>NC_072382.2:63112500-63417500 GCF_028885625.2 Pongo pygmaeus
ATCTCATTTTGGTTTTGATTTGCATTTCTCTGATGGTCAGTGATGATGAACATTTTTTCATGTGTCTGTTGGCTGCATAAATGTCTTCTATTGAGAAGTGTCTGTTCATATCTTTCGCCCACTTTTTGATGGGGTAGTTTTTTTCTTGTAAATTTGTTTGAGTTCTCTGTAGATTCTGGATATTTGCCCTTTGACAGATGAGTAGAATACAAAAACTTGGGAGATACCTGTTTTCAAAAACTGACTAGACAGAACATAATTATAGTGCTTATTACATTGCTTTTGGAATTGTTTGCTAGTTTTACTGACTGCTCCTCTAGAAGATGGGACCCTTAAAGCCTATAATTATGAATTATTGATCTTGGTATTACCAATACATACTATTTTGAAGAAAACATAGTAGGGTCTTTTAGAAATAAGAAATGAACAATGAATAGACTAATAGAAAGGCAAATAGGCATAATATCTGGAAAGGGTACACCTGAACTGAATCAGAGATTGAGATTAGTGAACAAAGAGCCCCACTGGGAATAATAACTTAGGTTGGCCAGAACCTGAGGAGTATGCAGTACATCTTTCCTGGAAAGCAGAAACAGTGTGGTAGAGCAGAAGCAGCATAGCCTCCACTATCAGACAGACCTCAGTTCAAATCCTGGCTTTTCTATGGTGTTATGGACTGAATTATGTCCCTCCCCAAATTCATGCTTTGAAGCCCTAACTTCCAATGTGACGGTATTTGGAAATAAGGCCTTTAAAAAGATAATTAAGGTTAAATGAGGTCATAAGGATGGGGCGCTGATCCAATAAAACTGAAGTCCTTATAAAGAAGAGGAAGAGACACAGAGACCTCTCTCCCTACCCCTCCCTGGACATGCACACATACAAAGGAAAGGCCATGTGAGGACCCAGTAAGAAGCCAGCCTTCTGCAAGCAAAAAAGAGAGCCCTCATCAGAACCCAACCCTTCTCATACCTTGATCTTGGTCTTCCAGAAAATAAATGCCTGTTTTTTAAACCACCTAGTCTGTGGTATTTTGTTATTTTTATATATAATATAATTATTATATAATTATATTATGTTACTATTATATAATTATTATATAATTATATTATGTTACTATTATATAATTCTATTATGTTATTTGTATTAGGCAACCCAAGTTGACTAATACATGTGGTTAAATATTTGACCTTGGACAAGTTATTTAACCTGTGTGAGGTTTAATTGTGTTTACAAAGTAAAAAGAGAGAAAGAACAATAATAACAATAATATTGTGGTACTCATTAATGCTCTTCACTGAATATCTCTGGTTCTTCTTCTTTGAGTAATTGTTGGAATTACACTTCCATTCTTCCTTGATTTCGGGTATGGCCATATAATTTACTTTCACCAATGAACTATGGAAGACTTTAATTATATCACCACTTCTTCCTCTTACCCTAGAGACTGGGAATGTTTCAGATAGTAAAGTCTCTATCACCTGGGTCTCTGAGTGGGCATGATATGGAACAAAGCCCCCATTGACCTAAACATTACATGCAGCATTGGCAAGAAATAAGTCACTGAGAGTTGAGGGTTGTTATTATAGCTCATTACATAGGTATACATAGGTTGTTGAAATAATTAAATGAGATGTTTTAAAGTGTCTTTGTTGATTTTCAAGTCTCTGTGGGCTTGAAGCTGCTGGGTTGAAGAATGTTAAAAAGTCGCACATTTTCTAGTTTGAATATAGGGATTTTTTGGTAAGGCAATACCACTGTGAAGTTTATTACTAAGAGAAGTTCCAGCCTTAACAACTCTCAATTGATTGAGGCAGTGCTTATAGCCTTGTTGGAAAGAAAAGAAAGAAAGAAAAATACATACATATATATTTATATGAAGAGCAAGACAGTGTATACCAAAATGTATACCTAAGAGTAGATACCTAGCGCTGGCAATCAGTACTCAGAGTAGCTATCTAGCACTGGAAATCAGTACTCAGCAAGCTCTAATAAGGTGTGCGTTGTGTGGCAAAGGGAGTTAGGAAAGAAAGAGGCGAGTTGGAGCTAGAGGAGATGGGGAAGGGAGTTTGAGAGAAATCTTGAAGATGGGTAGGGTATGAGCAGATGGTGAGTAGACAAGACTGAATTTCCAAAAACTGTAAAATACGTCTAAAACATTTAAGTCTTGCTCTTCTTGTTGCCATCCTCTGATAAGAAGTTGTATGATTGTCAGGTGCAGTGGCTCACGTCTATAATCTCAGTCCTTTGGAAGGCTGAGGCAGGAGGCTGGCTTGAGCCTAGGAGTTCGAGATCAGCCTGGGAAACATACTGAGACACCATCTCTACAAATTTTTTTAAAAAATTAGTCAGGCATAGTGGTATGCTCCTGCAGTCCTTGCAACCTGGGAGGCCGAGGTGGGAGAATTTCTTGAGCCCAGGAGGTCAAGACTGCAGCAATCCATGACTATGCCACTGTACTCTTGTACTGCAGCCTGGAAGACAGAACGAGACCCTGTCTAAAAAAAAAAAATTGCATTTGAATATGAAAAGCTGCATTTTTGCTTTTCTTTCCAGGGAATATAATATCATCCAAAGTGCATGGCCTAGAACAATTTTTGGCACATAGTAAATACTCAATAAATATTTGTTGACTGAATGTCTGAATACATCATGGGCTTTATAGAAAAACAAACTTGGGTTCAAATCTCAGTTCTCTTATAATGTGTAACCTTTTAAAGGGACTTAACGTCTCTATGGTTCATCTTCATCTTAATAAATTGATATACCAGGGAATCCAACCACTTAACAAATAGATGCACTAGGGTTGTTATTCCCTTGCGTATCCATTTATAGTTTTGCATCTAAATGTGGCATAGTGCTTCCACATGGTGGCATTTCAATAAAGGGAATATCCAAGCATTTTTTCATGCTGCAGGATAGCTTTCCTAATGATCACAGTTAATATTCTTCATGAAGTGGATGCACATTCCTAACATGAAGGGCGTTCCCATATCATAGAGACTGTGCCAATGAACATTATGCCTACAGCTTCTTCCTATTGTTGGATACATTCCTTAGAATCAAGTCCAAAGTTTAGACTCATTGAGTCAAGGGGAATGAACACATGTATGGGAAAATCAACATTTCAAAGGGATCATACAGGAGGTAGTCCTAGCTAGTGGCAGAGTGGAACATAATTATAAGAGTCCACATTCAGCTGATGAATTTAGATTGAATTAAAAGATTGGCTTATCCCATTACTGGGTATATACCCAAAGGACTGTAAATCATGCTGCTGTAAAGACATACGCACACGTATGTTTATTGCAGCATTATTCACAATAGCAAAGACTTGGAACCAACCCAAATGTCCAACAATGATAGACTGGATTAAGAAAATGTGGCACATATACACCATGGAATACTATGCAGCCATAAAAAATGATGAGTTCATGTCCTTTGTAGGGACATGGATGAAATTGGAAACCATCATTCTCAGTAAACTATCGCAAGAACAAAAAACCAAACACTGCATATTCTCACTCATAGGTGGGAATTGAACAATGAGGACACATTGTTCTCATGGACACAGGAAGGGGAACATCACACTTCGGGGACTGTTGTGGGGTGGGGGGAGGGGGGAGGGATAGCATTGGGAGATATACCTAATGCTAGATGACGAGTTGGTGGGTGCAGCGCACCAGCATGGCACATGTATACATATGTAACTTACCTGCACGTTGCGCACATGTACCATAGAGCCTAAAGTATAATAATAATAATAATAATAAAAAGAAAAAAAAAAAGAAAAATTTAGGTATGATACTACTTCTGTAAAATATATTATAAGAAATGATAAAGTATTTGTGTAGCAGTGTGCTCCTATATGTACATGGGTAAAACCTTGGAAAGAAAATTAGCAAAATATTACTAGAAAGTTGAATTAGTAATGATTAAATGAATAAAATATTCTTCTTAGTGCCTTTAAAAAAAAAAAAAAAAAAAGATTGGCTTAGGCTTGTGAGCAGATTCTTTTCAGCAAAGTTGTTTTCTGGTGAAAACACTTTCCCAGTTTTAAATTAATCTTCTGCCTTCCATCTCGCAGCTCCCCCACCACCTTCACCTCCCAAACTTACCATCATCACCTTTGGGGTTTCTTCAATCTCTGATTAGTGAATGATACCATCTGAGGCTGGTGTGGCTGCTGGGTGTTGGTTAATCACTTCCTGTACAGTATGTGGGCCTGTTCTCACTAGATGCCCTGGGTTTCTTTTCACATCTTTCTGTGCTAAAGCTTTTCAATGTGTTTATCATGTAGGTCATGGAGGCTGATTCCAGTACAGCAGAAGAAGGTAAAATCCATAATGCTACAACAGTAGATGGTGTTTCTAAGAGTGAGATGTAAGCGCACAGAACTCTTCTTGGAAGCAAATGGTGTGTGTGTGTGTGTGTGTGTGTGTGTGTGTGTGTAGGCCTACATGTTTGCTTTTCTCAAGGTTTTTATTTTCTAGTGTATCCATTTATTCAACAACACTTCATGTTAAAAAATAAACTCATAATCTACCTTCTCATATTTGTTCTCTTCCAGAGTTCTCTAACTTGGCAAATGGCACCACCATCCATCCGACTGGACCAAGCACAAACTTGAGAGCCACCCTTGACACCTCCTTTCCCTTCAGCACCTCCCTACCACCACATTCAGTCTGTCCAGGAATAGCAGGAGATAGAAGGAACACAGGGGAGGCAGGAGAGCAAGGCTGTTGGCCTCATCCGCTGCCTCCTGGCTGACTGAGGACGGATGTGTTAGATAAATCTGAGAACGCAAAGAAGCGCAGAGGTTCTATTCTGCAACCCAGTAAAGATGAAGAGGAGGAAGCTAATTCCCAGGTGCCTACACTGAGCTAACAGACACGTGCCTCTCCCTGGTGGCTCCAGCACAGTCAAACAGAGGCAGACTCCAAGGCTCCCTTTGCTGAGTTGCCTTTGCTTCCAGTGAAGGAGAACCCAAGAGTCCAGCAAAGGAGTTCTTGACATGACAAGGGTGGAGGATCTGAGCACCCAGGGCCACTGAATGGAGCAGCCAAGCCAAAGCCAAATGGGAATCTCATCAGAGTTGTCTGATGCCAGAGAGAGCCAAGGTCAGGATGAGTCAGCCAGAGGGTGCTCCCAGGCTCTGACCCAGCTGAGAGGGGCCAGATCATGTGTTACACTTCTTCAGAGGCCAGAGGAAGCACAGGGCAGAGGCACAAAGACCCTAAATCTTCCCCATGGCCCTCATGAGGTTGCAGAAACCACCACCACCCCTCACACGTATATCTGGACACACCAGATGAGAATATACCAGAAGGAGGAAGAATATTATCTGAAAGATTGAGCCATTTATCCAAAAGAGATTAATCTAAATATACTTTAATATTGGGTTTAATATTGATTTAAGCCTTAAATTGAACACAAAGAGAAAAATTTCTCTTTGCTAACCAGTTGGGTGTGGGCTTCAAAGGAAGGTTATATTAGGTGGAGAAAAAGTGAAGTATGTTTTCTCTGCATATCCAAATTATAGTACAAAGTTAATACTGTGCATCTGACACACAGGAATAAAAGGACCATGAAATCACTTGTCAAAAATCTTAGCAGTTTAGGAAAACCAGGCAGATAGTTGCTGCAGGGTTGGACGGGCCACATTCCTAAAGTTCCCACAGATAGGGCTGACTGCAGCTTTCACAACTGTAGAAAACATAGGAGGAAATTCAAAGAGTGAACCAGGATGGTGGATTCCTAACTCTTGGTCAGACCTGCCCTCTAAGTGGTAGCTCAGCTAGTCTGCCCATGGTGGGCACCAGGCAACTTCCATGGAGAGGGGATATGCCCACTCACGTCCCCTCCTGGTCAATACTTATAGGCATGTCAGCAAAAAGACTTGTTTAAAATAAACAGTCCACAATGTATGATGACCCACACACATGTTTCAAAACTGTGAAGCATAAATATACTTATTGTAGGGAAAAAATATTACACAATGAAAACAACCACATGGGTCTGGTGTTCACTACCTGCCCCTTTCCACTAGGACAAGCCAAAAGGACTTTGACATTCTCTTCCCTGAATCTGTTCTGCAACCTCTTCTTCAGTTATCCTTGTGATTCTTCCATGGATCTCCTGCATGCTGTGCTGGGTCACGTGCCACCAGGATCCCAGCTGGTTCACAGGGCACATCATGTCATTGTATCAGGTCTGAAGCAGTAGTAGTCAGTGAGCTCTCTCGGTCCTTCCTCCTGCAAAGTCTTCTTCTTCCTAACTCTGACCTTTACTCTTCTTGTTTCTAATTGCACAACAAATGTAATGTGTAGACTGTATTTCTCCTCCAGTGAAAATCCACTTGGTCAAGTGCCTGCTGCTAGTAAACCTAGCTAGTAAGGTTAGTAAACCTCTGCTCTTCATCATGCTGAAAGAGATGGCCTTTATAGCCCTCTTTAACTGCTGTTGGGAATAGGACAACTTCTAGGCTGGCTGCCTTGGCTCCCCCATCCCCATTATTCAGAAGGTTTTACTCTAAATCCTTCCTGCACCCCACTGTAAAGTGTCCTGCCAGATGCAGCAAGGGGATTTACAATCACCCATTTGTGCACTCCATGGACTTTCCTGCTTAGTTCTGTAATTCCCTCTGCTTATGTAGATGAAATCCATTCTTACACTTGTGCGCTTACCCATGTGCTTAGTGCTAGCAATTCTGAGCACTCGATATTGTCACAAGAAAATACTACAAGATTGCAACCCAGCTCTCTGGACAGACAGGCCTATCCTTCCCTCAGTAGCATATGAGCTCCATGAAAGCTACAATCTAGAATGCTACATCCCAGTGTCTTGAACTGTGCCTGACATGTAGTAGGCACCCAATAGACATGGGTGGAACAGATGATTGAGTTGATGAGCAGAAAAAAACAAGAGGCGTGTTGCATCTTCTGTGCACAAAATCCCACCTGCAAAGAAACCTATGTACAAGCTTCTTTTTTTGTTAAAGGCCTCCCCTTACACCTTGCCAACCCCACACCACTTTTCAATACACAATCTCCTGGAAAAAAAATAAAAAATCTCTGTGTGATCTTTAAACATTACCCTTGTGCTGGCACCTTTTTTGCCAAAGGCAGGAAAAACTTGTCTATCAAGTTACCCTTCATTTGAGCAGAGGCAACTATCTACAGCTTTGGAACCATGGCTCTCTCACCAGCAGCTGAGCACTTTGATCTTCATGCCATTCCCCGAAATAAAGAGGCAGAAGCCAAACCGTAGCCTGGTCTCAGCTCTCCTAGCCTCAAGCTGCATGAGGCAGAACTATCCAAAGGGCCAGGCATCCATGGACATCTGGCAGAGAGGGTGCAAACCCCTCTGGGCTCCAGCAGCTCTCAGTGGTGCTCCTTTGAGGTTCTTTGTCCCCAGGGAGTCTAGTATGTGTGGCCAAGGGTTTCACTGGCTCTTTGACTATAACAAGCATCTTAACTTACTTAAACCTCAGTTTTCTTATCTATAAAATTAGAATAACAATAGTATCTGCCTCACAGGATCATTATGAGAAATAAATAAGACAGTATATACATAAAGTGCTTGGCACAAAGTAAGAGCTCAATAAATGATAGCTGTTATTATTCCTGCTTGGTATGATTTGTTCATGCACTTTTGTTGTAAACAAATAAACAAATGCAACCTGCAATCTGAAATAAATAGAAAAAGCTCACCTATCATTATTAATTCATTCAACAAAGACTGTGTCAGGCCCCAGATGAGACAGGGAAGGTTTGCAGAGTTTCGGTGTTGAGTCTTTAAGTCGTCTGGGTCTTCACTTAAGTTGATCCCTGGAATCATAAGTACTCTCTGTTTGCGTTTCTCTCTCTCAGTGCCCACAACTCAGCTGAATGTAATCTGTTTCAGGACACTTTCCTGAACTGGACACATCTTAGGCTGGATCCTTTGGAAGGCAAATTCTGACATTAGCATGTAGGAAATTTGTAAGAGAGTTCTCTAGGGATTAATACCTGTGGAAGAGAGAAGAAGAAAGCAGACTGGTCAGAGGGAGAGTCCAACAAAGCAATGCAGTCCCAGCAAAGGCCTCAGAAACTCCACAGACGTGTCCCAAATTGGAGAGAGTGGGCTGGACCTTTATACCTCCAAGATGAATGACTCACTGGATGTAGGCTGCCTCTGGAAGGTGTGACCCTAGATGAGACAGTTTTCTTCAGCCAAAACAATCCCCAGCCCAGAGACGGCTGTCAGCTGAGGGTGATCTTCTGGGAGTACTCCCTGCGGCTGGGAGAATGATTCCCTCATTTCCTAAAGGGGACTTGGGCAGTGCAACATAACATGTACCCTGTACTCCCTTTAAAGATAGTTTGAGTCCCATCTGCTTGACTTCTGTGCCTAGCCCTCAACTGAGACATTAACATGAGTGGGAAAAGAAGAGAGGAATTTATCAGGCCCCATGAAAGGAATTTATCATGTTCCTGAACATTCAATCTCATTAACAATCTCTTATCCAAATTGGGAGATTCTCCTCTTCAATTTCACAGCTCAAAGTCCTTTCTTCATTGCTAAGCATTTCTGGCATCGAGACTAGAAGTTAACAAACACAGGGGGATTTGCAGTACACAAGGTGAATCAAAAAATGTAAACTAGGAATCACGAAATAATTTGGGTGAGGGAGTATTAAGCTTATAATCAGATTGGTCTGGGCCCAGTTTAAGACAGTTTTTGATACTTCTGTTGCATTTGTTGAAGAGAGAGGAAGGTAAGCACAGTTCAGTCTCGCCTAGGAGAAAGAGAAGATGGTTCCTTGGATTGCCAAGTAGATCCACCACTGTGATCAGTCTGGCGCAGTCTAGCTTAATAAAATGTGGCTGGTGGTTGTGCTGTCTGTGGCATGCTCCAACAAGACCAAACTCAAGACATATTGAGTGTAAATGCCTATTTGAATGAGCTCTAGGATCACACAGTGGATTGCAGACGTGTCTTCAATTAAAGCTGCTCTCAGGAAACTACCACTGCCTTCCACCCTAGGAAGAAAATATCCAAAGGTCAACCCTGAACTGAGAATTGAACTTGGATTTTAGGCTTATAACAGATTTTAATCAGGGTTTCTGAGTCTCCAGGGTATTTTTTAGATTTCTCACTATTGATCACTAACACTTTTATGAATTTTAAGAATTACAAACAAATCCAGAATTTATTTTAGTAAGTTTGTTTATTGTAATAGAATAGGTGAAACAATTCTGAAATGAGTGTATATGTATTACAGGATTGAGAAAGGAGTGAACAACATATTGATGTTGTTAAGGTTTAGGGTTTCACTGTGGAAGAAGGAGCATGCAAATATGAATTGGAAGAAAGCAAGAAAGAATCCAATGGGGGTGGAAATGGAGATAAACTCATGATTTCTAAAACATGTGTATGTGTGTGAATATGCATATTTTAAGTGCATATATTTCCTAGCTCTGTCTACTGAAAGCATTAAAAAGCAAAAACACACCAGTAGCAATGAGCACACTTGGCGCCCAGATCTTGGTATCTAATACCATTCCCCAGTAAAAGGAACCAGACCCTTAGAGAAATGGCTGGTTCCAGAGTTGAGGTGGGGTAGGGGCAAGATGAATCTAGAACACCTTATTATGTCAGGAAGTAAGGACGAGAGAGAGAGACAAAGAGAGGGAAAGATTGGAACATATCACAAGGATGGAGGAGTCAGAGTGACTCCTACCAACCAAATCCATTAAGTATAGTAATGAATTACAACTCATTGGAAAAAAACAACAACAGGAATTCATGAATCCTCACCAATAATGAATAAATAAGTGGAGAAGAGAGAGCTCTTGCTTACAGTAAACTGCCAAGGACCAGCTAATAAATGTGCAGGAAGGGCTATAGCTGGAAAATGATCATTTTACAAACATCATAGTAAAGATAGAATTAGGCAAGGACCATCAAATGAAAACTAAATCTAGGGGGGAATTTTGACTAGGAGCAGAATATTTTGAACTATCTTTGTTTCCCTACGGACTATTATTAGGTTGGTGCAAAAGTAATTGAGGTTTTTGTGTTCTCACTCATAAGTGGGAGTTGGACAAGGAGAACACATGGACACAGGGAGGGGAACAACACACACCAGAGCTTGTCAGAGGGTGGGAGGAGGGGAGGGAGAGCATTAGGACAAATACCTAATGCATGTGGGGCTTAAAACCCAGATGACAAGTTGATAGGTGCAGCAAACCACCATGGCACATGTATACCTATGTAACAAACCTGCACGTTCTGCACATGTATCCTGGAACTTAAAGTAAAATAAAAAAATAAATAAATAAATGATTTTAAAAAGTAAGTGTGGTTTTTTGCCATTTAAAGGATATAAAAGCAAAAACCGCAATTACTTTTGCACCAGCCTAATAATTAGCTGCAAGGAAGGAAAAACACAGCCATTATAAAGTGGAGACATTGAACAACACCTCAGCCAAGTGATTGAAATCAATATCATCAAGAGGGACAGACGGATGTCATGAGCAACCAGATGTGATACCCTGAGAAGGACACATCTAGGCAGCGTTCTTGCCAGAAATGTACAACCTGAATGTAATCATGAAGAAACATCAGAAATCTAAAATGAAGACCATTCTATTAACATAAACGGGACAACAGTTGTATTCTTTAAATATGTCAATTTTATAAAAGACAAAGAAAAGCTGTGGATAAAGACCAAAGGTGGACAATAACAAGTGTTAGGGAGGATGTGCAGAAACGGAAACTCTCATACACTGCTGGTGTAATTTAAAATGGTGCAGCCCGCCCGGCGCGGTGGCTCACGCCTGTAATCCCAGCACTTTGGGAGGCCGAGGCGGGTGGATCACGAGGTCAGGAGATCGAGACCTGCCTCACCAACATGGTGAAACCCTGTCTCTACTACAAATACAAAAATTAGCCTGGCGTGGTGGCGGGTGCCTGTAATCCTAGCTACTCAGGCGGCTGAGGTAGGAGAATCGCTTGAACCTGGGAGGTGGAGGTTGCAAGATCATGCCTCTGCACTCCAGCCTGGGTGACAGAGTGAGACTCCGTCTCAAAAAAAAAAAAGAAAATTTAAAATAAAATGGTGCAGCCATACTATTTTGCCAAACGGTCTTGCAGTTCCTCAAATTGTAAACATAGAGTTACCATGTGACTCAGAAATTCTGTTCCTACACCTATACTCAAGAGAAGTGAAAATGTAAATCCACACAAAAACTTGTCCCTGAATATTAATAGCAGCATTACTCGTAAAAGCTGAAGGTGGATAATAGGCAAATGTCCATCAAATGATGACCAGATAAACAAAACATGCTATATCCATTTGACGGGTGTGAATTATTTGGCCATAGGAAAGAATGAAGTACTGACACACGCTACAACATGGATGACCCTTGAAAACATGATTTCCTAATGTTCTAAGTGAAAGAAACCAGCCACAAAGTGTCACACATTATGTGACTCAATTTATATGACATGTCCGGAACAGGCAAATATATAGGGACAGGAAGTAGATTACTGCTTGCATAGGACTAGGAGACAAGGGGAGTGATTGTTAATGGGTAAGTGTTTGGGGTTGGAGGTGAGAAAAATATTCTAAACTTAGGTTGTGGTGATGGCTACACAATTCTGTGATAGACTAAAAGCCACCGAATTGTACACATTAAATGGGTGAATCTTATGGTATGTAACATATCTCAATCAAAATGGTTTTAAAAGTTTGTTCTTTATTTAAATATTTGGGTAACAACAGCATTTAGCAGGAAAACGTTACTCTGTAAAAAGCAATTTTAAAAAAATAAAGAAATAAAACACACACATACACAAAATGATGGATCAGGAAGCATGAAGACCATTTGTGACCTTGGCAAAAGCAATTTTATTGGAGAAGTATAGACAGGAAGTAAATTGGACTGGGTCAGAGGAATGGGAAGTGAGGAAGGAGATGGATACCTTTGTGGTGTAGACAACTCTTTCAAGGAGCTTCCATGTGAAGGGAAGAAGAGTGATGGAATGACAGCTGGAGAGGCATGTGGGGCTGGAGGTTTTTCTAATATTGGAGACCTAGAGAGTCAAATGCTGATGGGAAGGATTCAGTGGAAAAGTCTTGGTTGGACATGCAGGAGTGGAGAGAAGATAATCCACACAGCAAGGTCCAAGAAAAGTTATGGGATCCAGAATCCGCACACTTCCTTTATAATGCCAGAAGGAAAGAAACAGGATAGATGCTGGTATAGACGAATCTGTTATTTGGCTGTGCTAAAATGAGGAAGTTCCAGTCAGCTAGATTCTGTATGCTTAAAATCATGAGATTTATACATTTGGAAAGGAGAGCTTTCTTATGAAGGATTGCAACCTGCAGGCTGGGAAGCAGGGTCTGGCTGAGACCAAAAGCAGATACTTCTAGAGAGGAATGGTTGGGGCAGGAGTTTCATTAATATGTATGTTATTAAATAACACACGTATTTAACAGGTTATAGGAAGAGCTATGAATATTCATGAAAGAGGGTAGGCACATGTGCGATAAGCAAACACACATGTAACATATGTCCCATGTTCACTAAGGGGTGGAGACAACCTTAAGATGCAGTAAAACTAGGCTCTATATGTCAAAAGAAGAAACATAGGACACAAAGGCAGTTCGTGTGCACCCTCAGTAAACTGGCCACTCGATGGTCACGGATCAGGAAGGAATACTTTGTTAGCTGGTTAGCTGTCATGTCAAAATTGCAAAAAGGGAGGGGAATCTAGCCATGGTGTCAGGCGGTTGGTTGAAGTCAGTGGAGGGATGAGTCTTCCCTTCTTTCTTTTTCAGGGCTGGCTTCTGTGTAACTCTTAGGAAAAAAATTCTGGTAATGGTTAGCAAGGAAAGAGGCATTGTGACACAATGGGCCTCCCTTCTTGTCATGGTTAGGAGCAGTTTTCAAAGTTTTTCTGGGTCTCTTTGGCCAGTGGGGGTCTGCTTAGAAGGTTAAGGAACTTAGGATTTTATTTTTATTCCACATTTTTGGATCCACAGGATCCAGAATGTAGGGAGGGGGAGAGTAGCTTGGGGGTTTGAGGAGATTTTATACCCTGATCTTGGCAAATGTAGTGAGCTTCTCTGAGCCTGTTTCCTCCTCTGTGAAGTGAAGAATACCTTGGCATGTTCCTGTGAGGATAAAATGAGCTAACATAGGCAAAACATAGAGCAGAATGACTATCATGCAGCAGGGTCTCAACAAATGCTAGTTCATTTTTTAGCTTATTTCCATATCCTTGCTCATTATGCCACCACCCCCAAATATGTACAAAAATAAGAGTTTCTTAAAGGCAATAACCCTATTTTGTTCATCTTCATGCTCTTCTTCTATACTACCTATAATAATGCTTGGCACATAATACCTGCTTAATAAATAAATATTTGTTTTCTCAATTGAGATCCAATTTCTCTTCGCTGAGTAGCTGTTAGGTATCCAGCCCAGTGCTGGGAATTTTCACCAGTGTCACCTCATCGACTCCTCACAGCTACACTGGAAGAGAGTATTGTCATCGCAGCTTGACAGGGAAAGGAATGGAAGCTGAGAGAGGTTAAGTCATCTGGCCCAACAGCTCATTCCAACAGTAATGGCTTTTCAGTATCTTATAGCTACCTCATTCTGTTTTTGGTTTAGTTTTGTTGCCATTATTTCTCCCCTCTGAGGCTAGTTTCTAAGCAAGCCTCCAGGACACTGCCTAGAGGACCTTGTGTCAGCTTCAGAGGGAGGGAGCCTGGCATTCTGCTCGCCCTTCTGCCTGCTCCCTCCCCCAGAGCATCCCTCCTTCTTCCTACCCTCCCTGGCCAAACCTGACCATGCTTAGCACCATGGTTAGGAGATGTAAAGTCTTCTTACTATTTTCAGACCCGATTGAAAACATGTAAGGCAAGAGATTAAAGGATAGTCTTGAAGACTAGCAAATTATCACTCCGAGCAAGTGGAACTCACCATCCAGTTTTGGCATGATAGCAAAAGCACGGTAGAGCTGAGGTGCCTAAATTTTACTGCAGCTAGAAAGGAGAGTAGCGAGATCAAGAAACTGAACACTTTGCTATGTATGTTCTGTTTTTTGTTTGTTTGTTTTGTTTGTTTGTTTGTTTTGAGACAGAGTTTTGCATTTTCACCCAGGCTGGAGTGAAGAGGCACGATCTCAGCTCACTGCAATCTCTGCCCCCTGGGTTCAAGTGATTCTCCTGCCTCAGCCTCCCGAGTGGCCAGGATTATAGGCACCCACCACCACATCCGGCCAATATTTGTATTTTTAGTAGAGATGGGGTTTCACCATGTTGGTCAGGCTGGTCTCAAACTCCTGACCTCAGGTGATCCACCCGCCTCGGCCTCCCAAAGTGCTGAGATTACAGGCGTAAGCCACCATGCCTGGCCTATATATGTTCTGTGTCTTTAAAAACTTTTCAGAATTTTAATAGTGAAAACTTGTAAACATACAATTATACTAGTATAATTGTATAAATGGTATAAATGTATATACCATGTACACTAGTATGTATAAATACCATTTATACATACTAGTATGTAAATACCAATTATACTAGTATAATTGTATAGTGACCCAATAGAGAAACTTACACTAAATCAATGTATACAACAGTTAGCAAGATTTTGCCATTTTGTCTTCATCTATATATGTTTAATGCAATTTCCTAATTTAGTATCATTTCACTCTCTACTTTGCATCTTTTTAAAATGGGCATTTTTTTCACACAACCATGGGACTATTTTTACACCAGACAAACGTAACAATCTCTTGGTATCACCTAATACCAAATTCATATTCAAATTTCTCTAGTTGTCTTACTTTTTTTCTCCCCTTCCTTCCTTCCTTTCCTTCTTTCTTTCCTTCCTTCCTTCCTCCCTCCTTCCTTCCTTCCTTTCAACAGTTGGCATGTTTGAATCACAATTTCAGATCCACACACTGCATTTGGTTGTTATGTCTCTTAAATCATTTTAGGTAATGTAGTTTCTCAAGCCACTCCCTTATTTTTTAAAGCCAATGCTTAGGTTAGAACCAGGTCCATTGTCCTGTAGAAAGTCCCACATTTTGGGTTAGTTTATTTGGTTCCTTATGGTGAAATTGAACTTGTTCTCTCTCCCCTGTAATTCCTGTCAACTAGAAGTTGGCTTTAAACATATAATCAGCTTCAGTTATTTTGGCACTGATTCTTCAAGGTGGTGCTGTGTGCTTCACAAGGGACTGCAGCAGAGGCAGCAGTGCTGAGTGTCCCACTCTGAGCCCATTTCCTCCTTTGTAAGGTGAATAGTATCTTGGCGAGTGATGCTGAGATTGATCAGTGGGCTCAGATGGTTTCCCTGTCCTTTTCTAGGGTACAGCAACTGTGTTTGTGAAATTACAAAAATCAAATTAAGAATACTTTTAATTCATTTGAAAACAATTACATGCATCTGACTGTGCACCTGACACTCTTGAGGAGAAGATACAGAGATAAATAAGAAATGCTCCTCCTGCCCTTGAAAGAACTCTCTGAGATAATGGAAATAAAGTGTGAACTGCCCTGGCCTTACCCCTTGAATGGCATCTGCCTCTCTGTAGGTTCACAGCTTTGTAAACACTTATAAAACACAGCCCAGGGGCCAGACATTGTCTTGCTTGGTGCCTGGAGTCTCCCAGGACTTCTGGAAGGCACTTAAGTTCTCCCTATGGGAATTCGGAGTTTTTTCAAACAATGTCTGGGTGGAGTCCTCTTTGAATCCTGAAAAGTTTGATTTCCTAATTCCATAGAATTGGATTTTTTAATCTGTATGTTAGATTTTAAAGAGTAGAAACTCTCGCCTTCCAAGGAGTGAAAGGGTCTTAAATGCGGTTACTTTAAAATTTCTATGTGTTAAATAACCACGCAGATACATGGGAATGGGGAAGGCTTAAATCTATACTTGGCAAAATTAGAATTTTAGAATTGGGTCAGCTCAGCTTTTACGTGCTGTCCAAATGCCTTGCCTTTCTGTTACTTTCAGTCTGCTCAAGGCCCTCAACAAGACTTCTCTGCTTGAATTCAAGTGTATTTTGTATTCAGCTATTGTGTGAGGGACAGATGAAAATGTGGAGTGTAACTCACTGCCAGTGTTAACACCTCAGAGAATATATATCAAGTGTATTCCCGGGCTCTGTATTCTTTAAAAGAGGCTATCCTGAGTCACCTGACACCAAGCACCCTTCTTGGAGCTGAAGGGGCTTGGGTGCAGCTGAGGGCTTTGTGGCCCCAGCAGGACAGACATTTAGGGTCTGCTTCTATCTCTGAATATTTGTATGTGGATATACTGTATATACCTTTAAAAGTAATGAAGGCACTCTTCATTGCAAAAACTCCCTCTGTTTGCATTTCTAGTGATGTTTCCTAGCCAGCTCTAGAGCTGAAACAAATCCTTTTCTCCTCCACCCCTCCTTTCCCATTTCTCCTCCTGAATTCCATGCCAGCCATGAAGACTGAAAGAACAATAACACATCGGCTCCCCTTGCTTGTTAACAGAGGATGCTGCAGGGCTATGGTGGTGACTTTGGGGACCTCCTCCAAAGGAGAGTTCACCCCATCCTCAGCAGGGGTCAGGTTGAGTTCATCAAAACACAATTCCCCTGACAACTGCCCTAGAGCCTGAAGAAAACAAAGGTGAGGATTTTGCCTCCCTCGCAACATGCAACATGCGTAGGAGCCCGACCTCACAACATCAAAGGCCAGCAGCTCCCACACCGTTGCATCATACCCAATCACATAGTTTCACCCAGTCTCTTGTTTTGCTGTTAACTTTGGTTCGTGTATCAAATAACCCATCGGGAGACCTCTTAATGTGTATGTTTGGGGACATGTGAGAAAATTCTAAAGAATATCTAAAGTAAGGGAAATAAAAGTTTTCATTGCTAGGAGGGTGGGGTTCAGGTGGGAGCAGGGTCATTTTACATAGGCTCATATGTATAACATCTTTCCTGCCCATACACATCATGTGTGCCTCCAATGGCATGGAGGTGACAGAAAAAGCTATGAATGGCTGCAGTGGAGAAAACCTCAGGTCACAGAAGGTCTTTTCCACCAGCTTGTCTCTTCTTTTATTACCTTTCATAATAAGACATTTTGATTTACTTGCAGGCTCTTACATTTGGGTCATAAATTAATACTTTTCTGATTTAAACAGATTTATAATTTCTAAGAGCCAGACATTCTCCCACTGAATCACATGCACATTTTTTACATTAGAAAGAGGCAGCAAGAATGAGAGAAGACCTGTAAAACCTAAAGCATTATCAAGGAAATTCTATGTGCTCAATCCGTTTCCAAGGGACAGGATGGTCTGGCTCTTTCTATTGCACCTGGGTTCAGCTTGTCAGCCAACCACCTATTACCTTTCTTGTAGACTCCACCCCCTCATACATAAATTAGAGAAGAGAACATTAACCTCATAAACATGTTGAGAGATTTAAATAAGAGAGCATGTGTGCAATATTGGCTCCTAGTAGGTACTCAGTATTCATTGGTCCTTTTTCCTATCATGCTGAAAAGTTGAAAGCTTTTTCAGAATTCATCAAATCAGTACAGTAATTTGGAACATGGGCTTTGAAGTCCTACTCCTTGAACTTAAAACCTGCTGCCCTCTCTTACAAGCTCTGCGACCTTAACTTTTCATTAGCTCTGTTAGGTCCCAGTTCCCTTATGGGGAAAGTGGAGATGGTGACAATATCTATCTCAAAGGGCTGTTGTGAGGCTTAAATGAGATAACAGTGCTTGATACATGATAAGTACTCAACAAATATTAAATATTATATTCCAGAAGCTGAGAGGCTTGAGAATTCGAGCAATACTACACCTGCTACTTGACTTTGTCATATTACAAACTTACTTTTCAATTTGTAAAAATCCTTCTGTTTTTACCTAAGAGGAGAAAAACCCATCCATTATGGAGCTACTTGAGCTGAAATGTGCTATCAGGAAAACTTACTCTTGATGGATTGTGGAAGAGTCCATTCAGCAGACAACCTGAGATATGAAATAAGTTACATTTTTGTAAACTGTTCTCACTCTAAGAAGGTTAGGGCCACTGGGTGTTCTTCAGGGACAATGCATGCTTTTGTTGGGGATTGACATCTATAAGTGTTTGATTGTTCTGTACATGTTGTTTGAAGAATTGCTTTACTAAGATTTAATAGCAAATTCCACTCTAGATTTCCTGCCAGCAAATCTATAAAGCTTTGTTTGAGACTGAAAGCATTCAGTTTTTCTTTATAGCTGGGAGGTGCTGGGTGTACATTAAAAAGAAAAAGAAATAAGAAGGAAGAGGAGAAGAAAAAAAAAGTCTCTCAGATATAGAGTGAGTGTTTGGTGTAAGAGCTGGCTGGCCAGCTTCAGAGTTGAGCAATTAAGGAAAATATGAAAGGGCCAAGATTAAGAGTAGGGCAATGCTAGGGAACAGCTCCGTTGACTCCCATCCCAGAAGAAATAGCCTAGGCCCTATTCTCTGCCTCTCAATCCACAGCTTCGTTCCTGTCCTGAGCTGATGTGATGACAAAGCAACTTCTAGGGCATTCTTACCAGAATATTTCATTACATAACACCTGCTCAGCCTGCAGCAGCTACTGCGGGTGTCTCTGATTAGTATCCAAGACTGGAGCTCCAGTGTTAGGCTCAGGAAATAAACATGTGATTTTCATGCCAGTGTTCATGGACGGCACATGGTTAAAGAGCAGTTTCAGGATTATGTCTCCGAAGTTGTACCCATGTTAAACCACCTTGTATTTATTTTGGAATATGCAGATTAAAAACAGAATTACAGTGTCCATCAATAGAGGACTTTTTTTTTTTTTTTTTTGAGATGGAGTCTCGCTCTGTTGCCCAGGCTGGAGTGCAGTGGTGCAATCTCGACTCACTGCAAGCTCCGCCTCCTGGCTTCACGCCAGTCTCCTGCCTCAGCCTCCCGAGTAGCTGGGACTACAGGCACCCGCCACCACGCCCGGCTAATTTTTTGTATTTTTAGTAGAGACGAGGTTTCACCGTGTTAGCCAGGATGGTCGCAATCTCCTGACCTGGTGATCCACCCGCCTCAGCTTCCCAAAGTGCTGGGATTACAGGCGTGAGTCACCGCGCCCGGCCTAGAGGATTTTGTTTTTAAAGATGGATAAACATCATAAATACAATACTGAGTGAAAACAATGGATTACAAGAGGATATGTAGCTATATGAAGCCATGTATGTGAATTTTAAAATAACACTATACTATATATTACTTACAGAAGCAAACACATATTGGAAAGTACGAAACCATGCCCAGAAAACATGCACACCACCTTTAGGATAATTAGTTAGCTCTGAAAAAGGTTAAGGGGCGGGGGGTGAAGAAAAAGAATGAGAGGGATGGGAGTGGGAGTTTGCCTGTATCTGAACTATTTGTTTTCTAA
Source organism: Pongo pygmaeus (assembly GCF_028885625.2). Lineage (NCBI taxonomy): Eukaryota > Metazoa > Chordata > Mammalia > Primates > Hominidae > Pongo > Pongo pygmaeus. Next base: position 63,131,950 of record NC_072382.2, read on the forward strand.
ATCCAGAATGAGGAGAACCGAGATTGATAAGTGAAAACGTTAACATCTATTAAATCTAGCTGTTAGGTGTAAGGGTATCTGTTATACATCTTGTACTTATCTATTTTTCTAATATTTCATAATGTAAAATTTTTAATTAAAACATGGCATATCTACACAATGGAATACCATGCAGCCATTTAAAACATAAGGGAATTCTATATAGGTTATCAAAGAAATGTGTACAAGAAATATTTCAGACCAAGAAAACAGATTGCTGTATAGTGGGAGCCTGTGATCTATTTCGGTTTAGTACACACACACACACACACACACACACACACACACACAATCTCTTTTGAATTTGTATCCCTAAACCATTCCAATGGGCTCCATACTCCATATTTTATGCCTGAAATCTCCATTTGGATGTCACCCCAGCAATACAAAACCTACTAGGTCCAAAACCAACCTCTTGATCCTCTCCTCCAGATGTTCACCCCTTCTGCTTCTGCTCTTTCCCATCTCCGGATGTGCCACCACCCTTGCCCAGGTGATCAAGTGAAAATTCCAGGAGTTGATGATTTCTCTCTTTCCCTCCAGCCTTGCCAGTTTTACTTGCCCAGTCTCTAATCCGTCCCATCTGCCCATGTCCCTGCCACCCCCTTGTTCATCCCCCTCTTACTGAGAAACCTGCAGGAGTTCTGTGGCCAGCTGTCCTGGCATTCACTGTTGCTCCCTGCAATCCTTTCTCCACATAGCAGCCAGAGGAGTCCTCTGAAGACACAAATCATTTCTACCTAAAACTCATTAATATTCCCATTGTTCTCAACTCCTTAATCATGAGTCTGGACCTCTCACCTTCCCCAGCCTAGTGTGGCAGAATCCATCTCCCCCTCCACTCCTGCACTCCACTCTGGAATATTTGCATTTCCCTAGGGACCTCACATGTTCCCCAGCCCAGGGCCACTGTACATGCTGTTCCTCTTGCTTCAATGCTTGATTTTTTTTTCTTTGGAATCATAAATAACCCATACTTTTAATTAAAATGTCCACACCAAAGGAAAATCAAATAAATTTATCTATTCATTTGACTTTTCTAATACTTAATACTTTAGTTATTTAATTTAGCAAATACCCGTTGTCTACCAACCATGTTCCTACCTCTGTGTGAGATGATGTATTTCCCTTGTTCAGCTTTCAAATCTCAAGCCCAATTGCAATAAGCATTATGTAAGGGCTCCCATTGTAATTATAGCCTTTAGTACAGGAATATCTACAGCTGAGCCTATCTCTGCCATGATTCAACAGAAATGCAAACACATTTTCATTTCTCAGAGAACAGAAAAACTCTTTCTTACAAAGCTATCCTTTTAGCGGGACAATGCTACACAGTCGCCATTGCAATCATTCTTTCTCTTATCATACACAACTACAAGTACAAAAACCAAACCAATTTCACCATGTTCCCATTGACCACTTGTTCTGAGATTGCTGCATCAACCCTATTTTAAACTGCTCCCTGTCGTTTACTTTTTTTGTCTAGAGTGTACCAGGTACTCACTGAGGAGCTTCGGGGTGAGAGCCCACTGTGATCAGTTTCTGGGATACACAGCCAGGTCCCCAGTGTCCTGTGAACTCTGCCTGTCAGAGCTGATTGTCTCATTGGGCAGAGTTCAGATAAGTGATTCATTTCAAAATCCTTGGGGCAAACATGTACAAGGAGAGTATGCATGAGTAAGACCTGAATTATCTGGGTTGATTATAGATACTAACTCGAGTAATTTCTTTCTTTTCTTTTTGGTTCCCTAAAAGACCTGAGCATACTAAAGAATACTCAGTGACCAACTGACTAATCGTGGGATGTATGGAGGTAGTTTAGCATCGTGTGTAAAAACATGAGCTTTAGAGCCAGAGAAAGCTTGCTTGATATGCTCTTTCCTTCATGATCCGCCCTTTGCTTTCAGACAAACTCCTACTTATCCATCAACACCCACCTTAAGAATCACTTCTGGAAACATTTCTCCAATGCAATCAATCTGAGTAGGTAAATATTTTTTTTCTTGGTTCCCAGAGTATGCCTAGTATGTTTAGGTTAGCACTTGCCATACTGTCTCATAATTATTTGCTTACTTGTATGTCTCCCTGTTGAATAACTAGGTCCTCCAAGACCATAACCATACCTTACCCTTTAGCATGAGGTATGTCATATATAACAGTAGTCAACTATGAGTTCTCAGTGGCCAGTCAGACTTGGGTTTAAATCCTGACTTTGCCTTTTTTTTTTTTTTTTAACCTATTTGATCATATGAACTTACTTAATCTCTCTAAGCCTCACTTTTCTTATCTAAAAGGTATCCACCTCTCAGGGTTGTTGAGAACATTAAATTTGGCATTGCACATAAATATTTGACATGGTAACGGGTTTATGTTGAAGAATTTTTAACTTTCATTTTTATTATTAACTTTATAAATGTTTGTTAGGCAAACTAATAAATGAATGACTGAAACCTTTGATGAGGACCCTTCATGCCAACTGAAGATGGCATCATGAACGAAATGTAGTAGAAAATGTTGGCCGGGCGCAGTGGCCCACCCCTGTAAATCCCAGCATTTGGGGAGGCTGAGGTAGGTGGGCCACCTGAGGTCAGGAGTTCAAGACCAGCCTGGGCAACCTGGTGAAACCCCGTCTCTACTAAAATACAAAAATTAGCCAGGCGTGGTGGCATGCGCCTGTAATCCCAGCCACTCCAGAGGCTGAGGCAGGAGAACTGCCTGAGCCTGGGAGGCAGAAGTTGCAGTGAGCCAAGATCGCGCCACTGCACTCCAGCCTGGGTGACAGAGCTAGACTCCATCTCAAAACAAAACAAAACAAAAAAAAAAAGAAAAGAAAATGTCATTGATATAATGTCGACTTTTTAATTAAAATACAGCTAAAAATATATGGGTTTTAAGTGGTCGCTTGTAGAGGATGCTTGTTAGAATAAAATAGGCTAACTTTTCTAAACTGCTCCCTGAGTTATGGTAAAAAATGAAACTCATGAGTTTAATGCTGAAGGTCTTATAATGTGCGTTTCATAGTCTACCTGTTTGGGCAAGTGATTTTCTCTGTGAGCTTGCATGAGACAGCTTAATTGGTGGTCACTAGAATAGATGCAACTGATTACACATTACTTAAAAGCATTTCAGGTCTTTTTTTTCACTTTGTAATCTTCTACTGTTATCCCTCCTTGGCAACTTTTCTGCTTACTCCTAATTGAAGTTTAAGAGATAGACACATTTTCATAAAAATTTACAGCCTATCATTCTGCCTCAGGCACTTCATTCACTCTTTCCTTAGTTGCAATAATAGTGGCAACAATTCTCGGAATGCCTACTGTGTGCTAGCTAGACAGGGTGCTCAGTGACAGACATACCCAATCCATCCTATTCTCGGAACTCTAACATAGTCTCCCAACACAGCAGATTCTTTGGTCTATTATTTCATTGTTTATCATCCATCTTTCCTTCCCTCCCACCTCTTACCTCCTTGAAAGGTAAGAGCCCAAGGGTAAGGATCTCTGTTTTGTTTTCCAATATAACCCAAGAAATTTAAACAATGCTAGGCACATAGCTCAATAAATGTTTTTTGACTGCACTTCATACAACCCTGAAGTAGGAAGTGTTATCTTCACTTTGAGGTTGGGGAAACTGAGACCCAGAGACATAAAATAAATAACCCAGCATCACACAGCTAGTAAGTAGCAGCTGTGGCCCTTGTCCCAGGTGGGTGTGATTCTAAATACTCTACTTTCTGCACTAGGGCATACCTTGTTGCAAGAGAGTCCTCTTCTGGCATGTATGCAGCCCATATACTTGGGATGGTTTGAGACAGGATTTGAGATTGAGGATTTGGCAACATCATAAGTTCACAAGATTGTGTTATCAGATCTAGACAAGAAGGTAGGTCAGACTGTTGGCCCCAAGGAAGGTGCTTAGAGCAATGGTTGTTCAGTCACAAAACACTCATTGCTCTGTGCTTAAACAGAATTTCCTGGTCTTCTGAGAGCCATATTTTTTCTGTGTGCCACAAGTTAATATGATCTCCCTTGCCTCTTGCAGACCTCCCAAACTTTCTTTAAAGATTCATAGTGTCTAGGGAGAGATTCCAGTTTCTTTGGAGAAAAGTGGTGTATAAATGCCAGGTGTTATTAAGTATATTAAGTTATTAAATGTATTATAATGATCATTCATTTCTATTCATTCCCTTTAATATCAAGTCTTGGTTCCTGAACCACCCCTATTCAAAACTCAAACTTATTTCATCTTCAGCTCATTCTTCAGTGTGCTGAAAGAGAATATTTGCTGAGTTCCACATTGTTAATCTGGATGTGGATTTTGCTGAATGAGCCAAATTAAGAAACCATGACTTGTTGCAGGAGGTTTGCTCCGTCTCCTCTTCTCATTGTACACATTCCTAGACAAGCTCTGCCAAATCCACAGCTTCAGCCAGTGTTTACATGCCGATGGGTCCCCAGTCAGCATCATGTTCCCACTTGGCTTTCCAGACTCCAAACTGATTTTTGCAACTGTCTTCTGCACTCCTCCACCAAAGTGGATGTCTGAAAAGCACCTTATATCCAGAATGTGCAAAGCCCAACTGAAGTCTAGGCATCCCTCTGAATTCCTTGTCTAAATGAACGGTACCTGTCATCTTTTACTCCTCCTCAATTCTTATTTTCTCACCTCCCACGTACAGGCATCAAATTTGGTCCATTCCAAATCAGAAATGCTGCTCACATCTGTTTCTTACTCTTCATATTTACAAACACTGTTTATAATTCTAGTTTTGGCCCCAGTTGATTGTTTACCTCCTTCTAGGTCTTTCTGCCCATTGTCTCTTCCCTCCACACATGGCCAACACAGGACAGATATGATATTGTTACACACATCTTCAACTCTCGGATCGTCAGCTTTGGCCCCAGCCTATCGCACTTACATGACGACCTGTTCCAGGCAAACCCAATGCTTCAAACTCTCCATCCTCCCATAAAATGCAGTTGTCTTCATTTCCTCATTTCTCCATGCCTTTGCACACTCTGTTCCCCTTGTCAAGAATGCCTTCCCTCTTCTTTACTGCCCAGCAGGCTCCCATACTTCTTTTAGGTCCCATCCCCTCTCCTTTTCCAAATCCCTCCAGGGGGAGTGAGTAATACCATCATCTATGGTTCTATATCCCTGTAAATGCCTTCTCAAAACACTTCTTAATAATAGCAGTCACATAGCACGTTATACAACAGGCATTTTTCTGATCATCACTTTGCACACTCATCTTATCCTTGCAACAAACCAAGGAGTAATTATTGTCTTTAGCCTCATGTATGAATCAAAAGGCTAAGACCAGAGTTAAATCACTTGTTCAAGGTCACCCAGCTAGGAAGTGGAATTGCCCCATTTAGACTGAGACAGTCTGCACCAGAATCCATGCACTTGCCTGCTACCCTTTTGTCCTCACTGTGAAATGTATGTGTCTATCTAGACTGTAGGTGTCTGCTTTTCCCAACTCTAAGGCCTGGATAATTATCATTAATGGTTATTTTTCAGGCTTTGAGTGAGCATTGACAAGGCTATCAGAAAGTAGATGTAGACATAGATAATAAAATGCTAATTGAATATTAGCTATTATTATTATTATCACCCTGGACTATTGTACCAACCAGTCTCCTGACTATAATCCATCCTTCCAGACCATCCTCCACTCTGCCACTGATTGGTATTCTAGAACACAGATGAAATAATAGAATTCTGATACCTAAAATCCTTCAATGACTCTGTATTGTCTGAAGGACACTATCCAAACTCTTTAGCTAGAAATATGGGCTTTTCATAACCTGGGCAAGCTGTTCCCTGCAGTGTTTTGTCTGCTGTTCCCTGAAGGGAACTTACACTCAACCATAAAAGGCACTGGTCATTTTCTGAACACACCTATGACCTGTTTCCTCCCATGTCCTTTCCTGTCTGTTTCCTCAGCCCAGCCTTCCTTTTCTCTTTACCTATTCAGTGACCATCTACTTAGCCATTAAGACTTTGTTTCATGACACCCTCTCTGTAAAATCTATCTGATATTCTTAGGCAGAGTTAGGCCCACTTACTTTATGCTACCATAGCCCTGGGACAGCTTTCTATCATTCCACTAAAAAGGAAGAGTCACTAATTCAGTTCAATTTAATTAAGTTTTGTAACAGATGTCAGCTGGGCCTACATACTTCATGGATCTATTAGTTCCCTAGGGCTGCCGTAACAAAGCACCACAAATTGGGTGGATTACAACAACAGAAATGTATTGTCTCACAGTTCCGGAGGCCAGGTGGTGCTGGTCCATGCTCTGACAGCTCAAGGGGAGGATCCTGCCTTGTCTTTCCCAGGCTTTGCTATCTGCTGGCAGTTCCTGATGTTCCTTGGCTATGCAGACACTACTCCTGTCACATAGCTGTCCTCTCCCTGTGCATCTTCACATCATCTCTCCTCTGTGCCTATCTCTTTGCCCACATTTTTTTTTTAGATGGAGTCTTACTCTGTTGCCCAGGCGGGAGTAGCCGTGGTATGATTTTGGCTCACTGCAACCTCTGCCTCCTGGGTTCAAGCGATTCTCCCACCTCAGCCTCCCAAGTAGCTGGGATTACAGGCACCCACCATCATTCCCGGTTAATTTTTGTATTTTTGTAGAGACAGGGTTTCCCCATGTTGCTCAGGCTGGTCTTGAACTCCTGACCTCAAGTGATCCACCCGCCTCGGCCTCCCAAAGTGCTGGAATTATAGGTATGAGCAACTGCACCTGGTCTCCAAATTTCCCTTTTATAAAAAATTTTTTTCTTCTGTCCTCACAATTTGTTCCCTCAAATTTCCCCTTTTATAAAGACATTGGTCACATTGGGTTAGGACCCATCTCAATGACTTTATTTTAAGGTAACTACCTCTGTAAATATCCTACTCCCAAATAAGGTCACATTCTGACGTACTGAAGATTAGGATTTCGACATTTTTTTTGCAGGGGCCGGGGGACACAATTCAAGCTGTAACAATGGGAAATGATGTCTACCTGTCCATAACCATTCATTTCAGACACTCCAGCAGTCAGGAGTCTCCCACAGAATTTCTGTGATTGCCATGGCCTACGCCATCCTGTTTATCTGCATTTCCTCTCCTGTGCTCAAATGCGCTGCTCCATTTACAACACACAGCCCCCATTACCCCACGACTTCAATATTTTCAACAACTCACCTAATAAGATCAGGAATTTCATGCATTTAGTAATTTAAGATGGAGAACTGGTTGCAGGGAACAATCTCATCAGGTAGCTGCCATCTTTCTCACTTCACCTCTTTCCAGAAGCCTGGCCAGTTTCCATCCCAGGATCCTCCCAAGAGACCCTCTTTCCTCCAGCTCCCTGGAAGACATATTCCAGTTCTCACCTCCCACCCCCACTTGGACTGCTCCTCTCACAGAGACCCCTGTCAGACCACCCTAACTTCCTCAGCCACCTCCTCCTGCCCACAATTCAGCAAATTAATATTTTCTCCACTTACTGCACTTCTATGGATTCTTTATGTAATGGCATTAAGCTAGATGCTGATGATACAACACAGAGCAAGACACACATACACACACACTATATATATATACACACTATATATGTGTATATATAGTGTGTGTGTGTATGTGTGTATATATATGTATGTGTGTATATACATATGTGTGTATATATATTCCCTGTCAATATGATGTATACAGCCTGGTGGGGAAGGCAGATGTTAAATGCATGGTTGCAAGTGTGATTAGTATGATGACTGTACAGAAGAAATGTGCTGGGTGTGTATAACAATAACAAGTGCTGCAACTTTTTAATGAGGTTGTATTGCATGCCAGGCACCATTCTAGGTCATGAGAAATCACTATTCTCATGGAGCTTACATTCTAATGCGCAACAGAGACCAATAAAAATGTTAGATAGTAGTAAGGGCTACCAAAAAAAAAAAATCAGGATAAAGGAGTAAAGAGCCTGGGGGTTATATTGGTTAGGATCAGGTTCAACTGCACAAGACAGGCAACACAAATAAAGGTGGCATAATATAAGGTTTGTTTGTTTCTCTGACACAGAGAAATCCAGAGGTAGACAATCCAGGACTTTTAGAGTAGTTTCAAGATTATCAAGTGCCCTCTATATTTCTTCTCTGCCATTGTTAATGTGTCTTACATTGGCAAGATTGCCTCATGGTTCAAGGTGTCTGCAAGAGCTCCAGGTATCACATCTGAGGTCCAGAAATGAAAAGGGAGAAAGTGAGTGAGGGCAAATAGGGGGCACCTTTCAGCTGAATCACTTCCTTTTAAGGCACTTTGTCAGAAACATCACCCAACTTCTTGCATTTCAATGGCAGGGGAGATTGAGAAATGAAATTCATCAACTATATACGATACTACCCAAAATATACCATATAACCAGAGTTTATTTATAAGGAAGAAGGGAAAAAGGTATTGGATCGACAACTTGTCATAGCTGCTGGCCCCATGGAAGACTTTCCAGAGAAGGGGAGGCTTAGGCTGACGCTAAAAGATGAGTGAGAGTGTCAATGCCAAGAGGAGGGTGAGGGAAACAGCTGCATTGCAGATTGAACAGCAGCTCTGATGTTCCAGAGGGCTGGGACCAAGCTCATCTTTGTCCTTCAGTGCCTAGCTCATATCCTGGCCCAGCACTCATCTCATGAAATATTTGTTTACTAAATATCGGCCCCTGACTGAGTGAGTGCTTTTGCACCTTACATATGTCTCTACTCTAAGAGGAATATCCCCCAAAGAGATTCTCTCAGTTATTTCCATTCTGCTTACACCAAAGCAAATGACTCTTGGGGAAAAATCATCTGGTGCCCAGATACAGATAGGCCATGCACTGAGGTATCCACAAGTCAAAATATGGAAAATGTACTGCAGTAAAAGCTGATCACAACGTCCCCATGAATCAAGAACACTGTTTCACAGACCAGGGAAGCTCCCACACTAGGTGTCCTTTGTTGTTTATAGCTGCAGAAGCTGCTGAGGTGGGAGCTAAGGCAAGGAAATGAGAAGAAACCTGCCCAGCCCTTCCTGTTGATGAGATTCCAATGGAGCCTGGTTCTCACATTTAGTGATTATTGAGCCAAGTCTGGGAGCTCTGGCACAGGGCCAGACACCACTCTGCTGGCAGGCCTGGGACGTTTGCATGGGGCAGCACAGGGGAGAGAGTAGATGAATACGTGTCTTGCTCAGAGCCTGGCATTTGATAGGTGTTCAGTAAATATTGGCTCCCTGAATGGCCAGGGCACTTCAGAAAAGGTTTACAGAGGAGTGATATTTGAACTGATCATAAAGGATAAGTAGGGGTTCTTGCAAGGGAGGGAAGAAGAGACAGATATTTCAGATGGGAGGAGCGCTGTGTGCAAAGGGAGAGTGGTATGGACAGCATAGCACGTTCAGGAAACCTCAAGTGGTTCAATGGGTCTGGGGGAGAGTGGAGTGGGAGATGAGGCTGTTAAGATGTATTGTGCAGGACAGGGCTGAGACGTTTGGGCATTCTCCAGTGGGTAATAGAGAGTTTTGATGAATGCTGAGCAGGGGAGGAACAGGTTCAGAGTTACAGGGTCATTTTCCCCCTTGTCCTTAGCCACTGCCCCAATGCAGACCTTCCCCAGAGTCACAATCCTGCTTCCATTGACTGACCTCCCGCTGTTCCCTCACCCCAGACCTTTTCCTCTCTCCATTCCAATTCCTGGCATCACCGTGGGTCCTTTGGGTCTCCCAACACCTTTGGCTTCCGGCTTCGGTGACCCTCACCTCCAGCAGACCTCTTCAGCCACTCATTGCCAGGGCCTCATCATGGACCGTCTTCACCTTGAGAAACTCAAACCCTGGTTGTTCCCTTCCTCTGTCATTGACTGAGCAGCCAGAGGGGTCCGGTCACATCATTCACCTGCTTAAATCTGTTCCCTGATAATCAGGACATTGCAAGTACAATCCAAACTCCTTCCTGTGGCCTCCTGGGCTCTGCATGTTTTGCCTCCCACCTACTTCTTCAGCCTCATCTCAGATCTCCCTCCCCCTTGCCTGCCATTCTTCCTTGGACCTTCATCCTTTTACAACTACAGTCGTATCTTTACCCCATCATACCAAACCTCTCCAGTGAGTTCTTATTCCTTGCTGTCTCCACCTTCCCACTTCCCACTTGCTCCTCAAGCCACTGAATGTGGCTTTGGTTTCCACCAGTCTACTCGCACTACTCTTTTCAAGGTTATATTTATACATTGCCAAACCTGATGAGGTCAGGTGGCCATCTGGTCTTGAAACTCACTCCCTCAAAGGTCATTTTCACAATGTTACCTTTTCCTTCTTTTCCTACTTCTCTGTTCTTTCTTAGTCTTTGTGTATTCCTCTCCTTTTATCTACTGTTTAAATATCAGTCTTCTCCAGAGCCCCATCTTCAGTCTTCTCTTCCCACTCTACACATTTCTTTGAGCAGCTAAATCCCTGTCCATGGCTGTCCCGTCCTGTCTTCAGATAATATCCACACACACACACACCTCAACTCAATATCTTCCAAAGTAACTTCACCACCTCTTACCCCGACTGCTGGCCAAGACCTATTCCATACCATCTAATGAGCCCCCACCCGTATCTTTCCCTATGCCCAAGCTGGAAGACTGAGATTCATTCTAGGCTACTCCTCTCTCGCCCTGTACCAATGATTCATCATGACATGTGAATGAGGCTAGCTCCTAAACAGCTCGTATATGTCTGTTTTTCCCATGCCCTAGTTCAGGTCCTTTTCAACTCTCTTCTAAAATGGACCACCTGATTCCTGGGTTCCCTGCTTTTTTTCTTTTTTCATCCTTGCTTGACTCTGAAGGACCACGTCTTAGTAAACTTGATGCCCTCTGGGCCTGCCAGAGTGTCTGGCACCTCGTAGATACCTGTAGTAGGTGTTTGTGACTCTATGAGTGAAAGAATGGACAAATGGGACAAGGCACTTGGCATCACCCAGTTCAGTATAATATGTTCCCAACACTAAAATTTACTAATCTCTGTTGTCACAGCAACTGTTTTAGGCACTTATTATTCTTAACCTCTCTGGTTAAATAATTTGACTAAGGTCATAGAACTAGTAAGTGGAAAAGCCTGGATTTGAACTACTGGGGTCAAACCTTAAACGTTCCACCAAATCATAGAGCTTTTTTCAGCAGTTAAATTATTTTTAGGTCTTACTAAAAAGCTGATGTTAGCCACATTGATCTTCTACTCTACTGAGCAGTATTATCTCTAAATGACACTTTTTCCCCTCAGGAAATAAACTGCATTCATTTCCTCAAAACACAAAGGTTGTCTTCACTGTTGCTTTTCCAAAGAGTGTGTGGTCCTGTGCTACCTAGGTTAAGGCATCTGTCCTGGTATGTACATTTCAAAAACCGCCCCTGGCAACCAAAGGCAGGAAGATTTATATGTTCCTCCGTGGCTTGAGATATCCACCTTCTTGATGATTCTGGTAGCTAGCTATCTCTCAGAAATACTAAAATAGACAAAATATCACCCAAAGAGAGTTTGAGTTCCTGCACTGTCTTCCCCCAAACCTGCTCCTCCTCCTGTATTCCTTATCTCAGTGAATGGCCACCTGTTTCTGAAGCCAGAAATCCAGTCATTATCTGAGTCCTCCCTCCTCTTCCCTCTGCACATCCAAACCAGTGCCAAGCTGAGTCTATTCCTCCTCTGCAGCATCCCATGAGCCTGTCCTCATCTCTCCATCCCAACCACTTTTGCCTTCATTCAGGCCCCCACCTGGATCTTACCTGCATCAGGAATCAGCTGCCTGATTCTCTGTCTTCACTTCCATTTTGCACACAACAAGCCAACACACACACTGTTGCCCAAGTCATGCAAGCAGGCAAATTGGCTCATCTTAGGGTTTCTGCCTTTAAGTTTCCAGTGTCTTCTCATTTGTCTCAAGTTAAAGCCCCAAGTCTTCATCATGTCACCTTGGTGGGGACCCATCATGGTCTGGCCCCAACCAAGCTCTCCAGTCTCCTCTCCCACACTGTCCACCTCTCAACTTGGCTTGTATCATCTCTTCTTCTGCCCTTTTTCACTTTCTAGTTTTCCTATATAGATTGCCCCCAACTCCCTCATTTCATTGGCAAACTCCAACTGGTCATTCAAATCTCAATTTAGCTGTCATCTGCTCCCACCATCCCTGGCCTCCACAATCTGGGTGAGAGGCCTCATTGGTTTTCCCAGGAAAGCCACAGCACTTACCCATACTGTACTGTGATGGCCACTCAGCGAGCTCTGTGAGGGATCTTGTTCATCTCTCTGCCTCTAGGTCCTCAGCCAGTGGCTTCATGAGTTTGTTGAATAAATGAATCCCTGTCCTCATCTCTCCAAATTTCCCACCCCACCCCACTAGTGGGGGAGACTTAACACTGAGCTATCATATATCACTGTTAGAAAAACTATAATGGATTTCTGTGTAAGTTGCTTTGGGAACAAGGAGAAGCCTCGGGTGTCTCAATGGACATTATGGCAGAAATATGCCTAGGATGTTATTATAAACAAACAGAAAGGGCACCCAAACTTCCAACCCTGAAGAGCAGTTTAAGAATAATTCGTAACTCCACACCAGTGGTCCCTATTTTCTTACCATATGAAGACCTCTTCAAATATCAAATAGTTTAGAGCCCAGACACCCCCCATCCGATGTCATGGTAGTTGATGCAGAAGATCCTAAAATCTTCCAATTTCAGTAAGGATTTCAACTCATCGCAATGCCATCTTCAGAAAATTCACAAACTAGCAGTACATGAAAGTGAAGGATGGTTTATGATGCTTAGATTATGCCTGGCATGGCCATGGATTTGTGGGCCCCCTGGGAAATCTCCACAGCCTCTGCAGGAGCCAGCGGTTTAAACCAACTGATGCCAAAGTCATCCAGGCCCTCTATGCCCTTCAGGTGCTCTCTCCTCCCAGCTCTGGACCAACACAGGAAACTCACTGACATGGAAGATATGGTTAAAAAACGAATAACTGGTAACATCTTTATAACAAAGTAGTCTACTCAGCCATTAACATATTTTTTCAGAATGATACAAATTGGTATTTTAACACACAGTGAGCAGATCTAATACATTCCCTTAGGCAGCTAATCGTGGACTCACTCTACTGTAAAGCCTGCTTAGCTGTCACGCAATGAACTGCAATCACTGCCTTTCCCAGACAGCATGGGTCACGTCGCTGACGCCTCCTCACAGCACGGCAGGTGAGTTGGTGTGGGGTCCATGCAAGGCTGCTCCACTGAGTTCAAGTGTGCCCTGCACCCTCACAACCTCAGGTCCTCCCTTCAGCAGCTATGTTCAGCCAGGACACAGGAAACAAGCTTCCATAGTATTTTGTTCATACCTTACTTATGATATCTTATTTATTCTTTATCTTTTTTTTTAGTTACTTAAGTTATGTGTACTTATTTAAAAATTCAAATGAAATCAAAGTTTATAAAATAAAAAACAGAAGCTTCCTACATCATTCCCCAGTCCCATTTCCCAAAGATAACCACAGATAATAGTATAACAGTGCTTTGTTCTACTCTGTTCTTTAAAAAGAAAAAAATTAAAGCACACTATACACATTGTTCCACAACTTGACTTTCATTTTCTTTTTCTCTTTTACTTTTTTCACTTTTTATTATAGAAATTGTCAAACCAATAAACAAATGCAGAGAAGAGCATAATGAATCCCATGTACCTATCAACAAGCTTCAACAAATAGCAACAGTTTTCCCATTTTGTTTTATTAATATTTATCCTTTCTCCACTACCTCCAATTTTTTCCTGAAACATCTCAGGTAAATCTCAGCCATCATATTATTTCACCATAGTACTTTACTATGTATTTCTAACAGGTAAAATATTTTAAAAATATGAAGATTTTACCATTATCATATTTAAAAATAATAATCTTTTATAATATTCTGTTCTTTCTTTTCTTTGTCCTTAAAACGTGTGGGGTTTTTTCTCTTGCCTTAGGTTTGTTTGAATTAATATCCAAAGTCCATATGATTGATATGCCTCTTAAGACTCTTTCCATCTATAATGGTTACAATAGTTACATTTCCCTTCCTTCTTTCAGAAAATTGATTTACTAAAGAAATGAGGTTTTAATTCTGTAGAATTTCCCACAATATGGATTTGGCTGATTACATACTCAGAATATCATTCCACATATTCTCTAGTCTGACAATTTCCTGTAATCTCCTCAATAGAACTAGATTCTTGATTAGATTCAGATTCAATTATTTTGGGTGCAATATTTGATAGGTAGGGCTGAGTACTTCCTATTTTATCATACCAAGAGGCAAGCATGACTGGATGATCTCTGGATTTCAATCTTGTCAGTTGATATATCCACTATAAATTTTTCTTGACATCTACTCACTTTAGCATCCATCAGTGATCAACTTTTTAGGAGTTGCATAAGGGTACTTTTCTAATTCAATTATTCCTTCTGTATTTCTTAGCTAAAACTCTTTTGTAAAGAACTTCCGTTCGTCAACTGTTTGATGACTTAGAAACACAGTGTGTACAGAAAAGACAGAATAAATGTTCTCTTTATTACTGATTTCTAGAAAAACAACTTGGTGTTCCAGCAATCTCTAAAGTTGGTTAATGAGTTAATTTCTTTTTTGTGGTATCATTGTGAATCTCAGGATTTTTATATTTTTGACGAGTCCATTACAGTTTTATTCTCATTGAAACTTAAATTTTTCCCGTCTTTAGCTATTGGGAGCCTGGTAGGTTGGTCCTGAGTTCTTTAGACACAACCACAAAGTTTTTAACCATTTTCTTGCTTTTTAGTACGTAAGATATAGTAGACCCATTTTACTCATGTCCTGCCCTGTATTTGAAATCAGCCATTATTTTAAAGGGCACTTGCCCTATTAATGAAAAATAATATTTAAATGCCACAGCATTGGTGCTAGGGTGCTCATTACTACTTGGTGGCCATTGATTCCAGAACTTAACAGTGGTCAGAGCTAAGAAATAGTGATTTTTAGAGCTATAAAAATAAGTAATGAGTCTATACTCTTTCCACTTACTTGCTTTTTTTTATGTAACAACATATCATAGGTGTTCTTCTACATCAGAAATGCAGATCCACATTATTTAATAGCTATATAACATAAAATAATATGATTATTACAGCTTATATAACTAGCCTTCTATTGAGGCAATTTCTAATATTTAATTATTATAAAAATTGCTGTAATGAAGATTACTAATTTACATCCTTAACCGCTCGTGCAAATATTCTGTAGATTCCTAAAAGTAGAACTGTTACCTACAAAGTATAAATCTAGTATATTGAATCCATTTAAAATCCTACTATCAGTGTCTCAGAGAGTATTTTTACTGATGGAATGCTATCTGTTTTACTTATGTCTGCTTTTGCAGGCCCAAACCTTAGGCCTGGTGCATAGCCATTATGTGATATTTGTGTACTGACTTGGATTGAAAAAGCCAAGGCCCACAGAAGCAGATGAAAAAAGAAGAGTTTAGCCTGACCCCTCTGCAACAACTCCAAGGGAGCTTTAGGAAAGTTCTATGCCTCTGGCTCAAGGAGGATGAGAAATACATGAAGCAGGTCTAAAGAAAACTCATAGACTGTAGCCAAGTTCAGCTGAAATTAACCTAGGTTAACTAAGCCCCAGCTGCCTCACACACAAGCATGCATGAGAATAAATTATTGTTATTTTAAGACACACTGAATTTGGGGGAGATTTGTTACACTGCAGTATTATCTTATTCTTGAATAGAATGATACAGCATCCTAAAGATACCAATTCTGCTCAAGACAATGTATACATTTAATTCAACCCCAGTACAATAGGCAGAGAAAGGTTATTATTAGTTAAATAAGATTTTCTAGAACTAAAATTGTAGATGATGCCAAAATGAAAAGAGAGAGAGACCAGAGAAGTGAGAGTAGTGTGTTAAGGGTCTTGTCTTGCCTGGAGGCAAACACAGATTCGATAAGATTATAGATTGGTCAGGAAAAATAAGCATAAGTATGGCTCTTAGTAAGTCTGGAGAAACAGAAGAGTAAAATTAAATGTACAACTTTCAAGTCAGCCAAAGAAAATTCTGTGCATCCTATAAAACAGGGAACAAAGAAGAAAACAATCTTGACAAGTGATGTCAGTGTGGCAGAGTGAGGACCTCCAAAAAGCCACTTGGCAATAAAAGCAACAAGAATACAGGCAAAAAATTGTCAAAATCAACTTTTCCCAGTTTTTTCAAATTAACCAAAAGCTTACAAGGCTCCAAAGAGCATTTAATAAAGAAAAATGACAGAATCTTAGTAAGAACAACATGCTTTCTAGTGTTTTAACTTGCCCTCTTCCCATCCCCCAGCTCCACAGTAGCCTTGAAAACCAACAGCCCCACAATCACAGTGAAAATCAGCAACCCCATAATCACAGTGAAAATTAGCAGCTCCATAATCACAGTGAAAACCAGCAGCTCAGGAACCACTGGAAGGGAGCGAATGTGTTAGGAGCTGGCTAAAGTACCATTCTGAGATTTGCCAATATTTGACCTGTCTGGCAGTTCCCTGGCTGGTATTTATTTGACCTGACTCAGATCTCACACAATGCAAACAGCTTTTTCCCTGGGGACATTTGTCAAAAGCAACTACAGACAATTATCTAACATCACAATTGCTTCAAGCAGTGATTGCAGTTGGGAAAACTAAGAAGCTGATCAAATTAGTTAAAAGGAAAAGCTGGTGAATGAGATAGTCCATGGGGGCTTTGAAAAGCTCTAAAATATTTCTAGAAATCTAGAAGGTTTCACCTGCATAGGAATGTGCACATGCTCAGCACAGACCTGAGAAAGTCCTAAGCTCCCCACTCTGACAGACCTTTAGGCTCTAAGCAAGTAGAAAGTGAGAGCTAAACCAGAGTTGTAAACTGAGCCCCTCAATAGTGAAGACATATCCAACTCATACACATACACACACATAGCCCCTCAGTAAAGGCTGAGAGCCTTATTAGTTCCAGGCATTTCAGAAAATCTCTGTCCAATCACTAATGACCACTACGCTATCTGAGCAGAGATTTCAGTGGTCATATGACAAAGATAAAGACTTTAGAAAATTAGTTCAAGAAAGTTACTAAACAAACAAAAATAACGCAAAGAAAAAACAACAAAGACAAATGGCACCAACAACAAACCCTAGGAAGAGAAGGATCTGATTTCCAGAGTTGCAATGTTATGTTATTTTAAAAGCCTTGTTTTCAACAAAAAATTATAAGACACGCAAAGAAATAAGAAAGTATGGCCTGTTCATGGGGGAAAAAAGCAGCCAATAGAAACTATCAATGAAGAAGCTCAAAAGCAAAACTTACTAAACAAGACTAAATCAGCTATTTTAGGGCTGTCCAAAGAATAAAGGAAGCCATATCTTAAAAGCTAAAGGAAAGTATGAAGATGTTGTCACAACAAATAGAAAATATAGAAATTCACTTTAAATCTAAAGACACAAGTAGGTTGAAAGTGAAAAGATGGGAAAAGATGTTTCACGCAAATAGTAACCAAAAGAGAGCTGGGGTAGTTATACTAACATCAGACAAAATAAACCTTTAGTCGGAAACTGTTACAAGAAACAAAGACAAACATTGTTTATTGATAAAGGGGTAAACTCACCAAGAAAATATAACAATTATAAACCTATATGCACCAAAATCAGAGCCCCAAAATATATGAAGCAAACACTGACAGAATCAAATAAATAGTTCTCCAATAATAGTTGAAATAAACTTCAATATGCCACTTTCAATAACAGATAGAACACAAGACAGAAGAGAAATAAAGAAATAGAGAACTTGAACAATGCCATAAACAAATTACACCTAAAAGATATATCCAGAACACTGCACCCAACTACAGCTGAATACACATTTTTCTCAAGTGCATATGGAACATTCTCCAGGATAGATCATATGTTAGGCCACAAACAAGTCTTCATAAATTTAAGAAGTTGAAATCATACAAAATATCGTTTCTGATCCTAATGGAATGAGCAAAAAATCAGTAACAGAACGAAAACTGGGAAATTCACAAATATGTGGAAATTAAATAAATCACCCTTAAACAACTAATAAATCAAAGAATAAATCACAAAGGAAATTATAAAACCTTGAGACAAATGAAAACAAACAAAAAGCACATCAAAACTAATGGGATTCAGTGAAAGCAGTGCTAACAGTAAGAGTTATAGCTCTAAACATAAATATTTTTTAAAAAGATCTCGAGTCAATAACTCAACTTTACACCTTAAGGATCTAGAAAAAGAAACGCAAACTAAACTCATAGCTAGCAGAAAGAAGGAAATAATAAAGATTAGAGCAGAGATAAATGAAATGGAGAATAGAGCGACAAAAAAGAAAAATCAATAAAACCAAAAGTACTTATTTCAAAAGATGAACAAAACTGACAAATCTTCAGCTGGATTGACTAAGGAAAAAAGATTGAAGATTCAAATTACTAAGATCATAAATAAATGTGGGGACATTATTACAGATTTTATAGAAACAAAAAGGATTATAAGAGAATATTATGAATAATTGTATGCCAACATATTGGATAACCTAGATGAAATAGATGATTTTCTAGAAACACACAACTTACCAAAATTAGATCATAAAGACATGGAAAATTTGATAGACCTTATATAACCAGTAAGAAAGTTGAATCAGTAATCAAAAGCCTCCCAGTAAAGAAAAGTCCTGGATCAGATGGATTCACTGGTGAATTCTATGAAACATTTAAAGAATTAATGCCAATTCTTCCCAAACTCTTCTCAAAAAAATTCAAGGAGAAGTAATGTTTCCAACTCATTCTATACCAACATTATCCTGGTACCAAAACCAGACAGACACTTAGAAAACTACAGGCCAATATCTCTTACGAATACTGATATAAAAGTCTCAACAAAATACTAACCAAATTTGGCAGTATATTAAAAAGATTATGTACCATGACCAAGTGGGATTTATTCCTGTTTTGCAAGGAGGGTTCAATGTATGAAAATCAATGTAATACACCACATTTTAAAAAAGAAGAAAAAATAATAACCATCTCAATTTATGCAGAAAAAGCAGTTGACAAAATGAAACACCCTTTCTTGTTTGTTTGTTTTTTTAAAATTCAGTAACTAGGAATAGAAGGAAACATCTTCAACATGATTTAGGCTATATATGAAAAATCCACAGCAAACATTATATTCAATAGTGAAAGACTGAAAGTTTTTTCCTGAAGATCAAAATCAAGACAAGGATGTCCACTTTCACTACTTCTATGCAATATTGTAATAAAAGTTTTAAGCAGAGAAATTAGGCAAGAAAATGAAATAAAAGTAGTCCAAATTGAAAAGGGGAAGTAAAATTATATCTGTTTGCAAATGACATAATCTTGCACATAGAAAATTTTAAAGATTCCCTACACAAAAAAGTGAGCTAATAAATTCAGCAACATTGCAGGATGCAAAATCAATGCAAAAAAAATCAGTTGCATTTCTATACATCAACAATGAACAATCTAAAAAGGAATTTTTAAAAATTCCATTTACTATAACATCAAAAAGAATAAAATAAAATACTTAGGAATAATTCTAACAATGAGGCAAAAGACTTGGACACTGAAAACTATAAAACATTTCTGAAAGCAATTAAAGAAGACATAAATAAATGGAAAGACATCTCATGTTCATTCATTAGAAGACAATGTTCTTAATATGACAATACAATCCAAAGGTATCTAAAGACTCACTGCAATCCCTATCAAAATTCCACTGGCTTTTTTTTTTTTGCAGAAACAGAAAAACTCATCCTAAAAGTCATATGGTACTTCCAAAAAATAGCCAAAATGATTTTTTAAAAGAAGGATAAAATACAGAAAACTCACATTTCCTGATTTCAAATTTTACTACAAATGTATAGCTATTAAACCAGTGTGGAACTAGACTAAGGGAAGATGTATAGACAAATGGAACAGAACAGAGAACTCAGAAATAAACCTTTGCATGTGTGGTCAATTAATTTTTGACAAGTGTGCCAAGACCATTTAATAGGGAAAGGATAACAATTTCAACAAATGGTTCTGGGAAAACTAAATATCCATATGCAAAAGAATAATGTTGAAATCTTACCTTCTACCATCTACAAAAATTAACTAAAAATGGTTTAAAGACCTAAACACAAAAGGGTTAAAACTATAAAATGCTTGGAAGAAAACCCAGGGAGAACGTTTTATGATGTTGGATTTGGTAAGGATTTCTTGGATATGACACCAAAAGCACAGACAACAAAGGGAATAATAAATAAGTTGGACTTCATCAAAATTTTAAAACTGTTTGCACATCAAAGACCCTGATATGGTTTGGCTGTGTCCCCAACCCAAATCTCATCTTGAATTGTAGCTCCCACAATTCCCACATATTATGGGAGGAACCTAGTGGGAAGTAATTGAATCACAGGGGTGGGTCTTTCCCATGCCGTTCTCATAACAGTGAATGAAAGTCTCATGTGATCTGGTGGTTTTATATAGAGGAATTCCCCTGCACAAGCTCTCTTCTTGCCTGCCGCCACGTAAGACATCCCTTGCTCTTCTGCCATGATTGTGAGGGCTCCTCAGCCATGTGGAACTGTGAGTCAATTAAACTTTCCTTTATAAATTCCCCAGTTTGGGGTATGCCTTTATCGGCAGCAGAAAACAGACTAATACAGACACTCAGTAATGGCAAACAATGGAATGGGGGAAAATATTTGCAAATAACATATCTGATAAGTAATTAATATCCAAAGTAAATAAAGAACTCCAACTCAACAATTCCCATCCCCCTCAAAAACCCAATTCTAAATGGTGAAATGGCTCAAATAGGCATTCTTTACAAAGATAATACAGGTCACCAGGGGCTGGGAGAAGGAAAGAACTGGGAGTTATTGTTTAATGGATACAGAGTTTCTGTTTGAGATGAACAATTTCTGGAAATGGATAGTGGTGATGATTGCAAAGCACTGTGAATGTACTTAATGCCAATGAACTGTACACTTAAAAAAAATTTTAAGACAAGATCTCACTCTGTTGCCCAGGCTGGAGCACAGTGGCATGATCTCAGGTTACTGCAACCTCCGCCTCCTAGGCTCAAGCGATCCTCCCACCTAAGCCTCCCAAGTAAGTGGGACTGCAGGCATGCACAACCACACCCAGCTAATTTTTTGTATTTTTAGTAGAGACAGGGTTTTGCCATGTTGCCCAGGCTGGTCTTGAACTCTCAGGCTCAAGCAACCTGCCCTCCTTGGCCTCCCAAAATGCTGGGACTACAGGTGTGAGCCACCATGCCCAGCCCTAAAAATTGTTTAAATGATTAATTTTATGTTATATATATTACACCACAATTTTAAAAATAATAGAAAACAAAACAAAAAGCAAACAAAAGAATAATAATAAAACAAAAACGTATTTTCTACACATTGACTCTGAAAAGTCCTAAAAGCAATCACTAACCTAGTGGCAATGAGCACCCCTAGCATCCAGATTGTGGCTTCTAAATATCATTTCCCACTAAAAGGAATCAGGACTCCTTATAATGATGGTTGATTGCAAGACTGGCACGGAAAATGAACAGTAGGAGCCTGAAATAGTTTGACCTACTAGAGAGCAAAGAACACTATCAAAGACTATGAAAATTGTGTGAAAAGAATTCAGAAGCTGACCTGAAAAGCCTCCCAGTAGCTAAAGAGAGGACAATTTGAGCATCAGCATTTTTTTCTTCAACTATTATTTTAAGCTCCAGGGAGCCTGTAGAGGATGTACAAGTTTGTTACATAGGTAAACGGAGCATCAGTAATAATAATAACCACAATGGTTTGAAACAAATGAAATACTTTAAATTTAAAATTTTATAATTATCCTAAAAAAGATGAACAAACAAGAAAAACTATTAGTCACCTTTGGAGAATGCTAGTGGACAACCCCATTATTTTGAACACTGGTAAATAAAAATAAAACGTAAGAAAGTTAGGCTGGGGCCAGGCACAGTGGCTCACGCCTGTAATCTCAGCACTTGGGGAGGCTGAGGCGGGCAGATCACAAGGTCAGGAGATCAAGACCATCCTGGTTAACACAGTGAAACCCTGTCTCTACCAAAAATACAAAAAAAATAGCCAGGCGTGGTGGCGGGCACCTGTAGTCCCAGCTACTTGGGAGGCTGATGCAGGAGAATGCTGTGAACCTGGGAGGTGGAGCTTGCAGTGAGCCGAGATCATGCCACTGCACTCCAGCCTGGGTGACAGAGCAAGACTCTGTCAAAAAAAGAAAAAAAAAAAAAGAAAGTTAGGCTGGACACAGTGGCTCTTGCTTGTAATCCCAGCACTGTAAGAGTCCAAAGCGGGCAGATCACTTGAGGCCAGGAGTTCGAGACCAGCCTGGCCAACGTGGCAAAACCCTGTCTTTACCAAAGATACAAAAATTTAGTCTACATTTCAGGATAATCAGGATTTAAACTATTCTTTAGGGTAAAACTTGATAAGATAAAGATTATTTCCACGGAAGTATTTCACTTCATCTGTGAAGAAGAAATAAGGGGGAAGGAAGAAAGGAGGGATAGAGGAAGAAAGAACTAAAGAGAAAAAGAGAGAGAGAGAGAAATTATGAGGCTAGTAGAAGAAAATATATAGAACCATATTTTTGTGACTTCATTACTTAAACAAGAACCCCAAACCACAAGCCACAGGGGAGGTGGATGCTAAATTTGACTACATTAAAAGTAAAGACATTTTCAACAACAGATACCAGGGACACAGTTAAAGATGGAGGACAGATAGAAGATATTCACACTTGCTCTAAGGTTAAAAGAAAGTAATGTTCAGAATATGAAAGGAACTTCTGAAAATCTGCCAGAAAAGTGAAACCCAAAGGAAAAATGGTCAATAACAACATAGGCAATTAACAAAAGGGGGACCTAAAGGATAATAAGCAGATGAAGCTTAACTTTACTAGATTTTAAAGAAATGCAAATTAAAGCAGATTTGCAAATAGTAGAAGGTTGATCAATATCACGTGCTTGTGGGGAATATGGAAATCTTCACTCCTAGTAAGAGCCTAACCAGGTATAGCAATTTGGCAGAGCAATCCTGCAGTTCAGCACTCACATATGTCCACCGATTTCTATCTGTGTTAATCGACACCTTGTTTGAGATAGCAAGGAATTGGTGACGACCTAGATATCACTCACTAAGGAAAGATAGAAAGTGACAGAATACCATGCAGGTAAAAAAAATAATGGTCTAAATTTGCATATACCAATGCAGAATGCTTGCACAAACATAATGTCATGTGAAAAAGAAAGAAATATAATAAGTTTTATAGCTCAATAAAGTCATATATATTAAACACAAGCATACAGACAGTTTCAGTCTACTGTCAAGGATACATATACATACACAACCGTATGAACTGTGCTGGCACATTGCTCAGCCTCAGGGTTACCATTCACACAGTTTTCCATGCAAATGGTGCCCTCTGGGGAAAGATGCCAGAATACAACATGAATGGTGCCCCTTGAGGGTATGCAACATGGCAGCCTTGAATATTTAAGATGGTTTGGAAGGTTGTAGATTAATATGTCGGCATAGGTGCCTATCATGAGAGCAAGGAGGGAAAAAGGAGTGGGAATGGGAGCTGCCATGTTGCACACTGTGTGCTAGTTACACTCCAGGTGTGAGTGTGACTAGCGCACAGTGTGCAACATGGCAGCCTTGAATATATAAGATGGTTTGGAAGGTTGTAGATTAATACATTAGAATAGGGGCCTATCATGAGAGCAAGGAGGGAAATGGGAGTGGGAATAGGGAGGAAGGAGAACATGAAGTAAAATGAAGATAGAAAAGGGCACACGCATAAAAGGAGGATGATAGTGTGACCTGAATGCAGAAATAGGATCAACTCAATTCCGTGGTCTTAAGTTGGGGAGGGTGGACCTAAAGGAGGGGTCTTGAGCTGGAAAACCAACAACCTTCTCAAACCTGCTAAGAAATGTGGATTTTATCTTGAAAGCTATGGGAAATCCTAGAAGTGTCTGAAACAGGAGATTTGCATGGGAATGGATGAGAAGGGGAGAGGCTGGGGGAAGCAGGCCTTTAAAGCAACCCATGCAAGGTCTCCATGAGCACGATGGGGTCATTGTTGCCAAAGATGCACTCAGCCAGGTGTGCATACCTAATGCCACACACAAAGATCCTTGGAAAGCCTGGCACTCCCTCCTTCGACTCCTCCCACATTCTCATGTACCCAGAGGCTCAAACAGAAATAAAGCCTGTTAAAAGTGCTGGGGACACCTCCCACCAGCACAGCCATGGTTGGTACCACCTTCCAGATGTGAGTGTGACTAGCACACAGCTGTCTTCCCTGATGGCTGAGGAGTCCACGTTGTTGACTGACTACGCACCTGTGCTTTGCAGAGCAACAGTCCATGGGGCATTCAGTCAAAACCTCCAAGCTAATACAGGGAGTATTCGTTTTTTAAGAATTTTTTTTCGTTCTCCCAGACAGCCGCCCAAATATTTACATAAGAATTTCCCCCCCTCTGTCTTTTGCTAAACCTTCACCTAGTAGATTTAGCAACAGTGTGATCATCCGAAAAGTACTCCACTTCCCTGGTAGAAATACCTGGACAAGACTTTGATCATCTCTGAAGCCTTTCCAATGGCAACACTCTGGAGCGCTGGGGACTTTTTCTTCTAGATGTGCTGAACACTTACTGTGCATAATGCATCAGGTGTGTGTAGCAACAAGGGCACAGGTTTTGTGGTCAGGCTTGGGTTGGAATCCTGCATCTCTTACTTATGAACTGAATGGCTTTAGTTCCTTTATCTGTAAACATTGGAGATTAAAACGTTCTATCTCACAAGATTAATGCAGAGAAAATACATGTGAAAATACTCAACACAAGGATCTGGCATTTCAAAAAAACTCAACAAAACTTGGTTCCTCCCCATCTTCCTTCTTTCCTGCTTGGGAAAACAAATTTCACAAGCATTTTTACAATGGAAATTTCACAGATTGTCATAATCAAATCTTCTCTTTTCAAGATATTAAGAAAAACCTCAAGTGCGTATCATATTTAGAAAGAAATTCCTAGAAAAATCTAGACTGTTAATTACAGACTACTCATAAACAACTTGGTTTATGTGTTTCATTTGATTTAATTTTTGCTAGAGGTGGGTACGGAGAAACACAAAATCAAATATGTTTTATGGCATCGCTTTCTGAGAATAGCCTTTTCCACTAGACTCAAGTTGAAAAAGATAATATTTTCTTTTTATAACTCTGATTCAATTTGTTATCTCCTTAGTCCTGCTTTTGTAGAGTTTCTGCCCCTTCTGTTCTTAGATCATTGACCAATTCTGATATGAGATAAAATTCTATTAATATTACCTTAAGCAAATACTCACGGAAGGAAAAAAATGGAAAGGAGAGAAAACACCACACCCTCTTAACTAACACTTCTGATCCACGGGCCCACCCTTGCTGTTGTAAGAATATTTTAAGTCAGTGATTGTCAGCTTTGGTTTCCTGAGGCCACAAAGAATTAATTTGTAAATTTTGATTAAAATATTTTCCTAACAAAATATAATATCTAATGAAAGCTAAGCTGTAGTGAAACAGGCGTGCTCATGCATAGCTGATTGTAATTAGAACAAATCTTTTGAAAAGCAATTTGGCAGTGAGTATCAAGCCTCTAAATGTTTGTACTCTGACCTGGGAATTCTCTTTCTGGAAACCTATCTTATTGTGGGGAGGGTGGGAGTCTAATTAGGTAAACAGATACACGCACAGAGAAACTTATTACGGTGTTATTTTATAACAGTAAAAAAAAAGTATGGGAAACAAACTGATAATATACGCAGTTCTGTAAACTATGGTATATCCACCAGATGGGTGGATCCGTTTACAGGGAGTCTGTCAAAACCTGAGTATAAATGTATACATACAATCTTATCAAAATTATATATTTTTAAATACAGAAGCAAATATGAAATCTGCACAATTCAAAAGGTTTGGAAGTAAATATACCAATCTTGGTAGTGACAGGTTTTTGGTACAGAGATTTAGAGTGACTTTTCTTGCCTTTTTATTTATGTTATTTTCAGGTTCATCGTAAGGACTATAGTGTACACAACTTTTCTAATCAGCAAAAAATAAACACACTTTATAAGGAAATAAACAAACATAGAGATGCCATACGGAATCTTTTGGTTTGGGAGATGGCTGAGACTGGGATAACTCAGATCAAAAATACAATAAATTATCTCAGTTATGAAAAAAAAAAGGGTGGGGCTGACTGGTAAGGGACCTACATTTCCTACCCTTCTTAAGTTTGCTGGTTTCTGCACAGGATTTCCATTAGAGCTGGAGAATAGGAGCTGAGCTAATTTTCCCAGGAGCCCTGAAATCCTGACATTGGTACATTCCCTGTCATGCATTTCTTCTCATTCTTAGTGCCATGGTGACCATAAATGTGAATTAAAACTTGAAGTATTTAGCATTTATTAAGCACTTCCTATGCACAGGCACTGTTTTGGTGCTTTTTATACCTGTATTTCACCTTTCTCAGGCTTGCAAAGCTCTTAGTAAAAAGAACTATTGTCTCCTTCCTCCCTGCTCCCCCACGCCAGCCTGTTCTACACACTCCTTTCTTCTACTCACAGAGAGTGCCTTTTAGGAATATAATTGATTTGGATAAAAGAAACAAAATGTGCCAACTAGGCTGCCATTTGTTATCAATAAAGCCTCGCAGCTGCCTGAACAGTTGACTAAATAAGCACCTTCAAATGGTCAGGACAGGGAAGGTTCTAGAAATAGGGCACCAGAAAATCCCACAAGCTTTCTGCTTGTGATGTGGCTTATTTGCTTTACAGGCGTCAAGCATATTTGCTGACGTCAGCAGCCCATCAAAGTTTAAAATAATAATAGTGAAAAGGAAAACAGCCCCTTTCTGCCAGGCAGTTCTGTTCTGCCAACTTCTGCGTTCTTTTTGAGTTAATAAACGTCCAAGAATCACTCCCCTACCACCCTGAGGGGGAAAAACAGCACAATAATTTTAAAACCACCAGGTCAGCCCATTGTCAGCATAAACCATTCAGACAAGTAGCATTTTGTCACACTCTAATGAGGATTTTACCTCTGCCTCAAAATGAAAGCTATCATTAGGTTTCGTGTTCATGGGATCAAATGATTGTCTGGGGATGGTGGTTTTTTTTCAGTCCCTTCCTCATTTTAATCATGTTCAAGACCAAATGCATAGACATTTCCTGCATCAGATGAAACTAAAAAACCATAGTTACGCCAGCTAATGTCTTTTGAAAACATCAATTAAGAAAATGGCCTTTAAATTCCCATTTTTACTTGAAAATCTGCAAACAGGCACACATGTTGTAATACCAGGGCAGTGGTGGTGGCAGTGCGCGGCGGGTGTGGGGTGCTGTCTCTAAAAAGGAGACAGCACAAACAGTGGTTTGAGGAGGTCATAAGGGCAGGCTCCCATTGGCAACAAGCAGATAGAGAATCTCTGCAAGGGAAGGAACTTCTGTATAAAGCAAGACCTCTTAAGTTATCTTCACATGTAGTGTTGAAACTGGAGCCAGCCCCTCAAGAGTAGGTTGATAAGAGGCTTCTGCACCATGCTGGTACCACACACATGCCCCATTGTTAATAACCTTCTCAGGACAGATTAGATCCCACATTCCTCAGAAGTACTGAGCTGCAGAGGGAAATCGGCCAGCAGGCTCCTTCCGCGGGGCCAACAACTAGCTACAACTGATAAG
The DNA here is from genome assembly GCF_028885625.2 of Pongo pygmaeus. NCBI lineage: Eukaryota > Metazoa > Chordata > Mammalia > Primates > Hominidae > Pongo > Pongo pygmaeus. Next base: position 63,159,860 of record NC_072382.2, read on the forward strand.
TTTTAATTGAAATAACTGGAACAGTTACATGGAGTCCCCACCAGCTCTGTCGCCAGCTACTGAGACGGTGTTGCACTTGCATCTCCTGGCATGTGCATAGGCGTGCGCCAGACAACAGTAATTCAAGTTCTTAACTCACTTTTTATCTTTTTTTCCATGGCTACGTGCCATCGTTAATCAAATTGTTCACCCAAGGAGTACTATGAGATTGTTTTATTTTTTTTTTTCTTTTCTGGCCTTATCTAGGAAACCCTGATATTTACACTATCTCAATTTAAGTTTGAACTAGTAACTAATTAATCTCTGACAAAAGATACTGAGGTTAGACGAGTTTGGGTAAAATCCGTTGAGGTCATGGTTGGTTTTAATCACATAGCTCAATTTAAAAGCTGAACACTAAAACATCTTTGCTTTCAAAGAGTGCTTGTTAGACAGCAAGTTTTGTTTTGCGTAACTTGAATTCTGCTACTTCCTTTTATTTTTTTCTGAAATAACAGTGATTGAGTCAATGAAGTGGCGATATGAATTAAAGGACAACACACCTGCCTTTGCAGGGACAGATCCCAAAGGGCCCAGATTAAATTTTAACCACGATTATGTTTGCCAGGATTTTATATCTCAAATGATTATGTTTGGCTTCTGTAATAATAAAAGGTTATTTTGGGAAAAGAATTCCCTTTTAACATCTATTGTGTTTACTAGGAGGAAATACAGGGTTAGACTTCGATACAGTTTAGCCTTTGAAAGAAAATAAAAGACAAATGATTTAGCAGATGGGTAATTCCCAAATCTGCAGAAATGTAAACAGCCAGGATTTTGGTGCCTATGGGTTTTATCAAAGATGTAAGAAAGGCAGAGACCGACACCAGTGCGTCCTCTTTGGCTAGTTTTAACACGTTTACAGTCACAATTAACATTCAAGGAATTTCCTTTTCATCCAAGTGTTTCTTTTAAAGCACTTCATACCACAAACTAAAGTTCTAGCTGCCATCAGTCCTTCCCATACAGAAGAGTAGCGACATCTCCATAATACTTCCTTACTTTGAAAATGGGCTCGGACCACGTCAATTTCCTTGGGGTGTTTGTTTTCCAATATAGGGGGTTCTGGCCTCCTCCCTCCTTCCCTCTCTTTAAAGAGCTTGTATTGAGGATCCTACTTCTTCGTCCCTCACCCTGCTCTGCACTCACCCCGGAGCCAGATGAGCGCGAGGTTGGGCAGGCGTCCTAAGCCCTCCTCCGGCCCAGCCCGGTAGGAGCGCTGCTGCCCAGCCGGAGCTCTGGGCTCGCAACAGCCTGGTTTCAAGTCCCTGAGCCGGCTGGCCCACTGCATTCTGCAAGAAAAAAGAGATCCCTGTTCCCGCCCCCCGCCCTCCACCCCTACACAAGCGATTCGCACATGGGCACGGAGTCCGAGTCTTGGCTATGCATAGAGCTCAGTCCCGTATCCGAGTCTTCGTCGTTGCCAGGACCGCTCTTGGCCAGTCCACGGGCCTGGTCCACCCACATGTCGGCGCAGGCTTGAGGCCCAGGTTCCCGCGAGGGACCACCAGAGCCAGGAGCCCCATCCGGTGCCACCGTCAGCTCCAAAGTGTGCAAAGTTTGCAGAAGACCCTGTAGCTCGCGCTCCTTGCTGTCCCATTGCTGCTGGCTGTAATCCAAGTCCGACTTGACGGCCTCTAGGTCCGTGTTGAGCCGCAGCCCGATGTAAAGGCTGGTGCTGAGCTGCGTCCTGACCCGTTCCTGCTCCAGCAGCAGCTCGCCGTCGGGGCCACCGTCCGGCTCCAGGGGCTCCTCCCGCGCCGCCAGCTCCTCTTGGCGCCGCCGCATCCACCTCTGGTTGAGTTCCTCCTGAATCTCGGCTGAAAGGCGCTCCAGCAACTCCTCCTGCTGAACCCGTTGCTCCTGAAGCCGCAGCAAGTCGTCGCAGCGCCGGGCCAGCTCCTCCAGCGCCGCCGCCTGCGCCTCGCCGTCTAGAGGGGGAGGGGGCGCCGACGCCGCCGCCTCCGCGGCCTCTGCCGCCTGCGCCGCCACCTCTTCTGGCTCCTCTCCCGGGCTGGACCCGTCGAGCTCGATGCCTGCCCCAACCAAGTAAGTGTCCTGCACGTAGTTGACCCCGTGACGCCGCATGCGGTCCAGGTGCACCTTGGCCTCGTAGCGATCGATCTCGCGGTCCAGCTCGTGGAGCCGCTGCACCTGCTGGCGAATTGTGTGGTCCTGGGAAAGCACCAGATGCACCAGCGTCTCCATGCGTTCCACCGACGCGCTTTCGTGGGTCCGCGGCGACGAAGAGCAGGACGAGGCAGTGGACGACGAAGTGGACGAACAGGACGACGGTGGCTGCTGCTGGCGCCGCCGGTTGAGCTTGGCCAGTTTGCGAAAGGCCTTGCGCACCACTCGCCGCTGTTTCTCCTGGGTCATGGCCAGGCTGGGCCGCGCCGAGGCCCCGCGGGCCGGACAGGGGCGCTCTCGGCTCAGCACTACGCGCGCCTCGGCGCTGCGGGGGCCGGCGTTAGGCAGCGATGCCTCGCTGCGCACTAGCACGAAGCGCACATTCTCTTGCTCTTCGCCCCAGGCAGCCCAGAGGCGCAAGATGCGCGTCTTGTTGGGGAGGATGCGCTCAAAGCCGCGCCACTTCTCCACGATGCAATAGCACTGCGGGGGCCCGCATAGCATGCCCTGCGGCAGCGCCTCGTCGTCGTCCTCGTCGTCCTCGTTCGGGGGTTCGGGCAGCTCTCCCGGGCCATGTGGGTCGCCTGCCGACCCCCGCCGCCGGCTCCGCCGCTGTCTCCGTCGCCGCCGGCAGCCGTCCTCCAAAAGCACTCGCACAACGTCGGAGCAAGTGGTGCGGCGGGAGAGGCCGGACACCAGCTTCTCTTCCTGGCAGATCCACACCGATATCTTCTTTTCCGACGGATCCATGGCGCAACCAGGGCGCAGGTGGCAGGTCCGGCCGGGGTCTGCTGGGGCGGCGAGGACAGCAAGGGCAGCCCAGTAGCTCTGGGATGGGAGAGGAGCCCGTGCCCTCCTCCGGCGGCTGCACTAGCCCTGTTCCCCCGCTGCGCACCGAAGGCAGGCTGGAAAGCGACTGCGGCTGTGGTCGCGGTTGCGGCTGCGCTCTGCCCGGACGACGGGCGCTCCCGGGGCAACGCGCCCGGGACCGGCTCCCGCCGCTCTGGCTCTGCCCCTGCCCAAGGTGCCCGGGACCTCCGGGTTTTGCTCCTCCCCACGTGGCTCCACCCCCTTCCCGCCCCCAAGGCCCAGAGCTGTGGCTGGAAGTGCAGGAGGCTCAGGGCCCAGGCCCGCCCCTCGCAGCCTTGCCGCGCCCCGTGCGCCCTGTCCGCCCCTCGCTCGCCTTGCAGGCATCCTGAGTCTCGGCCCTTTTCGCCAAATCGCTGCTCTGCCGCGCGCCTACGCAAGGAAAGATTCAAGGGCCCCTCTGCTTCAGGGAGTGGAGCCCGCACCTCGGCACGGATCAGCTGTGCGTCTCCCTTGGCCTACTGGCTCTTCTCCTTGTGTCTATAGCTAGCTGGACGCATCGTGACTTTATCTTCTCATCTTTCCTGGCGCCCCCAGACGCATTTCCTAGTCCCTCGAGGCAGCGGCGTCTGGGGAGTGCACTTTGCACAGACAGGGAAACCGAGGCACTCAGCGGTCTCCAGTGGAGACGCTGTAATCGCATTCCACGACCAGCTAGCGCTATAAGCGCTGTCTCTAACGCGGAAGGCCTCCCAGTCTTCCTCGACAGGAAGCAATATTTGCATATTTAAGGAGAACAAGATTCGGCAATGTGCTCCGGAAGCAAGTGCAGGCATGGAACGGTCTGGGCTGGAGGAGGACAGACGTTCAGAGGCGGCTGCCCCCGTTCCCCGTAGTGTCATGTAAGTGGGTCTCCACGTCACCTTCACCTCAGCTTCCCACAGCCTTCTTGGGAGAGGGGCTCCTCATTCTACTGGGAGTTCAGGGCCCAGACCCAAGTCACAAGCTATTTTTATGCTTTCCACCTCCATAAGGGGAAACTGTGAAGGCTTCTGGCATTTTCTAATATTCAGATGTGGTCCAGAAGAGACAACAGCCAAGCTTTACAGCACAAGAAACCCAAGGCCGCAATGCAAATGAACTTGTTTCATCCTTAACTGCTGATGAGGATGGTCCATTGAGTGCAAGGCTTGCCCTGAACTTGTCCTTGTGAGCACAGGTGTAATAATAAGCTCACTCCCTTTCTTCAAGACCTTGGATGGCTCCCCATTGCCTCTTGGCTAAAGCACTTTTGTTCATTCAGTGATTCACTCAGCAAATATTTGTTGAGTACCTACTGTGCTCCAGGTCCTACGCTAGGGATTTGACAATGAACTATCGCCAGTTCTGGCTTGCGAGGAGTTCACAATCTAGTGGGAGAGCACAGCCAAGTAAACATTCCCAACACAATGTCCTATGTCCTCTGATAAGGGAGAGCATGAGGTTCTGAGGGAACCTGGAGTGGAATCCAACCCATCTTGGAGGAGCAAGTAAGGCTTTGCCCCAGAAAAGGTGTCTTACACAAGACCCAAAGGACCATTAGAGTCTGCCAAAAGGAAAGCAGATGGAGGGGAGGGACAAGCAGCATTCTAGAAGGGATTGTAGTGCAGTCAGGAATCGAAAGCATGTTAGTTACGGGGGCTGTCAGGAATTTAAGAGGAGTGTCTAAAATTGAAGTTGGATAATTGAACAGGAACGGGATCAGGAAGGGCCTTTAGTTCCACGCTTATGTATTTGGATTTATCTTAAAGACAATGAGAACCCACAGAGTGCAAATCTGGAGTCAGAACAGCTAAGTAAAAATTTCAGCACCACTTACTAGCTCTATAACCTTAGGAAAAGTATTAATCTCTCTGAGCTTCAGTTTCCTGGTCTGTGAAATGGTGATAATAAAAATACCTCCCTAATAGAACTGGTGTAACGATTAACTGCCTGGGCCTGGTAAATCCTCAGTAGTTTTATTGGGGGGTTGGAAAGGTGGGAGGTATATTAGTTTTCTATTGCTATGTAACAAATTATCACAAACTTAGTGACTTAAAACAACACCCATCTATTACTTCACTGTTGTGTAGATCACAAGTCCAACTTGGCATGGCTGCTGCATACTTTGCTCGGGATGTCTGAGGCAAAAGGCAAGGTATAGGCTGGTTCAAGTTCCTGTCTGAAGGCTCTGGGGGAATACCCACTTCCAAATCCATTCAGGTTGTTTGCATGATCTGGTTCCTCTCAGTTGTAGGTCTGAGGTCCCCATTCTCTTGTTGGCTGTCCTCCAGGGTCACTCTCAGCTCCTACAGGACTCTCTCAGATCCTTTCTATAGGATATCCACCCCCCTCCCCGCAACTTTAAAGTCAGCAACCACATGTCAAATCCATCCAGTCCTCCTTTGCTTCTAATCAATCTACCGTCCTCTTCTGCCACTAGCTAGAGAAAACTCTGCTTTTAAAGTGCTTGATTAGTCAAACCCACCTGGATAATTTCTCTATCTTAAGCTTGACTGATTAGTAACCTTAACTATATCTGAAAAACCCCTTTTGCCGTGTACTGTAATATAATCACCTAAGTAGCCCCCAGGGAGATGGAGATTATGGGGTTGTCTTAGAATTCTGCCTATCACAGGGCATAACATGAACAGATTTTGATTTTTTAAAGATCCCTCTGTTTGCATTGAGGACAATGGGTGGGGATGGGGGATGACAGGCAAGAAAGCCTTTTAGAAGACTATCACGTTCATTCAAGGAAGAGATGATGACCTATGCTGAGAATAGTGGCGGTGAGAAGACTGGACACAATTGAGAGCTATCAAGGAGGCGGGAGAGGCAGGACTTGGTGATAGATTGATGAGAGATTTCCTTCTCCCTAGAATGGTGTCAAAGGTCTCCTACAATCTGGACCAGCCCACTTCTCCAGCTTCTCACTTACATGTGGGCTATCCCTTCTTCCTTTCCTCTCACACAGGATTGCTAGAGCTTTGTAGTCAGCTGCCATCCCTGCTGGATTCTAAGCTCCACAAGGGTAGGGATCATATCTGTTTTGCTCACTTTTGAATCCTTTACATTTAGTGCAATCCCTGACACGTTCTAGGTTTACTCAGTATCTGTTGAATAAATTAATGAATCAATGAAGGAATCCTACATTTTAGCAAGCCAATACCTCATCCATCCAGAAGAACTCCTGCATCTTCATGTATCCACACTTTTGTACATGCTTTTCCCACTAATTAAGATTCCTCTTAAACGACTGGAGAACTTCTACTCACTCTTCAGAAGCTCAGGTAAATGTCACCTGCTCTGGGAGTCCTTTCTTTCCTCCTCCAGAAAGAACTGGTTCCCCGCTCTTCTTCTGCATCTATTAATGCGGAGGTTACATTGTGCTGTGATGCATTTTTTTTATGTCTGTTTACTCCCACAAGAATAGAGCTTTTCAAAAGAAAAGATTGTATCTGTCCTATTTACAGTTTAGTCCTCAGTTCCTAAGGTGCCTGGCACATGGCAGGTTCTCCATCTTCCCGTATGTTTTAAGGAACACTCAGATGAATAATGTCTAAGATATTGTGCTACCCTCAAGATAACTTTTTTCTAGAAGCAGACAAATAAATGGAATCCCTGTTGTAGTAATGATATATATGAAATTCCTGCTGGACTAATTAAAGGGTAGAATGATTGTATGGGTGCTAGGAAGGATGCAGAAGGCAGGCTTCAATAATCGGGGAGGAGGGGTTGAGGGCATTCTTGGTGGGAGAAAATACTTGAGTTAAAATGCTAAAATGAGTATGCATGTGGTCATGTACTGGTGTTTCAGAGTGTGTGTTTTGGAGTACCCTGCCTCATTTCAAATACCAGCTATAAGCTTTCCAACCCTCAATCTTCTTACCAGGAAAAAAGTATAATATTGGAACCTGCCTTATAGAGTTGTCATTACATGAAATGAAATAATGCACAATATATAAAAGATCTAGCACAGTGACTGGCACATAAAACATGCTCAATAAAACACAGCTAGTGTTGTCAAGAAATTGTATTAAGTACCTACTGCATGCTATGTCCTGGGCTATGTGTTGAGGATCCGTGAATGAACTGGGCAGACATCGTCCCTGACCTTAGAGATGTCACAGCCAGGATTAGTGTGGTTTAGCAATGGATTTCTTAAGTTAGGCTAGGCTGTAGTAACAAACAGGGCCAAACTTGTATAATGGCTCAGACATCACAAAGGTTTATTTTTCACTCAGATAATAGTCAAAAGAAGATGTCCTGGGTGGGAGGTGGCCTTATTCCTGGTTCCTTCCATCTTGTGACTCCAAAATCCTCTAGACTTCATCATCATGTATATAGAGCCAGAGGAAGAGGAGAGAGTATGGAGGGGCACACCCTCTTCTTTAAGGCATTGGCTGAAAATTGAGCTCATATCCCGTTGGCTAGAACCCAGTCACGGCCACTGGTAATGGCGAGGCTAGGAACTGCAATGAGTATCTCAGAAGAGGAAATGAGTTTTCATGAACAGCTAGCTGCCTGCCATAAAAATATTTATTTGAAAAATGAGACAAGAGGCATAGAAAGAAGTTCCAAAAGTGTAGGAATTGCAAACTGGTGGTCCACCAGCCAAATCTTGCTGCCTTAGACAGAATATACTCTCTGTTTAGCCACAAAAACAACACGCTATTTCACATATGACCCAATTCATATACATTCATGACTCACCTGAGCCCTGTAATCATTTGAGTTGTGATTCTTGCTTCCAAACAACCTCCTAGGGTTATCTCATTCACTCCCAGGGATTTTATACAATTTATATGCCATGGCTTCCACACCTATTCTAGAATTATCCAAACATGCATATCCAGCAGCTTGCTGGGTAGCTCCACTTGAGTTTCTGCCAAACATCTAAACCTTTGTCAAACAGATGAAGTTGAACCCATTATTTCTCCCAAAGCCTGTTCTGCCTCTTGTAATGTCTATTTCAGAAAATGGTCCCATCATTCTCCAAGCAAGACCTGAAACTTGAGGATCACCCTTGTTCATCACCATCTACCTCCTTACCCCACAGGATGTTGAAGTTCTGTGAGGGCAGAGGTTTTTGCATGCTTTTTTTCCTACTTAACCTTCAGCACCTGAGACATCAACTCTTACACAGTAGACAATAAGTATTTGTAGAGTGAATGAATGAATGAATGAATGAATGAATGAATGCATTGCCTTAGCTTAGGCCCTCATTTATTTTTAACCTGGATCTTGCACTTTCCTTCAAACCAATTTCCTTGCCTCAAATCCTGCCTCTCTCCCATACTCTCTACTGCATATGTTTGATGACTCCGTTATCTTCAGAATCCAGTTCAAGTTCTCAGCAGGACCTATACGTCTCTGTAGGATCTGAGGTCTGCTTGACTCTCAGCCTGTACACTGCAGCCACATCCTCAATCACACAGTTCCCTTTGACCTCTGGCTAATTCCTGCCCACCTTCCAAGCTTCCGCTTAACTTCACCTCCTCCTAAAAGTCTTCTTTGGCAGCAATATCCTCTCCAGGAAAGAATCCAAACAAAACTGCTTTAGGAAGATTAGTCTACATCAGTAGGTGGGATCAATTGAAGTTATAATACACTTGTGTTAGGAGAACAAAGGATGGGGGGAGGGTGAAGGATGTACTTAAAAATTCAGACTGTGGTTGCTTAATCACTTTAATATAAATAGAGAAGATGCCTTTCAGCACATCATAGATCTTTTGCAGTCTTAATCCTTAGGGCTGCTCTGTCCAATACAGTAGCCACTAGGCACATGGGGCTGTTGAACACTTGAAATGTGGCTCTCTGAATTGATACGGGCTTTGAGCAGAAATACACATCAAATGTCAAAGACTTCATACAAAAAAAGGAATGTACGATATGTTATTAATAATATGTAATCTTGATTACATGTTGAAGTGATACTATTTGGATATATTGGGTTAAATCATTACAATTATTTTACCTATTTCTTTTTACTTATTTTTTAATGTGGCTACTAGAAGTCTTAAAATACTAATGCAGTTGAGTTATATTTCCATTAGACAGTGCTGCCGGTGGGAAGGCCAAGTAACTTGTAGCAGATCATTTGAACCTTCTCAAATGTGGACTTACCCTAAATATCCTAAGATAATAAATCCATCTGGGTTTTGGCTATCTCTGAAGAAAGTCATTCCATACCTTTTCTGGATTTGTGGTTTAAATGTTTCTGTTTGATGATGGCCCTCAAAAGCTTCTTGCTACGGCCTAAGCCAGTCCCCTTAGGCTACCTAAGAAGCATAGGCCTGAGGATCACCCTGCAGCTGAATCCAATTGAAAGTTAAAGTATAAATGGTTGCTCTCCAGACAGAATGTCAGTATCCTTGCTCATGTAGCAGCGCTGAGCCTGATAGAAGGTACATGGATTCCTGCTATGCCCTGGCCAGAAAAATACATGGGCTTCATAATAGAAAAAAAATATGTTTATGACCTGGGGATAGAGGAGGCATTCATAGACAGACAGAACATAAATTAAAATTCATAAAAGAAAAGCTCAGTAGTATATGATCATATCAAAATTAGAAACTTCTGTTTGAAAACACACACACACACACACACACACACACACGCACACACAGAGAGAGAGAAATACACTATAATGTTAAGATGTCAAGTAACCCAGGAGAAAATAGATCCTAAAAGGTTAGGATTCAGGATGCATAAAGAACTCCAAAAATTTAGCAAGAAAAAAAAGCTATGCAACACTATGGAAAATGGGTAAAAAGTAGATTAAAGGATTTTACAAAAGAAGAAGCATAAATAGCCAACAAACATATAAAATAATGCCCAACCTCACCAGTAATCAGGAAAATGTAAATTTAAGTGAAAGATCATACTTTTTTTTTTTTTGCCAGCAGATTGGCAATATTTGTTTAAATTGATGATATATCAGTATTGGCCAAGAAAATAGGGGAACTATCCTCTCAGACACCACTGGTGTAAATACATTTATCTATTTTGGAGACAATTCTACTAAAAAATAAAACTGGGCATACCCTGCATACCATGAAGCAATCCAACTTCACGGAATCTACTTTAGAAAGACACGTGTGCACAAAGAGGCGTGTATGGGGTGTTCACTACATTTGTTTTAGCAAACAATGGGAACAATCAAAATGTCCACCAATAAGAGAACGGCTGAATAGGCTGGGGATACCCAAAGCTTGGAAGCTTCAGCAGCAGTTAAATCAAATGAAGTAGACTGACATGTACAGGTAATAACAAATCCTCCAGAGGTATTGTTCAGTGCAAAAGGCAAGTTGCAGAGTGATGTATATGATGTGGTTCCACTTCTACTTCAAAAATGCATACACAGAGCATGGGTACATATGCATAAAATCACTCCATAGGTTTTCCAGGGGTACAGATATCTGTATGTGCGTACATAGCACAAGGTCTTTAAAAATATTCAGCAAACCTAAAGCAGTGAATCCTCCTAGAATGTGGACATTTACAGAAGGAGAGACAGAGAAATTTAACTCCATCTTGTAATGAATTTACAAGAGGAATTGGTTCACATGTTACTTCATTATGCAATTACAATGTGTAACTTTTTAAAAGTGAAAGGGCTTGGGTTGGGATCCCTAAATCTTGGTTCTCCCTTAGACCAGCGGCCCCCAACATTTTTGACATCAGGGACTGGTTTCATGGAAGACAATTTTTCAGTGAACTGGGTGGGGCCGGGGGTGGTTCCAGATGCTTCAAGCACGTTACATTTATTGTGCACTTTATTTCTATTATTATTTCATTGCAACATATAATAAAATAATTATACAACTCACCATGATGTAGAATCAGTGGGAGCCCTGAGCTTGTTTACCTGCAACTAGACCGTTCCATCTGGGGGTGATGGGAGGCAGTGACAGATCATCTGGCATTAGATTCTCGTAAGGAGCATACAACCTAGGTCCCTCACATGTGCAGTTCATGATAGGGTTCACACTCCCATGATAATCTAATGCCATCACTGATCTGGCAGGAGGTGGAGCTCAGCTTCAGTCACTCACCTGCTGCTCAACTCCTGCCATGTGGCCCAGTTCCTAACAGGCCGTGGACCCATATCAGTCCGCAGCCCGGGGATTGGAGACCCCTGCTCCAGACCTTTCATTTACCTGCCTGTGTCTCTTTTCTGTGGACCAAGCCCCAGGGTAACCTTTGCAAATCTCTGTTTCCTGTACCCTAGTGGAACTTAAGTAACCCACTACTGTATCTCAAGGGGTTGTGAAGATTAAGGAGGAGTCTAGTGGGGCATCTGGTTCAAAGTATGTGCTTTACACTGGATTCTTTCTTTCTCTTCCAGATAAGATTTTTAGAAGATAGGAGTTTTCACAGTGGCGGCAGAGCCCTCTGCTAAATCCTCATATTGGATGTCAAAGGTGGCATGTCATTTGACCCAATGGTTTTTTTAGTCATTTATCTTCCTAATACCTATGAGAGGTAAGACATAGCTCCCTTACCCATGAGCAAACTGAGGCCAAGGAAAAGGAATTGGCCAGTTTCCCAGCTCACAAAGCTCTGTGGGAGCTGGTGTTTTGTTTGGAACTTCTGCCTGTCCAATCTGTCAGTCACGGTTCGTGGCCACCGTGGAACACCCAACACAGGAACTTCCGCCCTTAATTATATTGAGCCATGAAAAAGTGTGACTGAAACCTACTGTCTGAATCAGATCCTTGTAATGATTAACCCCAGAAAATGATCTTCAAAATGCATTTACAGAAACATGCAGCTGCTCTCAAACACACTGGAGGAAATTTGGGAGCTGCCGCTCTTGTCCAAGGGCACTAACCCATCCCTGATGAGACTGAGCTCCAGTCTGGGGCAGAGATGCTGGGCTGTCATACTCAGAGACATGGCTTCTCAAAGTGAGGTCAAAAGGCCACCTATCCAGAATTGCCTGTGGTGCTTATTAAAATGCAGATTCCTGGGTCTCATCCTAGAACTAGTAAATCAGAATCCCTGGGAGTGGTCCAGGAATCTGCATTTAAAGCAGGGATTCTTATGCACACTAAAGGTTGGCCCTAACTATATTAGGAGGGAAGAACCAGAGACAAGAATGCTCATAGCCCAAATGCTCTTTAGCCATCTTGGCCCCATAGATGGCAGTGATACAAATATCACATGCGTGCATAAGAGGATGATGGCAACATATGACAGGTGAGAAAGAGTTGCCCCTGGGAAGAAGGAGAAAGAAAGACAGGGCAGAGTAGAGAAGGAACTACTCACTCATTATCCTCTTTAGAATCTTGTATCTTTGGTGGAAGCATAGGTTACAAAGATGATAACATAGAAATGTTTAGGTAAGAGCGTTTAAGGTAGCAGTGACTTCAGTCTCCTGAAAGACATTCTGCAAGATATTTAGCATTCTTAGTCTTTTTGTTTTGTCTGAGACCGAGTCTCACTCTGTCACCCAGGCTGGAGTGCAGTGGCATGATCTCGGTTCACTGCAACCCCCGCTTCCTGGGTTCAAGTGATTCTCACTGCCTCAGCCCCTCAAGTAGCTGGGATTACAGGCACTCACCACCACACCCAGCTAATTTTTTTTTTTTTTTAGTAGAGACAGGGTTTCACCACGTTGGCCAGCCTGGTCTCAAACTCCTGATCGCAAGTGATCCGCCCACCTTGGCCTCCCAAAGTGCTGGGATTACAGGCGTGAGCCACGTCTTTGTTCCAGCAAAACCAACCTAGTTCCTGATTCACAAATCATCCTGGGAGTGTGCAGCACTTACAGCCAGAAAGAAGTCTCTGGAGCAAAAAGCATTGCATATTCAATGGTCTATGACATCACCATCGAAGACTCTGTCAAAAGGGGTTTTGTTTGATTAATTTTCATTATCTGTTGTTACCCAACTGATGAAAGGTGATACTATTAATGAGTGTGTGAACGAGACAGTGTCTTCGTTACCACCTCTGAAACATTCCCAGCTTTTTCAGGGACGAATAGTCCTGACCCAAAGTGTGTCCTTTCTTCATTGTAGGGAGATACAAACTCTTTCTCTCCAAGTACTCCAACACCAATTATTGTGTGTCACAACCCAGAACACAATATGAGGCTTGTGCTTGAGTTACTGCTGTTTTATGTGCCCAAAAAAATGCTAGCTTTCTTTTTTCAGTGAAGTTGATAGAGTTGGAAGACATTTTAATACCACATTTATTGGTTTGAAAGCATGATTGTTTTAGTAGCTGGTGCAAATTTCAAGGAACACATAACTCCCTTTAAGAAATATTGTTTCTAAGAAATTACATTTGACTAAATTTGGAAGCTTTAATGCAAATAACTTTCAAACAATGAAACCATATTCACGAGGAGATGCTTTTATTTTCTCCACTGAGGAAGAAATGGAGACATGTTTCCTATTGTCATTATGTCCATCTGGAGAGAAAAGGAAGTCTGTGGGCTAGACAAGCAAAAATAGGTTACATCTGGGTAGCCCAGCAGTCTCTCCCTGACTGCTGAAGAAGCTCCTCTTTGTTTCATTCCTGAAGCACGGCGTTGTTTTCTTGGACCCGTGCATCGAGTTAAACCTGAGTTAGACTATGGATCCCTTACACTTGATTTTATGATTGTAAGACTTACACAAATGCAAGCCTAGAACACAATTGAACTCTTATTTGCTTACATCTCCATGAACAGGAAAGAAGCCACTTGATCTTATAAAAGTTTTGCCTGGTTGCCTTCTCTTTTATACCTATTGTTAAGCTATAAAATGAAATCACCAAATTATCAATCTGTGAGTATTTGCTACTTCACAATATATATTTAAGAATTTTACAAAACAAAACTGTGCCATAAAAAGTATTTCATCCATATGATCTTACAGTTCCACTTCTAAGAATGCATATACCCAAAAGAATTGAAAGCAAGATCTCAAAGATATTTGTATACCTGTGTTCGTAGCAGATTATCCACAATAGCTAAAGGTGGAAGCAAGCCAAGCGTCCATCAATGTATGAATGGATAAATACAATGTGGTATATACAAACAATGAATTGTCATTCAGCCTTAAAAAGGAAGGATATTCCGGGCTGGGCGTGGTGGCTCAAGCCTGTAATCTCAGCACTATGGGAGGCCGATAGAGGTGGATCGCCTGAAGTCAGGAGTTCAAGACCAGCCTGACCAACATGGTGAAACCCTGTCTCTACTAAAAATAACAACAACAACAAAAAATAGCCAGGTGTGGTGGCAGGCACCTGTAATCTCAGCTACTCAGGTGGCTGAGGCCAGGGAATCACTTGAACCTGGAAGGTGGAGGTTGCAGCAAGCCGAGATTGCACCACTGCACTTCAGCCTGGGTGACAGAGTGAGACTCTGTCTCAAAAAAAAAAAAAGAAGGAGATTCTGACACATGCTATAACATGGATGAAACTTGAGGACATTATGGTAAGTGAAATAACCCATTCAGAAAATAGACAAAATCTGTATGACCCTACTTATATGAGATATCTAGATCAAATTCAAGAGACAGAAAGTAGGATGATGGTAATCAGGGGCTGGAGGGAAGGAGGAATGTTACTGTTTAATGGCATAAAGTTTCAGTTTTGTGAGGTGAAAAGAGTTCTACAGATGGACTGTGGTATTGGTTGCACAGCAATGTAAACATACTTAATGCCGTTGGAAGTGTCACTTAAAAATAGTTAAGATGGTAAGTTTTATGTTATTGTGTATTTTACCATAATTTAAAATAATAATTTTTGAAAGTACTTCAGATTTTATGCCAAAGTTCTTATTAAGGGAACTTTCAATTTTTTCAAAAAAGTTTAAAATACTTTCCACCTAACTTTCAAAGTAAATACAACTTTCAAATTAAATACAGGGAATTTAATTAATTCCCTGGGACTTTCAGGAAACCAAACTTCTGAGCACTGTTTATTTGAAGAAAGCCTTCCTTTTTCCCTCTCCTTTCACATAATTTCTCCCTAGTGCTGTATGTTGGTCAGCTTTGTTAGCTATTTGTGCTGGTCTGTGGCTTTATTGCTCTAGGTAAATATTTGCAACCTTGACAAATGGTGCTTGGATACTGATAAGTCTTTACATTAGGAAGGATATTCTTAATAAAATTAGTGTTCTACTTAGTTCACAAAACTGTACACAGGATAAATAGCACAAGGCCTGCCGAAGTGCCTGGAGACAGTAGACATGAACACATATTGTCCTAGTAGATATTTGCTTACGAAGCACCAGCAAACAATAGAGCTGGAGGGACCCAAAGAGAGCCTAATCTCTGTCCTCTAGAGCACTAGGTTTCTAAGCAGGTCATTTAAAAGTGACAGAAGACATGGCTGTAAACCCCTATTTCTATATCAGCTAGTAAAGCATTTGCACATATTTATATATTGGAACTCTGTTCACCCCAAAAAAGGTTTAAATCCCTTTGACCATGAAAATTGGTTGCTTATGACTTCAAACTATACTACAGGGCTACAGTAACCAAAATGGCATGGTACTGGTACATAAACAGACACACAGACCAATGGAACAGAATAGAGAACCCAGAAGTAAGACTGCACACCTACAACTATCTGATCTGTGACAAACCTGATGAGAACAAGCAATGGGAAAAGGTTCCCTATTCAACAGATGGTGCTGGGATAACTGGATACCCATATACAAAGGATTGAAACTGTACCTTTTCCTTAACCATATACAAAAATTAACTCAAAGTGGATTAAGGACTTAAATGTAAAACCCAAAACTGTAAAAGCCTGGAAGACAACCTAGGCAATACTATTCAGGACATAGACACAGACAAAGATTTCATGACAAAAATGCCAAAAGCAATTGCAACAAAAGCAAAAATTGACAAATGGAACCTAATTAAACTAAAGAGCTTCTGCACAGCAAAAGAAATTATCAACAGAGTAAACAGACAACCTACAGAATGGAAGAAATTTTTTGCAAACTGTGCATCGACAAAGGTCTAATATGTAGCATCTATAAAGAACTTAAACAAAGTTGCAAGAAAAAAACAAATCACCCCATTAAAAACTGGGCAAAGGACAGGACATGAACAGACACTTTTCAAAAGAAGACATACATGTGGCCAACAATTATATGAAAAAGCTCAACGTCACTGATCATTAGAGAAACGCAAATCAAACCACAATGAGATACTATCTCATACCAGTCAGAATGGCTATTATGAAAATGTCCAAAAATGACAGATGCTGGTGAGGTTGTGGAGAAAGGGAACACTTTACACTGTTGGTGGGAGTGTCAATTAGTTCAACCATTGTGGAAGACAGTGTGGTGATTCTTCAAAGACCTAAAGACAGAAATACAATTCCATTCAGCAATCCCATTACTGGGTAATATACCCAAAGGGATAAATCATTCTATCATAAAGACGCATGTGTGTATGTTCACTGCAGCACTATTCACAATAGCAAAGACATGGAATTAACCTAAAAGCCCATCAATGGTAGACTGGATGAAGAAAATGTGGTACATATACACTGTGGAGTACGATGCAGCCATAAAAAAGAACAAGATCATGTACTTTGCAGGGGCATCGATGGAGCTGGAGGCCATATCCTTAGCAGCTAATGCAGGAACAGAAAACCAAATATTGCGTGTTCTCACTTATAAGTGAGAGTCAAATGTTGAGAACACATATAGGGAAACAACACACACTGAGGCCTATTTGAGGGTAGAGGGTGGAAGGAGGGAGAGGATCAGGAAAAATAACTAATGGGTACTGGGCTTAAATACCTAGGTGATGAAATAATCTGTACAACAAACCCCCATGACACGAGTTTACCTATGTAACAAACCTGCACATGTACCCTTGAACTTAAAATAAAATATTGGCAAACCGAATCCAGCAGCACATCAAAAAACTTATCCACCATGATCAAGTGGGCTTCATCCCTGGGATGCAAGGCTGGTTCAATATACGCAAATCAATAAATGTAATCCAGCATATAAACAGAACCAAAGACAAAAACCACATGATTATCTCAATACATGCAGAAAAGGCCTTTGACAAAATTCAACAACCCTTCATGCTAAAAACTCTCAATAAATTAGGTATTGATGGGACGTATCTCAAAATAATAAGAGCTATCTATGACAAACCCACAGCCAATATCATACTGAATGGGCAAAAACTGGAAGCATTCCCTTTGAAAACTGGCACAAGACAGGGATGCCCTCTCTCACCACTCCTATTCAACATAGTGTTGGAAGTTCTGGCCAGGGCAATTAGGCAGGAGAAGGAAATAAAGGGTATTCAATTAGGAAAAGAGGAAGTCAAATTGTCCCTGTTTGCAGATGACATGATAGTATATCTAGAAAACCCCATTGTCTCAGCCCAAAATCTCCTTAAGCTGATAAGCAACTTCAGCAAAGTCTCAGGATACAAAATCAATGTACAAAAATCACAAGCATTCTTATACACCAATAACAGACAAACAGAGAGCCAAATCATGAGTGAACTCCCATTCACAATTGCTTCAAAGAGAATAAAATGCCTAAGAATCCAACTTACAAGGGACGTGAAGGACCTCTTCAAGGAGAACTACAAACCACTGCTCAAGGAAATAAAAGAGGATACAAACAAATGGAAGAACATTCCATGCTCATGGGTAGGAAGAATCAATATGAAAATGGCCATACTGCCCAAGGTAATTTATAGATTCAATGCCATCCCCATCAAGCTACCAATGACTTTCTTCACAGAATTGGAAAAAACTACTTTAAAGTTCATATGGAACCAAAAAAGAGCCCGCATCGCCAAGTCAATCCTAAGCCAAAAGAACAAAGCTGGAGGCATCACGCTACCTGACTTCAAACTATACTACAAGGCTACAGTAACCAAAACAGCATGGTACTGGTACCAAAACAGAGATATAGATCAATGGAGCAGAACAGAGCCCTCAGAAATAACGCCGCATATCTACAACTATCTCATCTTTGACAAACCTGAGAAAAACAAGCAATGGGGAAAGGATTCCCTATTTAATAAATGGTGCTGGGAAAACTGGCTAGCCATATGTAGAAAGCTGAAAATGGATCCCTTCCTTACACCTTATACAAAAATTAATTCAAGATGGATTAAAGACTTAAACGTGAGACCTAAAACCATAAAAAGCCTAGAAGAAAACCTAGGCATTACCATTCAGGACATAGGCATGGGCAAGGACTTCATGTCTAAAACAACAAAAGCAATGGCAACAAAAGCCAAAATTGACAAATGGGATCTAATTAAACTAAAGAGCTTCTGCACAGCAAAAGAAACTACTATCAGAGTGAACAGGCAACCTACAAAATGGGAGAAAATTTTTGCAACCTACTCATCTGACAAAGGGCTAATATCCAGATTCTACAATGAACTCAAACAAATTTACAAGAAAAAAACAAACAACCCCATCAAAAAGTGGGCGAAGGACATGAACAGACACTTCTCAAAAGAAGACATTTATGCAGCCAAAAAACACACGAAAAAATGCTCACCACCCCTGGCCATCAGAGAAATGCAAATCAAAACCACAATGAGATACCATCTCACACCAGTTAGAATGGCAATCATTGAAAAGTCAGGAAACAACAGGTGCTGGAGAGGATGTGGAGAAATAGGAACACTTTTACACTGTTGGTGGGACTGTAAACTAGTTCAACCCTTGTGGAAGTCAGTGTGGCGATTCCTCAGGGATCTGGAACTAGAAATACCATTTGACCCAGCCATCCCATTACTGGGTATATACCCAAAGGATTATAAATCATGCTGCTATAAAGACACATGCACACGTATGTTTATTGCGGCACTATTCACACTAGCAAAGACTTGGAACCAACCCAAATGTCCAACAACGATAGACTGGATTAAGAAAATGTGGCGCATATACACCATGGAATACTATGCAGCCATAAAAAATGATGAGTTCACGTCCTTTGTAGGGACATGGATGAAATTGGAAATCATCATTCTCAGTAAACTATCGCAAGAACAAAAAACCAAACACCGCATATTCTCACTCATAGGTGGGAATTGAACAATGAGAACACATGGACACAGGAAGGGGAACGTCACACTCTGGGACTGTTGTGGGGTGGGGGAGGAGGGAGGGATAGCTTTAGGAGATATACCTAATGCTAAATGACGAGTTAATGGGTGCAGCACACCAACATGGCACGTGTATACATATGTAACTAACCCGCACATTGTGCACATACCCTAAAACTTAAAGTATAATAATAATAAAATAAAATAAAATTTAAAAAAAAAAGAAAGAAAATGGGTTGCTTGACTCTGCACCTTTCCTTCTCTCCTTCTCACTTCCCAACCGTCCTAATTTCATATGGGAATCCATGCAATTATGGAGAATCCACCTTCAGCAATGGGAATGAACCTAGCACCACATGACCTGGGCTGGATCAATCATCACATGCTATCCCCTCACCCAGTGATTGGTTCAGGGATGGACATGTGACCTAAGAGGGTGTGGTTAGAGTAAACCTCAGGACTCTGCTGATAACATTGGCAAAAAGATTTTTTTTTTGATGAATGAGGGCATGTAGCCTCACAGAACAGCTGGAAGCCATTTTGCAACCACAGAGATCTGCCAAAGTCTCCCTAAGATGAAGAAACACTGAGATAGCAGAGCCAGGAAACGGTGAGGGGAATGTTGGTCCCTGGTCAAGTTGTTTGAGCTAGCCCTGAAGTTTTTCAAATCTCTGTGGGCTTTTCAATTGCATGAGCTAGTAATTTCCCTTTATTACTTAAGCCAGTATGAACCAGCTTTTCTGTTACTTAGAACCAAAAACATTCTGCTACACCATTGATCCACGTCGAACACCCACTTCCTTTTACAGAAGAAAAGACTAAGTCTCATGGATGCTACGTGGCTAGTTAGGAGTAATTGCCTTCCCAGTTCCAGGCCTTTCTCCTTTTACTGTTCTAGCCGCTTGTGATGGGTTTGGTAACAATGAGTAAAATGTGCATTCTCCTTATTTCTGACCACGGATTGGATATGTTCGGAAATATTAAAACTGATTTTCCTCAAGTGTATCTTCTGGCAATTAATGTCATTGCTTTATAGCCACTCTGTACTACGGGCCCTTGTGATTCATTAGAAAAAACAAAGGATCAAATAGTTAGAGAAGGTTTAAGGACCTCGTTTGAGAATTTTATTTAATTTACAGCTCATTTACCAGCAACTTAGGCTCAACCATGTATGCTGCTTTGCTGTTTTCTTCAAAACTTGTCATGCACTTTCATTTCTTGGTAATCATCCCTCATTACCATTTCTTATCTTTCAAAAACACAGCCTCACCACACTGTATTCTTACCTTTGGTGCCTCCCTCTACAGTTAGAATTTCCAGATTCTGTGAGCTCTTCCTCTGTAAACTCTAAAAATCCTTCCATTTTTATCTATACATACTATTTCCCCCACTCTAACGGATCTTACCTATCCCCAACCCTAAAATTACCTAACAAAATGCTCATCACATCTTCAAGGAAATGTCCCACAGTGAGAGAAAAGAGAAAGGAACCTGTGTTTATCGTGCTAGGAAGATACTAGATACTTTACAGACATTAACTCATTTAATTTTCATGACCACACCATGGTAAGTAGGTAGTAGTATCTCAGTCTAAAAGTAAGGAAACTGAGGTTGGGTGAGTCGTAGGGTTGAATTCCAAACCTAGGTGTGTACAGTTCTAAAGATACTTTCTTCCACTGCTTCTGTTGGACAATAGGTTTTGCCCCTTTTGTACTGGCTCCAAAGGATAGTGACTGCCTGGATCTCGTGTTGAGAAGACTGAAGCCTCATCCAGGTTGACAGGGAAAGACAAAAGAGATGTCTTGCCAAAGCTTGCCAAGGGGGAAAGTGGCAATCCACACACCACTTATTTCACATTTCTTCAGGCCTGTGCCTCTGGCAGTTCTAGAGGTTTCCCAGGAGAAGGACAGGTGCACCAGGGAGTCTGGCTCTAAAGTTTGTACACTAGAATCTGTTGGCAGATTCTGTTGCTTAAAGTTGATTTTGCATTCATACTTTATATCTGAAGAAATGGGAAGTTAGGGAGTTAACCACTGTCTATTGGGAGGTGATTCATGAATCAGAACAGGTGAGAATGTCAGGCTCTGAAATGACCAGCACACTTCTGTATGGAATGTACTGGGGCAGCATACCTGCATTCTTTCTCAGAGCAATGTTGACACACTTAAATTTGTGAGTAAGGCCTTCCAGGATATCTTGTTTAGGAAGAACCAGTTCACTTGCTGATATCTAGGCTTTCTAGGTGTCACAGGGGCTTTCTGTCAAAGCATAAACAAGCAGTGAGAAATCATCAGTGTTCTCTCTCTGAAGAGAGAGACACCAGGAAAGGAGAGAGGGTAGCAAGTTAGCAGGCATGGAAAGCTGCCGTTTTGCAGATGTGTTCATCAGGTATAATCCTTAGCTGGATGTTAGACAGTACCGGAAGTTGCACAGCAACTTGTCTGTTGGTTGCAAAGATATTGGTCCTCATGTGGGATTATTCAAGATATTCAGAAGGGAGGAGGATGAATCTGCTTACAAAAGCTGTTCCTTAAATACGTAATGAATGAATGAATAAACAATTCAATGGAAATTGGGGCAAATTAAGGATTCAGTAGATGGGAGGTGTATTTGTCTCATGTCCTCATCTGATGAACATCTACCATATTCAGTTGTCTAGGGAGGACTCTTTTAGTGTAGAAACCAAGGAGGCACATTTGGGGTTCATTTAGAGATGGGGTATTTGGGGCTGGGGGGAAGCCAGCATATGAATGATGGGCTTCATCAGGAGACAAAGAGCATCTGTCTAAGGGATGGATGCTGAGGGTGGACCTGGGAGGCTGAGCAGGTGAAACTCTTCCATTGGAGCAGACTGTGGGTTTATTTGAGCTTAAGAAAAGGAGGTCATTCCCAAGAATGAATAGCAGTGGATTTGTAGACTTTGAAATTAACAAATCAAAGACACCAGATCTCTTTAGAGAACTTAGTATGATCTCTAGATTCTGAAGCTCCAATTCTCAGCCCTGGCTGCACCCTAGAATCACCTGGGAGCTTTTCAACCCTACCGTTGCCAGGGTTTCTCCCCCAGAGATTTGGATTCAAGCAGTTCAGAGTGAGGCCCTGGAATCAATATTTTCAAAAAGACCTCCAAGTAGCTCTGAGAATGTCACTGCAGTTGAGACTCCCCACTCTAGACATAACTCAAAACAGGCAAATTTTCAGGATTCCATGGCTAGACTATGACATTTCCAACAAC
The DNA here is from genome assembly GCF_028885625.2 of Pongo pygmaeus. NCBI lineage: Eukaryota > Metazoa > Chordata > Mammalia > Primates > Hominidae > Pongo > Pongo pygmaeus. The sequence goes on from NC_072382.2 coordinate 63,182,141, forward strand.
CTCAAGAGAGACATTTTAGGATTATTCATTCATACTATGTGCATCCTTGGTTTCTCACTAGCCCCTGTTCTTAAGGCCTGGCAGATTCCCAGGTGACTTCTATCCATGAGAGTGTCCCAAGAAGGGCCACTGGAAAACGCACTTATAGAGTTTGGATTATGATCCCAAAAGACACATTCCTGAATGCCATCATCCCCGAGGTTGAAATCCTGAAAGATCAAAATTTCTAAAGACTAAATCCCTAACATCTAAAATCCTGAAAATCACAATCATAGGATAGTTGCATCATGTTAGGTGAAACTGTTACCTTGTTGTGGTCTTTATTTGGAAATTAAGTATGGTTTAAGGAGATGCATATAGTGCCAAGTTGACAGGGATGGATTTGTTGACTTAATTTGAGATGTCAACTTGACTGGTTAAGGAATGCCTGAAACCCTGGTAAAGCATTATTTTGGGTGTGTGTGAGGGTGTTTCCAGAGGACTGAGTAGACTCTGTGAGGAAGATCTGCCCTTGATATTGGTGGACACCATTCAATTGGCCAATGATCTGGAGATAACAAATATAGAAGGCCAATTGGTCTCTCTCTGAGAGCTGGGACAGACTTTTCTTCTGCTGCCTTGGACATCAGAACTCCAGGCTCACCAGCCTTTGCACTCCAGTACTTAACACCAGTTGCCCTCTGGGTCCTGAGGCTTTTGGCCTCAGACAGAGAGTAACACCATTGGCTGCCCTGGTTCTCAGTATAAAAACATTGAAACTTCCTCAGTAAATGAAGAGATTTCCTTTTTGTATATCTGCATTTGTGAAAGACAAAATTTCTTGAGATCTTGCGTTTTTGGGCCATTGCATAAGCAGTGGTGACCTATAGAGGTTTTTGATTGATCTTGTCAAAAGACAGGTTGTCCATCACAGTATTTCAGATGACTGCAGTTATAAAGCTGGGTGCACACAACTGCCAACCATAGTGATACATGTTTATACACTTTGTTTTTGGCATATTGCCTTATGAATACGGTTCATCTGCTTGTAATTGTTATAATCACGTGACTCTTGTTAGAATAGCTGAGTGCTTATGTTTGCAAAGATATATATGTTATTATTGCCAATTTTATTGTGTAAATCAGCCTCTGAAGTGCTGTCAGTTTTTATATGGTTCTCAAATAAATCTCCCTTTAAAAATGTAAATAAATGTTTTAAAGATAATTTCTTCTTATTTTTTCCAGAATTATATTTTTGGGATTTTGATCTTTCAGGATTTCAATATTTGGGATGGGTCTTTCAGGATTATGATCAACCCCCTATGTGGAACCATACTGGGGAAACTATGACCAAGAATAAAATCTTGGAAGCCTGGGATTTTGACATTGGAGGCAAAGGAAAATCACATCAGAGGGCCCTGCTCAGTGGAGAGAGCACTGGGCCGGGTGCTGGAAGTCCTGACTTTCACTCATGACTGCAGCTGCCCCACTGTGATCCTGGGGAAGTGACCTCTGTGATCACTGTGGGTCTGAGTACTGTCATCTGTTCACGTCCATGTCCTTCCACTTCTGCGACTCTTTGAGCCTAACTCTATTTCTTTTTTTTTTTTTGAGACGGAGTCTCATTCTGTCGCCCAGGCTGGAGTGCAGCGGTGCGATCTCGGCTCACTGCAACCTCCACTTCCCGGGTTCAAGCGATTCTCCTGCTTCAGCCTCCTGAGTAGCTGGAACTACAGGTACACGCCACCACACCCGGCTAATTTTTGTATTTTTAGTAGAGACAGGGTTTCACCATGTTGGCCAGGCTAGTCTTGAACTCCTGACCTCAGGTGACCCACCCCCCTCCCCGTTTGGCCCCCCACAGTGCTGGGATTACAGGCGTGAGCCACCACACCCCGCCGCCTAACTCTGTTTCTAAAAGCTCTGCCAGTTGGAGATTTCTCTAGCCCACTAGAGTTTCTGGCTTTGGGGGACAGGGAGGGAAGGGAGGGGAAGCTGTGTTATAAGAAGAAAGTTAAAAAAGTAAGCATATTGTGAATAGTGCCGCAATAAACATACGTGTGCATGTGTCTTTATAGCAGCATGATTTATAGTCCTTTGGGTATATACCCAGTAATGGGATGGCTGGGTCAAATGGTATTTCTAGTTCTAGATCCCTGAGGAATCGCCACACTGACTTCCACAAGGGTTGAACTAGTTTACAGTCCCATCAACAGTGTAAAAGTGTTCCTATTTCTCCACATCCTCTCCAGCACCTGTTGTTTCCTGACTTTTTAATGATTGCCATTCTAACTGGTGTGGCTGCTATAAAGACACATGCACACGTATGTTTATTGCAGCACTATTCACAATAGCAAAGACTTGGAACCAACCCAAATGTCCAACAATCATAGACTGGATTAAGAAAATGTGGCATATATACACCATGGATTACTATGCAGCCATAAAAAATGATGAGTTCACGTCCTTTGTAGGGACATGGATGAAATTGGAAATCATCATTCTCAGTAAACTATCGCAAGAACAAAAAACCAAACACCGCATATTCTCACTCATAGGTGGGAATTGAACAATGAGAACACATGGACACAGGAAGGGGAACATCACACTCTGGGGACTGTTGTGGGGTGGGGGAGGGGTGAGGGATAGGTTTAGGAGATATACCTAATGCTAAATGATGAGTTAATGGGTGCAGCACACCAGCATGGCACGTGTATACATATGTAACTAACCTGCACATTGTGCACATGTACCCTAAAACTCAAAGTATAATAATAATAAAATAAAATAAATTAAAAAAAGGAAAAAAAAGAAAAAAAAAGTAAGCATAAATTATTTGAGCTTTTAAGAGACATTAACAAGGTACCATACTGAGGGTATTAAGAACACTAAAATTTGTTTGGCTTTGGATAGAGAAGCTACTGAAATTGAAGAAGAAAATATGGGACTGAATGAGCACTCCTTGGGTTGGAGAAAAATCAACATGATCATTATATAATCATCATCATCATAATGATAATGGACATTTGTATAGCACTTGGCAGTTTACAAGTTACTTTCTTATAATAATAATTACTACTATATGGTACATTACAATAACAGATACTTTTTAGGGCTTTACCCCATGCCACTGTAAAAGTTGGTATTAGTGGAAGATGTAAATAGACTTATCTACATGATTGTTAAGGAACTAGGAGGGGTGGAGGTTCAACACCAGCAGTTGGACAGCAAACATCTTAGAAGACCAGGCACATCTTCAGCCACACCCTTGGGTTCAACTTGGTGGTCTCCTGGTTGGGGTCAGGAGCAGAAGTGGGGCCATGGCCTCCACTTCCCTTCCTGGGCAATGTGCCTTTCTTTCGTCACCATGGAGTCCTTGCCTTTGTTTTGTTTCTCCTTGTCATTTATTTCCGTTAACATGCAGTGGTTTTGTCCTTTCTCTTCCTGACTGTCACTTTCCTCACCTAGATAGAGAAGAACCAGCCCTAACCTAGCTCACTAGTCTGTATCAGGCTCAAATGAGGTGATGTATTTTGTAAAAAGGTTTTGAGATGTTAAAAAGCACAGTCCAGAAAGACCTGAAAGCATGTAAACTATTATGATTTGGGGGCTTAGCAGGACCAGGAATTTGATCTCATTGCCTCCAGGTCATATCATGACCCTCTAGGATCCCTCCTCCCTGTCACACATCCCTCTATGGGCACACTGATTCCAGGATTTCTAGAGTACATCAGGGCTGAGCCGACCTTATGGCCCTCCTGGATTGTCTCTGATATGGTTTGGCTCTGCGTCGCTACCCAAATCTTATCTTGAATTATAATCCCCACATGTTAGGGAGGGACCTGGTGGGAGGTGACTCAATCGTGGTGCGGTTTGCCCCATGCTGTTCTGGTGATGATGAGTGAGTTCTCACGAGATCTGATGGCTTAAAAGTGTGGCACTTCCTACCTCCCTCACTCTCTCTCTCCTGCTGCATTGTGAAGAAACTGCTTGCTTCCCTCTCACCCTCTGCAGTTTCCTGAGGCCTCCCCAGCCATGCGGAACTGTGAGTTAATTAAACCTCTTTTCTTTATAAACTACCCCGTCTCAGGTAGTTCTTTTTTTTTTTTTTTTTTGAGACGGAGTCTCACTCTGTCGCCCAGGCTGGCGTGCAATGGCGTGATCTCGGCTCACTGCAACCTCCGCCTCCGGAGTTCAAGTGATTCTCCTGCCTTAGCCTCCCGAGTAGCTGGGATTACAGGCACCCGCCACCATGCCCAGCTAATTTTTGTATTTTTAGTAGAGATGGGGTTTCACCAGTTTGGCCAGGCTCGTCTCCAACTCCTGATCTCAGCTGGTCCACCCGCCTCGGCCTCCCAAAATACTGGAATTACAGGCGTGAGCCAACATGCCTGGCCCTCAGGTAGTCCTTTATAGCAGTGTGAAAACGGACTAATACAGTCTCCCTGGTTTCTCACAGTTTTCTTCCATTTCATTGCTCTGTCCTTGTCTCACCTGAGTTGGGTATTTCCTCAGAGAATATTAAATATTTTTGCTGTCAATCTAGAATTGTAATTAAATAAGTTGGCAGCCAAAAGAAAAGAAACGTCGTGTATTATAAAGCCCGATATTAAATGAATTTTTTGAACATTTGGTAAAGTTTATATCTTGTCGGCTTCTTTGTTCCTTTCTCAAAACAATGATTTTCTCTTTCAAGTATCTTATTCTCCGTTAAATTTTCATTTACAACCAGAATGTGGCTTTTTTTCCTAGTCTGAGAGTCCTGACATCATCTTAACTAGGGAGTTTGTGGTTATTTGTAGCCAGGGACTAATGATCAACAACAACAAAATGTCAGAAGTACTTACAGGATGAAACAGATTATTAAATTCTATTTTGTTACTAGCATGTCCATAAATTAATCTACCACCAATTTTAGCCATACATTGAAAGTTGGTAACCTTGTGAAATCCATGTAACTCAGTTTTCCAGAGAAAAAGATAATGTTTAATAAATCAGTCACTGTTTGTCTATTTATTTATTTATTTATTTTTTTATTTTAGGCCAGATGCAGTGCCTCATGCCTGTAATCCCAGCACTTTGGGAGGCTAAGGAGGGAGGATTTCTTGAGGTAAGGAGTTCGAGACCAGCCTGGGCAATACAGTGAAACCTCATCTCTACAAAAAATTTTTTAAAATTAGCCAGGTGTGGTGGTGCACACCTGTGGTCCCAGCTACATGGGAGGCTGAGCCAAGAGGATCTCTTGAGGCCAGGAGGTTGAGGCTGTAGTGAACTATGTTCATACCACTGCACTCTAGCCTGGGTAACAGAGTGACACCATCTCAAAAGAAAAATTTTAATGAGGATTATTGGAATAAATCTGTTAGTTATGATACATATGGAGAGAGAGGGGGAGAGAGATAATTGATTATTGGATTCTCTTTGTTTTAGAATTTTATTTATTTATTGACAGAGTCTCACTTTGTCACCCAGGCTGGAGTGCAGTAGTGTGATCTTGGCTCACTGCAACCTCCACCTCCTGGGTGCAAGCGATCCTCCTGCCTCAGCATCACAAGTAGCTGAGATTACAGGCGCACACCACCACGCCCGGCTAATTTTTTGTATTTTTAGTAGAGACGGGGTTTCACTATCTAGGACAGGCTGGTCTTGAACTCCTGATCTCTAGTGATCTACCCACCTCAGTCTCCCAAAGTGCTGGGATTACAAGTATGAGCCACCGTGCCCAACCAGTTTTAGAATTTTAAAATGTAGTTATAAATAAAATGGGTTCTTGCCTAATTTTGATACCAAGTTAATTCCTTTTTAACAGAAATATTTTTCAATATAGTGTACTTGTACTTTCTAGCCTACAAACAAATTTTATTTGAAATTTTTAAAAAGCAATTTAATACTAATACTTATTGGGCACTTGTCAACCATTAACCACAGTACTAGGCACTTTGCACCCATCATCTAATTTAATCCCCACAACCCTGTGAAGTAGACTTTTTTTTTTTTTTTTTGAGACGAAGTCTCGCTCCCGTCACCCAGTCTGGAGTGCAATGGTGTGATCTCGGCTCACTGCAACCTCCACCTCCTGGGTTCAAGCGATTCTCCTGCCTCAGCGTCTCGAGTAGCTGAGATTACAGGCACCTGCCACCACGCCCAGCTAATTTTTGTATTTTTAGTAGAGACGGGGTTTCACCATGTTGGCCAGGCTGGTCTCGAACTCCTGACCTCAGGTGATCCACCTGCCTTGGCTTCCCAAAGTGCTGGGATTACAGGCGTGAGCCACCATGCCCAGACAAAGTAGACATTTTTAATTAGGTTGATTGAACATTAGGATACATTTTCTACCAATAATAGCAACCATTTCTTGAGAGCTAACTGTGTGCTCGATACTCTTCCAGGCACTTGAATTTTTACTTAATCTTCACCATAACCCTGAAAGTGAGGCTTTATTTTCCCCAGTTTACAGATGAGGACCCTAGGGTTTAAAATGGTTAAGTGAATCATCCAAGGGCATAGAACCAGTGAGTGGCAAAGCTAAACTAGCTTTGGTCTTCTGCTTCCAAGTACAAAGGATCCATACAACCCCCAGATCAGTACCAGCCCACTGAGTTTATCCACTCAGTCATCAGTCTGCAGCCCAGGAGCTAAAATAATTCATCCCAGTCATTTCAAATTTTAAAGTTCTTAATGGAGGAATTACAGTCATGTGTGCCTTAATGACAGGGATATGTTCTGAGAAATGCTTCATTAGGCAACTTCATCATTGTTGTGCAAACATCATATAGTGTACTTACACAAACCTAGATGGTATAGCCTACTACACACCTAGACCATATGGTATAGCCTATTGCTGCTAGGCTGCAAAGCTGTACTGCATGTTACCGTATTGAATACTGCAGGTAGGGTAGATGTAACACAATGGTAAGTATTTGTGTATCTAAACATACAAAAACATAGAAAATATGGTATTATAATCTTATGGGACCACTGTTGAATATGTGGTCTGTCGTTGACTGAAACATTGTTTTATGGTGACTTGACTGTATTTACAAAGCAGGGTAAAGGGAGCAAACACCAACAGACTACCATATATGAATCCAGTAAAAGAAACAGAAACCAACTAACATATGAACAGAAAGAATCTAATATAATGTATTGATTCATCAGGGACACCGACTTAACATCACATGGTAGAAGACCTCTATGACAGCTCCCAATAATCTCTGCCTCCTGGTAGTCATGCCATCATATAATCCTCTTGCATATGGAATAGAATATAACAAAAGTGATGGGGTGTCAATTCTGAGATTAGATTGCAAATGAATCTGGCTTCCATCTTCCTCACCCTCTGTTTCTCTCTCACTTGCTTGCTATGACGGCAGCCTGCTTCCATATCGTAAACTGCCTTGGAACCAATTACCACTACCAGGGAGACAAACTATTGCTTAGAGGATGCTGACAGGAGCAGCATGTCAAAATTGAAAGAAGTAAGTCCCTTCTTTCTCTTCCTCCCATCTACCTTTCCTTTAGTGCTCCTATTCACAGAACCAGCTGGTAAGGGAGTGATGTGATTATAGAGTCCCAGCCCCAGCATCAAAACACAGAGCATAGAAGGATGGGCTTGCAGCTGAGAAATCATAACTGACTGTCTGGTCCAGTCCACCCCTTTGGCCCCTCATCTCTCATATACACCCTTCTATACATACTTGAACTTCCATACAACAATATGGTTTTACGTCTCTGCCTAACAACATGCAACTAGCCTTTGTACAAATGTACTCTTACCTTTCCCAGAGAAAAAAAGACAAAAAGACACAAAATCCCAAAAGTAATTGTGTTCATTTCCAGATGACAGTCACAGTATCTGTCTCTGGGTGACGTGAATATCAGTCTCGCCTGAACATTTAGTTACAGTCCCATCTGAATGTTCTGTGATCTAGAGGCTAAATTTTAATTTTGTATAAGATGTTTATATCAGTAGTATTTACCTTAGTGAAAAATAAGAAACAAATCAAGTATGAGGCAATGAAAAACAGGACATTGGCTCATACAGACCTGGTTTAGATCAAATGGCTCCACAGATAGTAAACTTGAGTGTGCGTCTTCAATATTGTAAACCTCAGCTCTCGAATGTGCAAATTGGAGTCACAATTCCTGTCTCACAGATAAATTAAAGAGTGTTCTGCTGAATGATAGTATGCCTGTGAAGTACTTAAGAAAATCCTCAGTCAATGGTAGCTTTGGCTGGCTAGTAAAATTGCTTGTCAAAGGATGTCAAAGGAGCTTCCCAGATAAGGGGATTCTTGAGCCCCTTAGCAGGTGTGGAAATGAAGAAAGCACTTTTAACACAGTTGGCTATTCCCATCTTCCTCCAAACTTTCTTCATTTGGCTTTTGGTGTTTCACTCTACTAAAGACTGTATGTTTAAGTTAAGTTAATCACCACCAATATGTAAATAAATTATAAATCATAAGGAAAGGAAGAAATAGAGAGAAGACCTGAGTGTGTGTGTAATAATACGTGTGTAAATAACACGTAAGGAAAAAACCATGCATAGTTTTTAACAGTGCTTGTTTCTTTAACTGAGCACCAGCAAAGTTGATATTTATAACTTCTTTCCTCCACTACTCTTTCCACATTTCCTTCCTTTGTCCTCTGCCAGGACATCAGCTGATGTGGGTTCTTTACCTGGCAGAATGATCACAGCTTTCACTTCTAAAGGGTTGGGGTCTTTCGGGTTCTGCCTATTTTTCCATTAAGTATTACTATTGGACCTGGAAGTACTAATAGGCATCCCTAAGCATCCTCTGGGTTCCAGACAGTCCTCCATGCCCTCCTTGTATGGCAGGAATCCAATTTCTCCTTGGTAATCAAAACTAACCACCCCAGCAGGTAGAATAACTTCCTACCCTCTTTGCCTTTTAATTTAGTGGCCTGAGGAGCCCATAATGTTTCAATTGAATGGGTTGTGTCTCCTGGTGGAAGCATTCTTCGTTTGGGTACTCAGACCACCAAGACATCAGAACAAAGTTCTGTAAGTGTGTTATTAGGTCAATAAGTGAGAGGCGCCATTTCTGCTTTTACCCCTTGATACTTGGACCTCTGTATTTTGTCTATGGGTAAAACAGTAACATATATCACATGCTGATTCAAAGTATATACTGCATCCTGTAAAACAGCACCCTAAATTTTCACAGTGTTGTCTCTCAGCTGGTGCCACGAATAGGTCTTCAGCAGGCTGTTCCATTCCACCATTCTATCTGGCCCACTGCTTCTTACAAGATTAAGATAGCAGATCCCATGGGTGTGGGTAAGACCCATTGCCTCACTTATTTTGCTGTGAAATGTGTTCCTTGATCAGAAGTAGTGTTGAGAAAACCATGACGGTCAATAACGTATTTTGCAATTTCATGGGACTGAGACAACAGCCTAGTATAGGGCAGAATTTGCATCATCTGGAAGGCATTAGCACCCCTAGGCATGAAAGGACAAGGGGAAGAAAGATTGTTTCTGGGCCAAGTAAGAGCTAGCGACTCAGAGGAGGTACCTCCCTCCTACCCACTCTGGCAGGAGCTATGGCCACCAGGGACACAACTATTGCCAGAGACATGGCACGGAAGCAGAGAGGAATCAGGAAAGAAGAAATACTTCAGTCTCCTTCTCCTGCTGCCCTTTGATCTCTAGCCAGTGCCTCCCTTTGTCTGAACCCAAAGGGAACCAGAGGGCAAAAAAGCTGTGGTGATGCTTCAGAGGGGCCAGGCTCCGAGAGCACAGAGTAGAGCAAAGGAAGGCAGGGAGTGGACATGGGTGGGGGTGGGGACCAACCTGTGAAAGAATTATTCAGGCAAATGAGATCTGGAAGGACTTTCTGGTAACTTTGAAGTCCTAAGTAGAAAACTGAAGGAGTTAGGGTTTCAATTAATATGCTCATTCCTTCTTTGTTGGAAAGTGGACTGGAGCCGGGAGTAAATGGCTGGCTGCATAGTTACTGTGGAAACCAAAGATCTGAAGGGGCCCTGTCACCCTTTGGACAAACACCTGCAGACTGGCGTGCATGTCTCCCAGGGACCAGGGACATTACTGGGAGTGATGTGCCAATCTGCAGTAAGGTGATCACATTCTAGGGATAAAACTAAATTTAAAAAATATTTACATTGGCAACTTGTCATTTTGGAAAGGGCTGAAGATCCAGAGTCAGAAATCTCTGTAATAAATAAGGAGCCTTCTCTTTCCAAGATGGAGAAAGGATGGGGAGAACGGTAATACCCACTTTGCAGGAATGGCAGAGGGATAACATGAACATACTCTGACATGAAGCCAGTGCTCAAGAATTGGTGGTTGCTAGTAATAAGACCGCATTTCAAGCAAGATTGAGAAGAAAGACATATCCAGAGAAAATAGAAAAATGATGATATGAAACAACACTAAGGTTCTAAAGGGCTATGTCCCTATCTTCTTTATCTTGGCATCGCTGGCACTGAGCCTAGGCCCTAACAAGGAGCAACCACTCACAGCTGACAAATGAATGAAAACGACACAAAAACAATTCCAATGGGGATGAGGCCCCAAGGTCTGAAGCAGATGACCACACGTGGGATGCAGTTAACAAACAAGCTAAACTTGGGGTTTCAATTTAAGGATGCAAATACGATCTCATTCACATCTTTGGGATCTGAAGGAATGGGATTGAAGCTTAATATTGTTAGAGAAACCTGAGATTGTGCAAAGTTCATGAAGAAGATGGATGTAGAGGCCCTATATCTGAAGGTCTAAACACTTCTGAATCTAAGAGTAACTACCCAGGTGGAGAGTAATGTAAGATAAGAGCGTTACAGGACTGTATGGGAGCACCCCTGGGGCCACTGGCCCAGGGAGTCTGTGAACTGTTATCAACATAAAAAATGCTAACATTTATTAAATGCTCACTACATGCCAAGTGCTTAATGTAAATCACCTTTTTAGGTTCAACGTCAACCCCGTCAGGTCAATCCTATCATTCAGATTTTACAGACGTGGAAATCAGGGCTCAGAGAGGTTAAATAACTTACCTATGGTCAACCAGAAAATAAGTGGTGGAACCAAAATTTGAGCCTGGGTCTTATGAATTTTGAGTGATGATCCTGGCCTCCTGGTATTCAAGCTGTGTGGTCTCCTACCCCATTGTTTATTGGACTAATCGAATATGGTAAAAGTGACGACATGGCACTTCCAAATCTAGGTCCTAAAAGACATGGTGGTTCCTGCCTCTCTCTCGGGTCACTCTCTCTGGGAAAGATGACTGCCCTGTCATGAGAAAAGTCCCAGTTGGTAAGGAACTGAGGCTTCCAGCCAACAGCCAAGCAAGGAACTGAGGTCTCTTGCTAAGCCACATTAGTGAGCTTAGAAGTGGATCCTCTAGTACCAGTCAAGCCTTTAGATGACTGCAGTTCCTGCTGTTATTCCACTTACAACCTCATGGGATACTGTAAGCCAGAACCACCAGCTAAACCACTCCCAGGTTCCTGACCTACAGAAACTGTGATCTAATAAATGTTTGTTGTTTTAAGCCACTAAATTTTTATGCAACTCATTATGTTGAAATAGATAAGCAATACAATATTACAATAGCAACACAATGAGAAGCCTAATGTGTTTCTCAGAGTTCCAAAGTTCCTAATCTGGGCTTGAAGGTTGAATGGGAGCTCACCTAGGAAGAAGAGCAAAGGACATAGCATGTGCAACAACTAGAGACTGCACTTCAGCATTGGAGATCCTTTAAATAGAGTGCTTCAGCTGTGAGAAGAGTATGTGCAGGAAGCAGAAAGAAACGAGTAGATAGGTGTTGCTTATGTCATCTTAAGATGTTTGGACCCTGTACTGTAGGTAATAAGGAGCTGCTGACCAACATAATAATAAGCCAAGACAGTGAAGAGGATAGACTTTAAAAAAAAACCCCATATAAAAGCACAGAGATGAATGCTTGTTAGGAGGCTGATGGCACTAGTGGGAAATGTTGAAAATGTGGGCAGGGATGGGGGGAGCAGAGAGGAGGAGGACAATACATGGAATTGAATGGGCAGAAATACAGTGGGTTCAACACAGAGAGGAGGCCAGGCACAGTGGCTCAGGCCTGTAGTTCCGGCACTTTGGGAGGCCGAGATGGGAGGATTGCTTGAGCCCAGGAGTTTGAAACCAGCTTAGGCAACATAGTGAGACCCTGTCTTTACAAAAAAAAAAATAATAATAAATAGAAGAAATTAGCTGAGTGTAGTGACACACACCTGTAGTCCCAGCTACTTGGGATGCTGAGGCAAGAGGATCACTTAAGCCCAGGAAGCTGAGGCTGCAGTGAGCTGTGACAGAGCCAATGCAAAACATCTGGGTGACAGAGACCCTGTCTCAAAACAAAACAAGCAAAACAAAACACAGGGTGGGTGGGGAGGAGACATGTGAGAGAGAGAACAGAGACAGAGACAGGGACAGACAGAGGTATGGCAGAGATCGAGAGAAGTCCTTCACAAGGGACACTGATTTGTTGGTATTTTTATTTTCAAGCTGTAGACCAAGACCTGGAATTAACACATCAAAAGATTCTATGAGGAAACCCATTTAAAAATAGGATCCATTTTTTTCTTTTCTGCACAGGGAGGAAGTTTAAGCTCTCCTCACTATGAGTTTTCAAGTATAAAAGACTTTTTCTTCCACGATGTTGAGAACAACTGTGGACTGTTGTGACCAGGACAACAGGGAAGCTTGCAGCAAGATAGCTCCAGGTTGGATTCATGCTTCGCACCCCAAGGGCTGCCAGCCAGAGAGGAGGAGAAGCAATCACTCCTGCAGTTTCTGAACACTACACAGACGCCAGGTAGCTTCTTCAGGACAACAGCCCTCTGAGGAGGCAGGAAGAGGAGGCTTCTCTTTCAGCAGCCGGAGCTGCTGAGATCTCTGGGCAGATTAAGCTCTCTCTAATGGATGGGCTCCAGCCTGGCACACTCAGTGGTGAGGGATCCACTCGTCCATCATCAACACAATATGGTCCTCCCTGCACTTCACAGCGTCCTCTTGCTATTGAAAAGGCTTTTTTGCCTTCTCAAGTTTCTTTGTCAACAGTCTACAGGAAGAAGCTCAGGCCGCCACCGGCAGAGGTGAATGCAAGCTCACGTTTTATTTCTGACTGCTTAATCATTGCCTCGATCACTGCTCAAGCTCTGCCTTTGTTTCCAAAGGTTACATGTGGGAAAACTTCTTTTTCTATGCTGAAATTAATAGGGAGGCAAAGATGAGTCCACTGATAAGCAGAGCCTTAAAACTCACATAGAGAAAGAACTTTGCTGGAGTGTGTGTGAGTGAGCCACGAAGGAATCAGATAGTGTGATGGCAGTTATCATTGCAGGTTAAGACACTTCTACAAATATTTCGACACCTCCATATACTCACTCCTCTCCCCCTGAGTCAAGAGACTCAGCTACCAAGAGAGGAAGCTCTAAAAAAACAGAAGCCTCAAACAAACAAACAAACAAACAAAAACTGTGGGTTCATCAGAGGTGGTAGGGAAGACAAAAACATAGGAGGAGCAGCTGGGCGCGGTGGCTCAAGCCTGTAATCCCAGCACTTTGGGAGGCTGAGGTGGGTGGATCACCTGAGGTCAGGAATTCGAGACCCGCCTGGCCAACATGGTGAAACCCCGTCTCTACTAAAAATACAAAAAATTAGCCCGGTGTTGTGGTGCACACCTGTAATCCCAGCTACTCCGGAGGCTGAGGCAGCAGAATCACTTGAACCCGGGAGGCAGAGGTTGCAATGAGCCAAGATCATGCCATTGCCGTCCAGCCTGGGCAACAAGAGCGAAACTCCATCTAAAAAAACCAAAAAAACAAAAAAACAAAAAACAAAAAACAAAAAAACACAGAGGAACAATGAAAAGGAATCCATGCTTTGATTTTTTTTTTAATGAGAGGAAGGGAAGGCTGCTGCCTCTCACTTCTCCCTGTTTTGTTGTTCTTTTAAGTAGCATGTGTCACTCTGTATATATTCTGTCCATGTGTTTTCTTTTATTATTATTTGTCCACTTGCCTAGAATGAAAACTCCATGGGAGCATGGCTATAGTGTCTTGTTCACTCCTGCCTCTCCAGGGCCTGAAACAGAAGTAGGTAGACAGGGCCTGAAACAAAAGTAGGCAGTCCATAAACTTTGCTGAAGGAATGAGTGAATGAATGAAGACCCCAAGGATGGACCTCAGGAAGGGGAGCCTGGGCAAAGGTTTTCAGTCCTAGTCCATCATGACCACATAGCTGGAATACACTTATTTCACTTTGTCACATGAATTAGAGATTCATTTGAGGAAAAAGCATCTGTTAGAGTTGCAGACATCTCTGAGGGGTAAATGGCTGTTCATATCTTACATCTTGCCCTGATCCTCACTTTATCTGCTTTCCAAGAACATGGAGCTAAGATCCCAGCACTGAGAAGATGGGCATTCCGAGCAGGGGGTATTTAGGTGTAGACAGCCTCAGTGACTCCTGGGTTTAGGATCAGTGAGATAATCTCCAGTATCTACAGTGGGCAGGGGGAAGAGTGTCTGATGCAAACTTTATCTATTTAGAAGCTTTCCAGACAGCTGGGCTTGTGCCTTGGAAATACAATAATATTTGTTTCTCCTCCTTCCTCTTCACTCCTTGGCCTCGTGTTCTGCAGTACTGGCACTTGGGTCAGATTTAGCTACCTCATTCATTCATTTATGAATTCATTTAGCCAGTGATTATGGAGCACAAATTTGTGCTGGAAACTGTGCCTCGGTGTCCTCAACAGGTTCTAACTTGTGAATTCCAAAAGCTTTTGTGATCTACTGGGTAAAACATTGTTTTCTAAGGAAAATGACATGCTGATTGCTGAACAGCATATTCTAATTACCTTGTGGAACCCAGGCCATTCTTAAATTGGGTTTTGTCTGTATTGCCTTAGACTGTTAATGAATTGTTTCCCAGTCTGATTGAATGCTCCTTGAAGATGGATCCGGGTCCAGCCACTGCAGTAAATATTACTAACTTGGGGGTGTAATTCTGCTGCTTTTGTGGTTGCTGCTTTGCTTATTTTTTTTATGTCTGCTGTTTCTTGTGAGATTGTTTCTATGTGTTTCATATGTGGGTTGATGTTCGGTGAGGTTTATGGAATTTCTGTGCAGCTTGGGTTGAGAGTATCTCTTCAAAAAGTTTTTTACATTTGCTTCTGCCAACCTCGTTATCAGCTCAAGTTGTTTCTTATGCTGAATTATTGGGGATGACCTC
Organism: Pongo pygmaeus; assembly: GCF_028885625.2. Lineage (NCBI taxonomy): Eukaryota > Metazoa > Chordata > Mammalia > Primates > Hominidae > Pongo > Pongo pygmaeus. The sequence continues at coordinate 63,197,375 of NC_072382.2, forward strand.
CCCCACACTCAAGTAGTGTAAATTAGAACCTCGCTGGGTGTGGTGGCTCACTCCTGTAATCCCAACACCTTGGGAGGCCAAGGTGGGCAGATCACTTGAGTCCAGGAGTTCAACACCAGCCTGGGTAACATGGCAAAACTCTGTCTCTAGAAAAAAATGCAAAAATTAGCCAGGCATGGTGGCACATGCTTGTAGTCCCAGCTGTTCAGGAGGCTGAGGTAGGAGGATTGCTTGAGCCCAGGAGGAGGAGGTTGCAGTGAGCATTGATCATGCCACTGCACTCCAGCCTGGGCAATAGAGTGAGACCCTGTCCCCGAAAAACTTTTTTTAAACTCAAACCCTTATGGTATAATACCTGCTGTGGGTATAATCCTTTAGTTACAATTGGATGCGTGCCATGATTTCTCAGAAGGAAAACATTTTTTCCTAACCAGAGCCCTTTACAGCTAAGCAGAATTTCCCCAAATGTGCCTTTAAAAGGTATTGGCTTCTTCTCAGTTTGAGACTTCTCAGTTTGAGGTCTTGTTCCTGAATGAGCAGTTCTGAATTAAACCCCAAATGGACAACCTTGCCCTCAAGGACAGCCGAAGTATCAGATACTCCTTGCAACTCCTTATATCAGCTCACGCTCCATTTGTGGACATGGAGCATTTCCTTCCTTTTTTCTTTTCCTTTTGCAAATCCAGTTATGCATTTAAAAGGATGCAATGTACCCATTATTTCCAGGTGTTTTATGGCACTATTGTGTATGGCAGAAATGGGTGTTCTCTAATTGTTCATAATTCAAGGTAATTATAGACATATAGTTTCAAAATTAAATCAATAGATTTTCAAGCCATGCTATGTATAAAGCTCCATGCAGGACACAAAAAGGGAAAAAACACTGTGTACCATGCACCCTTAAGCAATTTCACACATGCTGTCTTATCTAATTTTCACAACAGTCTTATGAGACAGTTATTATCACCATTTTATAGATGAGGAAGCTGAGGCTGCATGATAAGTGGCTTGCTCAAAGTCACATATCTAATCAATAAGACAGCTGGCATAAAACCCATATCTCACTCCAAAGTCTGTGCTTTCCCATTGCACAGGTTCATGACATAGCCCAAGGGAGAAGACGTAGCTGACAAAAGGATCAATAGCAGTATAAGAGTAGACAAATAAAACAGTAAGGACTGCATTGCAAGAGATGTTATGAAGAGGGACGGACATGATTCATTGCTAGTGAATACAGGCCAAAGGGCTATAACTTCAGAGTAGGCAGAGATTTGTGGGCCACAGTGGGCAAGATGGAGGAGAAAGTTAGCTTGGGCCTTGAAGATTTTGTCTCATAGAATGAAGGGGAGAAGACCATGCCTGGCAGTGGAGAGAGCACAAGCAGAAGGTGGGAAAGCGTGTGCAGGTTATGGGCTCCATGAGTATTTAGGTCATGGCTATATACAAGTATGCTGGGAGATAAGATGGGGAAAGTTTGAGTCCAAGTATGGAGGGCTTTGATTGGTAATGAATTTGGATTTTATTTGGTAGGCAACAAAGAACCCCGGAAGACTTTTGCCTGAAGAATGATGTAGCTGAGGCAGTACTTTAAAAAGTTGTGTATGGAAAACCATGTACAAATTAGATTGTCAGGGGAGAGAATGAAGGAAAGGAGAGAGCTTGGATTAAGGGGAAGCAGTGAAAATCAAATGGAACAGGTAGATACCTAGATATTTCTCATACTGAGGGTTCCAAGGCCAATTGTTCTTAATTAAGCACCAATCTGGTTGGTTCCATGGGAATTTGAGATGTCATCAAGGTATATTGCTATTGTCATCTTCCACAGACTGAGCACCAGTCAGGCCACTGGGTCTGAGTCCCTGGGGCTGGAGCGGGTCCAGTGGGAAATCTGTTAAAAGTTGCCAGGAGAAGAAGGGTGAATGCGGGCCACATCCTGGGAAACCCACACTGAACGTCAATGCTGGAGAATTCTGAGTTCTACCTCTAAGCTCATGGATGAGCATGATATAAGGAAGAGAAGGCAAAAATAAAAGTAGAAAGACAGGTACTGAAGTATTGTAAATGAATGGGTCCAGTATTTGTGAATGGAACCCACGACTTGTTTTAATTAGTTTTAAGGTGTCTAGTACATTGTGGGCCAGCTTAGTTTAAAGATATAGGACTAAGGCGAGCAGCTTTAACATCTGAGCTGAAAGGGATATAAAGATGACATACCCTCTTCTAAACTTCCACGACTCTACCACAGCACTTAACATAATGCATCATGATTATCAAGTTTTATATCTGTCTTCTCACTAGACTGTGTACTCTCTGTGGGCAGGGACTGTGTCCTGTTTATCTACATTCCTGGCGTCTGGCACAAAGCCCAGCACAGGGTAGATGCCCAGCTAAGAGTTAATAATGGCTTGGACCAGGGTGATAGCAGTGGGAGTAGTGAGAATTGATCAGTCTTTAAATACATTTTGAAGATAAAGCCAAATGGGTTTCCTAATGGATTGGCTGTGGAGTATGTAAGCAAGAGAGCAGTGAAGAATAAGGCAAGGATTTGGGTTTGAGGAACTAGAAGGTAAAGTTGCAATCATCTAAGATGGAGAAGGCTGCAAGCAGAACAGGTTTCAGAGAAAAGATCGCAGGTTCACATTTGAACATGCTGATGCTGGGTGTCTATTATGTTCAAGTGGAGATGGCAAGTGGCAGTGGTTTCTTACATTTGAAATCTGAGAGAGGTTTGGGCCAAAGATACAAGTTTGGGAGTCATCTGCATAAAGATGGTATTAAAGAGTTCTAAACTGGGTGTTATCACCAAGGGACTAAGTGTAGACAAAGAAGAGGGCCAAGGTCTGTGTCCTGGAATATTACAACACTCAGAATCTGTGAGAAGAGGAAACACCAGCAAATAAAACTGATAAAGAGCCACCAAGGATCTAGGAAAGAAACTAAGAGAAAGGGGAAGTCCTAGAAGCCAAGTGAAGAGAAAATATAGCAAGGAGAAGGGGGATCAACTGTGTCAAATGCCACTGATACTCAAGTAAGATGAGGAGTGGGAGCTGCCCATTAGATTTAGCATGTGAAGATCCTTGATGTCCATGATAAGACTTGGGTGCCTGGTTGTGGCAAAAGCCTGAGTGGGGTGAGTTTAAGAGAAAATAGGAGGACAGGCGTTGGAGACAAGCAGTACAGACAACTCATTATAGGAGTGCTGCAATGAGAAGCATCTAAATGGGGTGGAAGCTGATGGGCAAAGTGGGATTGAGAGAAGCCATTTGTTCATTTAGATGGAAGAAACATCAGCATGTTTGTATTCTGATCCAGTACAATGAAAAGGCTAAGAGCTTAGACCTGCTAAGCTCACATACTCAGGCTTCCATCTTCTAGTTATGACTCCTATTGTGAGTTCATTGAGGATGAGAGCTAAATGTCTACCCTTACCTCTTGACATAAGATATACAGAAGATGCTTAGCAAATATTTATCAAATAAATGACTATGCATAAAACACTTTGCAAACTCTCTGAGCCACAGTTTCATCTGTTAAATGAAAGTAATATCACCTACCTCAGAGAATTAAATAAGATAAAGTACATATAGTATATAGCAAAGAGCTTAGTACTTAGTATATGCTCAGTAAATAGTTAGTTTTATTGTTAGTTCAATGCTTTCATTTTACAGATAAGGTATCTGAGGCCCAGAAAATAGTTTGTTCAAGATTGCACAGTTAATGACAGAGCTAACAGTTTCCTAGACTCATATTCCTTAACTTTTTCCACATAACCAGAGAATTTACCTACAATTCCCAGGTACCACAGATGTGGGTGCGTTCAAGCCTCTGTAAATTCACTAAGTTGATGAGAAACCTGGATATTAGTAATTAATGGCAGACCTGAAATCTCTCTAGAACCTTCCTATGTGGCCAACATATGTCTTCCTGTCTAATTTGTCAGGATACCCTGCAAAGTCAATCCTGGCACAAGGCTCCATATTCATCTTGAAGCTTTTTCTTGTTTTACCAGAATTCTGGTTTTAATTTTTTGAGTAGCAATCCATGTTACTCTTTACATACCCAAGTCAAGGGACAAAGCTAAGCCACATGCTTGTTTTGTTCATTATTCAATATTATGTAAGTCTAGATGACTGACTCCATTAGTTTAACTCCAGGTGACAATGTAGATATAGATCCAAAATTTGTTTCTGGACAATATTAATAGAAATTTTTATGACCTTGGAACACACCCTCCCTCATTGTACTTGCAATAGATGAATAACCTGCTTTTGCTAGGATGAGTGAAGAATGTTTACCTTTGTCAACATTTATTAGTGGAGTACTATATGCAGCTATTCCTTTAATAAAACAGTAAATCTCCAGCAAAGTTTATAGATTGTCTTTCATCCAAAGACCTCAAAGAAACTTTGCTAACACTGTGTCATTATTAATCATACATCTTGCCAAGGGAGGCAAGTGGTGATTGTTTCAAAGAGAGAAACTGAGGTTCCAGGAAGGTTTCTGTGACTTCTAAGGGTCATGAACAGGGTAAAAAAAAAAAAAAAAAAAAAAAAAGAGAGAGAGAGAGAGAGAGAGAGAGATCTGGGCACTGAGCCCAAATTCCTGTTGCTCAGGCCAAAGACCCAGCCCTCCTCCTAGAGCTCTCTAAACATTTCTTTCTGATAGAAAATGTAATTTACTACCTTGATCTGTTAAGCAGAAATGAACTCTGAACCTGTCTTCAATGACAGGGAAAGCCAACCTTTATTTCTGAAGTTACTTCAAGTCATAAAATGCTTGATTCACTGTATTAAATAATACTGTATTAAAATAAGTAAATAGCTTTGTAGTCATAATGATAGCTTGGATTTAAATGGTGCCTGTGCTCTGAAAAGCAGTGTAGTTCACAGGCTTCTGCAGACCTTTGGTCTCATTTGGCTACCCTCCTCTACCCTTCTTCTTCATTTTTTTTTTTTTTTAGACGAAGTGTCTCTCTTGTCCCCCAGGCTGGAGTGTGATGGTGTGATCTCGGTTCACTGTCACCTCTGCCTCCCCGGTTCAAGTGATTCTCCTGCCTCAGCCTCCCGAGTAGCTGGCATTACAGGCGCCTGCCACCATACCTGGCGAATTTTCGTATTTACAGTAGAGACAGGGTTTCACCATGTTGGCCAGGCTGGTCTCGAACTCCTGAGCTCAGACGATCCGCCCGCCTAGGCCTCCCAATGGCTACCCTTCTTGACTTCAAGTATCCCTTTCCTTCTCACAGGTCTTTTCTTCACCAACCCGCTTTCTTCACTCACACCCTTATTCTTTCATTCAATTATTTTTTCTTATGCACTAGCAGCTCTCAAGTGAAAAGAAACTCCCTGCTTTAGCTGTATATGAAGAAAGACCTCCAGGCCCTCTGGAAGAGCTGTGGAAGGCCATCCTATGCGGATCCTCCAGGAGGCTCTTACAGGAATGAGTTAAGATCCCATCTTGTTTGGAGGTAAACTATCAATGTTTCGGAGACTGACTAGAACTCATCAAACATTCAAGTGCTCTTCTAAATTTCCCAGCCCCTCTTCTATTTAGATCTGGGCCTTATAACAAGTTCTGGCCAATAAAAAGAAAGGCAGTTGAGAATTATATTCTTCCTCCATCTCCCTCTTAACTTGCTACAGTGACCTTGGAGGACACATCTTCCAAGACAGTACAGCTACAAGATGGAGGAGGATGGTTGCCCACCTGACTTCTGACTTTGCATGAGCAGTAAACAAACTGTCATCCAGTTACCTGGAGATCAAAACCCCTGAGATTTTGATTGTAGCAGCTGCTGTCAATTATCCTGACTAACAGCAGGAGTGGAATATTACAATAGTTTTAAAAAATCTAAGAGATGTGGCATTAGCTTACCAGTTAGGCTGGATAGATGGAAATCCATGATATGCAGTGGCAAAAAATTTAATGAAGTACAGCTGGCAATAACTTGGAAAGCAGACCATGAGCCAACTGAGTTTATACATTTAACACAGAGGCCAGCCAACTTTTCCATAAAAAGCCAGATAATGAGTATTTTCAGCTTTTTTGGACAGACTCCTTTGCAACCACTCAACTCTACCATTGTAGCATGAAAACAGCCATAGACAATATGTAAACAAATGAACATGGTTGTGTTCAAATAAAACTTTATTTACAAAAACAGGTAGTACTCTGGATTTGGTCTGTTGGCTATTTGCTGACCCCTAGTCTAGGGGAAGAGTTTAGATAATATGTTGCCATTGGCTGCATTTGACAAGGAATTAAAGTAAAGAGATGAGTTTAGAAGGCGTTGGCTGGCTTGCAGGCAGAAATTAAAGAGAGAAATCCGGAATTTGGGTTCCCAACTTTTCACAAGCTGTAAGTGGTCTAAAAATGCTGTACAGACCCCAGTATCCACTTAGATGGGGAGAAAGAGGATAAATACACAAAAATAAACCTCCTGATGAGCAGAGTAGGCATGGAGGAGCATGAATGTAAGGGGAGCAGGTTAATATTTGAACAAAGACCTGAAAAAAGTAAGGGACAAGCCAGGTGACTATATAGGGAAAGAGCAGAATTATAGCAAGTGCAAAAGCCCTGGGGCAGCAGTGCACCTAACACCTGCAAGGAACTGCAAGGATGCCAGTATTGCTGGAACCGTGGGCACAAAGGGTGGGAAGGGAGGTGGTAGTAAAAGATAATATCAGAGGGAGGGCAGATGGCCATGGGGCAGTCTTCAAAGGTAAATCATACAGGGCCTTGTAGGTCATTTTGAAGATGCCGGCTCTTATTCTGAATTAGTGGGAAAGCCATAGAGGGTATTGAGGTGAACAGGGACACACTCTGACTTATATTCTTGAAAAGATAATTCTATAATATGGCAAAACCCATCTCTACAAAAAAAAAAAGAAATACAAAAATTAGCCAGGCATGATGGCTCACGCCTGTAGCCCCAGCTACTTGAGAGGCTGAGGTGGGAGGATCATTTGAGCCCAAGGAGGTCGAGGCTGTGGTGAGCCATGATCACACTGCATTATAGCCTCGGTGACAGAGTGAGACTCTGTCTCAGAAAGAAAAAAACTCATTCTGGTTGCTGGACTGAGACAAAACAAAGTGGGTGAAGAGTAAGCAATAAGACCAGCCAAAAGTCTTTTGCAGTAATCCAAGCAAGAAATAATCACTCATTTATACATTTATCTGTTCCCTGAGTGGGTCCCAGAGTCTCTGAATCATCTCAACCATTTTGCATCTAGTTCTCAACTATTCGCAACTAGTTCTCAAACTTGGCTGAACGTTAGAATCACCTGAGAACTGTGACGATGACTGCTCCTAGGGTTCTACCTCCAGAGATTCTGGTTTCTTGAGTACAGACCTTGGCTGGGGTGGGGTTGGAGTAGATATTGTGTGGCCCGGCATCAGGATCTTTAAAGCTCCCAGGTGATTTTCTTGTGCAACCCATTTGGAGAACCACTGATCTATATAATACACCCTCTTTGAGCTGAGCTCAGAGCCTGGTGGGGTTCCCAGTGTTCAATAATCTTCCAGGTCTCTGGCCTCATTTTTCGACTGCAGGGAGCATCTTCCCTCTTATTGACAGCTTTGCAGTCCCCATCTGGGGTGCAGGAGACTACAGGGTGCTTGAAAGTGTCCATCCTGGAGGCACCATCAAAACCACCTACTTGTTTTGGAGGTTTTTCCAACTTTTATTTTAGGCTCGAGGTTACATGTGGAGGTTTGTTACATGGGTAAATTGGCATCGTGGGGATTTAATGTACAGATTATTTCATCACCCAGTAATCACCATAATACTTGATAGGTAGTTTTTCCACCTTCACCCTCCTTCCATCCTCCACCCTCAAGTAGGCCCCCGGTGTCTGTTTTTCATTTTTTTGTGTCTATGTGTACTCAGTGTTTAACTCTCACTAATAAGTGAGGATATGTGATATTTGGTTTTCTGTTCACTGTAATGTGTTTGGGATAATGACCTCCAGCTCCATCCATGTTGCTGCAAAAGACATGATCTCATCCTTTTTTATGGATGCATAATATTCCATGGTTAATATGTACCACATTTTCTTTATCAAGTCCACCACTGATAGGCATTTAGGTTCATTCCATGTCTTTACTATTGTGAATAGTGCTGTCATGAACATATTTGTGCATGTGTTTTTGGGGTAGCATGATTTATATTCCTTTGGGTATATACCCAGTAATGGAATTGCTGGGTCAAATGGTTGTTCTATTGTACCTTCTTTGAGAAATCTCCAGACTGCTTTCCACAGTGGCTGAACTAATTTTTCTAATGAACTAATTACATTCCCACCAGCAGGGTATAGGGATTTGCTTTTCTCTGCAGCCTCACCAGCATCTGTTAGTTTTTGACTTTTTAGTAATAGCCATTCTGACTGGTATGAAATAGTATCTCATTGTGGTTTTGATTTGCATTTCTCTAATGATTAGTGATATTGAGCAGTTTTTCATATTCTTCTTGGCCACATATATATCTTCTTTTGAGAAGTAGAAGCATCTATTTTTTCCAGAGTTTCTATAGCTTAGCTTAGCACTAAGGAAGTGGGTGGGGATTGCTGGGTGTGCTGTGGGAAGGTGACCCTTCCATAAAAGAGAGCAGGGTGGGAAAAGGCCCCGTTTTTTCAGAATATATATAATATATATATATATAGTCGACATCCCTATTATTTCACAAAAGCCTAGTCCTGTTTCTCTAGCAGCCTGGAAAATCCAAATGTAGCAAGAAACACTTGTCTGCATCTGAAACTGGCCATCAGAGGACAGGTCCTTGACACACAAGCACAGAGTGGTCTTTCCTACAGCTTGGACATGCCCTTTGCTCCTTCCCCCTGTAAGTCACCCTACTTCTATGTTTTCCTAAAGAAAGTTATTTTTACCCACTTTGGAATGCCATTTCGGAACAGCCTCTGGCATCTTGGAAGGCACTGTACAGGTACTTTTTATCTCTAATTGCTCCTGCTTCTCCATTTAAAAGAAATATTTTCAAAGCAATGGGAGCAAGTTACTCATTCAAATGCTGTTAACAAATAACAGGACTTAAGTGTGTAATCTGAAGTTACTCAGCTTTGAAAAGTTGCCCTGAGGACTTAAAATTTCTGCTTCACTGGAAATTAGAAGGGAGGATGGGGGGGATGTCCTTATGCGAGGAATTTTCAGCCCCTGGAATTTTATGTATGATCTCCCTCACATCTGAGCTGGAACGTGAGATCCAGCGCAAGATTGCAGGAGAGGGCGGGCTGGGGACAGTTCTGGGGCCTGCAGGTGTTCCGTTTCTGTGCCAACCAGCAAGGGCTGCTCCCCCTGCACCAGCAAACACCCGCCAGGACTTGCTGGAGCCCATGTCAGTGGAGTCAGCTTATAAATTACTCGGGATCATCATTCCATGTTGGATCGAATCATAGAGGGTGGAGTGTAGAGGTGCTGAAACCTGGGCTTCAGGTGGAGGGCTTTCTGGAGGAACTCCACAAGCAAAGGCTGACAACGCAGCCATGACAAGCCACAGACTCCCAGCGAACTCAACTCCAAGCCTACACCTTCTCTCATCCCTCAAGAGCAACTGAGCCAAAAGCTGGGAGCCTGGGTCCCTTCTCCCATTCCTGTTTTAATTACTGCTTTTTCTTTTAATATATATTTCCCGGCATCCTGTACCATGAGAAGTAGGGACAGCAATGCCCTCCAGGGAGGCTGCACATAGTAAGTGTTCAATATAGTTAAGTGTCAGTAAATGTTAGTTCCCTTCTGTGGTTTAAGAAAATATGCAGGCCCCAGAGTGGTATGGAAGAGATGTGACTGGTGAGTCCTCAAGTGGGGTCAGTAATAAGGGAAGGAAAATGTTAAGGAGGTCAAGACTACTCATTAGGGAAGAAAAGGGACTTCACCTGTGCCTGCCAATCACCAAGGACTCTCAGGTTTGGCTCTTCTGTGGTCAGGTCCAAGCTTAAAAGAGGACTCATGGCATAGGAATTCTGAAAATATTTATTAAAGAGAGAAAGGATGATTCAATTAGAGGTGGGAGGGAGGGGCCATGATTAAAGGAAGAGACAGAAGAAAAGGACTTCAAGTTTCCACTTGAAGGTGGCTCCTGATCCTGTTGGCAAAGTTCTGAGGAGGAAAAGGTATATATGGAATGCCACTTACGCCACTCTGGAGCTTCAGAGAGGGTGTGGGGAGGCAGAAGGAAAAGAGGCTGAAGGAGAAAGAACAGGAAGGGAAGAGTCAAGGGTGAAGTGCTCAAGTTCTCCCATTCTGTGCTAAGAATAGCAGGCTCTCTTCAGGGGAAATTCAGTCCCTCTTCCCACCACGGACTTGACCTCATCAGGCTCTCCAGCCTGCCCCAGACCACCCACCAACAGTGACTCATGATGATAGTTTGAGAGTGAATACATTCAAGGCCCAACCCCGGTACTTTACATATCTCCCCTCCAAATCTAGAAACCAATGCCTTGGCTCCCTATGATCCTACAACTTGGCTTTTTCTGCATAAATCCCCTTTCAAAGCTCTTGTCTTAGAGCCAGTTGATACTGATCGACACTTATATTTTAATTAAATTTGCATTTACCTATTGATTTTCATACCCAGCCTCATTCCAAAAAGGATTGGAGGCAGCTTCTAACATTTCAATGTGATAATCACTTTGATAAATCTGCCTTACCACCCCTGTTCACAAACACCTGTATCTACATCCATGAAATATAGATGATCTTCATAGTTTAATTGTAAAACAACACACAAAACACCTGTGAAACCTGGCTCCAAATTTTAAAATAGGTGCATTGTATTTTGTATGCTAAGAAGGTTCAGACAGGATTGGGCGTCCTGGCCACAGAAATAGAGTCTTGTGGGAGACCCCCGGTTTGGATTCAGAGTTTGGGATGGCCAGAAGTATGACCGGTTTGATATTCTTTCCTTGTTAGGTCTAGAGAAAAAGAGGTACACAGGTTGTGTTGAAGAGCAGAGTTTCATCCAAACCAGGTGTTTGGAGCATTGGAGGAGGGAAATTTTCCTCCCTTCCAGGAGCCCCTGCAGCATCCCAGATCTTGCCAACTCAGGCCCTTTCCCAGACAAACTTGCCTCTCATCCCTCAGGGAGTCAATTGATCCCAGCTGGAACCTGTAATCCTTTGCTAAAAGGCCTCTTGGCTGAAGCCCAGCTCAGCAGGGAAGGGTTCAGCTTTGTCCTTGGGGGGCTTCTGCAGGAGGTCCCATTCTTGGGGACTCTGACACTGTGGGAATCTGGCAGGTGCCCCTTCCCAGGTTCACAGAGGTTGCTTTGGGGGGTTGCAACAGGACTTGCTTCTTTGGTGTTTAATTCAAGAAAGTCCATGTGCAGTTTCACCCTGGGATAAAGGAGGGTCTTCTCTTCCTACTAGCAACTCCAGGCAAGATCCTCTCTCAGCCCAAAGGGCTTAAAGAGAAGGCAAACGGAACAAAGGAAGGCCATTTTACTCATTGTTGTTGAACTTAAAATGTGTAATTATCTTCTGAAAACAGCTGAAGGGCTTACGTAAAGCATGACACAGGAGAAGGTATTTAAACATGAAACAAGGTAGCGTCTTTTGCTGCAGCAGAATACCTGCTTTCCAAACTCCAGATCGACTTTGGAGGAGGAGACTAGCATGACAGCCTCCATGTGTGAGTCCTGTCAATACTTGGCATCCACCTTCCCACTTACTTTTCACAACACTGTATGGTAAACCATTTCACAGATAAAGAAATGGAGTCTCAGAGAACTGGAGTAAATTGCCCAAAGACGCACAGCTACTCAGTAGTAGAACCTGAATTTGAACCTGCTGGGTAATTCTAGAGCCCTCAGCCTTAGCCACTACACAGCGCTCCTTCCCATACTGTCACTACCCGTAGTCGTTCAGCCATGCATTCCCTAGCCACTAAGGCAAAGCAAAAGATAATGGGCTCAATGAACCTCAGCCCTCAGATGGGCTAACTCACACAGCACTTTTGTTTTCATTGTGAATGCCCATCAGTGAGGCACATACTGCCTGTTACATCAGATCTGCTTCATGCATTTGTAAGTTTTGCCTGACCCTGGTGTGCATTTGAGTTTGCGATTCCAGGACTACAACATTTCTAATAGGAAAAATGTCAGCTCTGTCTTATTTTGATATTGACATGCTTTGGGGATGCCTTAGGAGGCTAGGAAGCCTTCTAAGTAGCTTCTGAATTTAACACATTTCTACAGAACTGTTACAAGCTGATTGGGAATGTGGAAGCGTGCTCACCAAAGACGGTTTTCATTAGGCTCAAATCAATGATGAGCTTTTCCTTAGAACTTGAGGCTTTAGGAGAGTAGCATGGGCCGTTGGATTATTATAACAACAACAACAAAAAGATTTTAATACATTTTTCTCTCATTGTTTTGCCTCATGACAGATGCAATCCCAGATCACAGGCATTTGGTGCATGAGAGCTTTTCTGTTTACAGGAGTCCACTGTGCCTTGGAGAGGGCTGGGGCACCGCCCTAGGGATTGTTATTTCAGACAAGAATTTCACCCTACAAAGTAAAGGCAAGGCAAAATGTCATTGTCCTTTTTATGCGTCACAGAGGCACATTGGACTTGTAGAAGGAGCATGCCTTTTAGACACTAGGTGGACTAGGTAAAACCTGAATTTGAATCCAGCTTTTTCTACTTCACAGTTGTATGACCTGGGACAAGTTACATCAAGTACATTTTTGAGCCCAGTTTCCTCATCAGGAAAATGCAGATAAAAATACAGACTTTGTTGGGATACCGTAAGGATTAGAGGTGATATTTGGAAGACCCCATGCAGGGAAGACCCCCTGGAAGACTCTTTGTAGTCGATCTAGATATTATCAGGAGCAGCGTGGGGCATGCGGCACTGCACATGCTGGCCACTAGCTTGCACAGCAGGTCCTCGAATAATGTCATGTTTTTGTTTTTTTGAGACAAGGTCTTGCTCTGTCACCCAGGCTGGAGTGCAGTGACACAATCCTGGCTCAACCTCCTGGGCTCAAGAGATCCTTCCACCTCGGCCTCCTGAGTAGCTGGGATCACAGGTACACACCACCATGCCCGGCTAATTTTTAAATTTTTTGTGGAGATGGGGGTCTCACTACGTTGCCCAGCCTACACCATTTCATTGGAACATGGATAAGAAAAAAAAAAATCCATGCCTGCTGGGGCCACAGTCTGTGTGGAGTCTGCACTCTGTCTCCATGTCTGCATAGGTTTTCTCCAGGCACTACCACTTCCTCCCACATCCCAGCAATGCGCACATTAGGTGAACTGGTGTGTCTACATCGTCCCAGTCGGAGCGAGCATGGGTGTGGGTGAGTGTGCCCTGTGAGGGAATGGCATCCTATTCAGGGCTGGGTCCCACCTTGTGCCCTGAGCTGCCAGCAGAGGCTCCGACCACTCATTACCCTGAACTGGAATTACTAAGTAAATAATTATCTTGTTTTTATTCATCAAATGCATGTATAGCTCACATTTATTTCAGTGTTTAATATTAGAAGTGTTTTGAGTCTTTACCTAGAAGTTTGCTGATGTTTTTGTGACCTGAAATATACTGTAGGAACTCAACTCTTGTTTATAGCCATTAGCCTGTAGTAAAATTGGTTTCCCTTTAAGTTGTAGTTCCCAAGAACCTAAGGACAACGTTAACTTACTGCACTGTCAAGGTCAAAGGAACTGCTCTGTTTCAGAATGAATGGTTGGACTTCACAAGGGTAGAAAATGCCACACAGCACATCGCCTGAAGTGGTGCTCAGAGGGTTGGGTTTCTGGTTTTCAATTATTAAAAACACACAAACAACTAACACCACCCTCCTCCCACCCCTCCCACCCCTCTCACCCCTCCCACCCCTCTCACCCCACGTGGATAAAGCCAGCTTCAAACCCCTGGGTCGTCCTGGGTGAGGAGCCCTCAAATGGCAGTTTGCTGCCCTCTGCTGTCCATATCGAGAAGTCCTGGGGAGGATGCTTTGGGCACCACTGCCAGCCTTAACAATCCAAGGAGCTTGGGCGCCCAAGAGGGAGGGAGTACCACGAAAAGCCACATAATTGGAGGGGTCTGCTGAAAAAATGAAAATGTGGGACAACTTCTTAAAAACAGTGAGAGTTTCAAGGCAGCGAACAGAGTATTAAGCTAAGCTGTGGACATTTGTGAGGGTGGGCCCTGTGCCACCATGTCCCACACTCTGAAGCCGGCCTCATTATTCCCTGCTCCTGACATTGCACGTCAGGGCTATGACAGAGTCTCAGTGGTTCCTGAAGAAGTCTAAGTTTAGGAGAATATGTGGGGAGAGGAGTTGCAGGTAAGGTTCTCCCTAATATGCCAGGCTGAGGGGAATCAGTTTCTCTTGGCTATAATGTAGTGGTATTGAAAGTCTAATTTTTTTTTTTTTTTTGAGACAGAGTCTTGCTCTGTCACCAGGCTGGAGTGCAGTGGCGCAATCTTGGCTCACTGCAAGCTCCGCCTCCCGGGTTCACGCCATTCTCCTGCCTCAGCCTCCCTAGTAGCTGGAACCACAGGCACCTGCCACCACGCCCGGCTAATTTTTTTGTATTTTTAGTAGAGACAGGGTTTCACCGTGATAGCTAGGATGGTCCCGATCTCCTCACCTCGTGATCCGCCTGCCTTGGCCTCCCAAAGTGCTGGGATTACAGGCGTGAGCCACCATGCCCGGCCGAAGGTCTAATCTTTTTTCCACTTCCTTGCTATTGGAGTTTGAGAAAGAAAGAAACAAACAAACAAACAAAAAAAAAACAGGACTCCTTGCCCCAGCCTTGGGAACCAGTTCAGACTCAGGAGTTAGACAGATGGAGATTAAAATATCACCTGCATTACAGAAAACAGACTACCCTGGAGGACACAGCTTGGCAATGATGAGCGTGCTAAAATGCACTCCCAGTTCCACCAGGAGAGATTCACGCAAATGAGAGTGTGGGCCGACTGCTGTCACCCACTAGTTAGGTAACTCAGCACACTTCCATCGGGAGGATTAAGGAGCAGAGCAAGACGCCAGGAGGATTTAGAGAAAAAGCCCTCTCTGTGGAAACCAGAGCAGTGGGAGGCCAGTGTCCCCCCAATATTAGTCAGGGGCTAACTAGGAAGATAGACACCACTCCAAGTAGTTACAACAAAGGGAATCTGATGCAGGGAATTGGTGGAGGTGCTGGGAAGAGAAATCCCAAGATTCTCAGGAATACAAAGTCACTGCCATTCTTAGGATGAAGGAGTGAAGGGGTAAGGTGCTGTTCCCAGATCCCCAGCCAGATCACTGGCAGGAGCCAGAACCTGTGAGGGTGCCTCTGGCAGGAGCTGGAGCTATGAAGGAAAAAGAGCCACTGCTGGATATGCCACCTGAGATGGAGAGAGACGGGAAAAGACCCTGGCTTCTCCCTTCTTCCCACCCTGTTTCCTACCAGAACCTTCCACTGGTCACTCTCAGCTGAAAGGCAGCTGATTCAGCACCTGGAGAAGACCGGCAACAGGGCTGAGTTTCCTTGCACTGCGGAAGAGGGGAGAGGCAAGGAGTGAACATGAGCATGGAGGATCCAGGGCACTCCCTTGATGGTGACGCCCTTGAAGGGCTGCCCCGTGCCCATTGTACAGAATGTGGATTCCACCCCACGCCATGAGAGTTCTTGCACAGGCCCAGACCACTTTATAAGCCACATTTCCCACTACTTCCTGTTTCTGGATCTGTCAGGTTATTTCATACTTCTAGGCCCTTAGCTTTGCTTCCTCTTCCCTGAACGCCCTTTGCCCACATCATCCCAGCTCTCCTTCTCTTCCTGCCTTCTGTCTTCTCTTCCTCTCATTTCTTGTCGCCCAGGCTGGAGTCCAGTGGCGTGATCACGGCTCACTACAGCCTTGAACTCCCGGGCTCAGGTGATCCTCCCACCTGAGCCTCCCGAGTAGCTGGGACTACAGATGCACACCACCATGCCAGCTAATTTTTAAAATTGTTTTTAGGGATGGGGTCATCTTCCTATGTTGCCCAGGCTTGTCTCAAACTCCTGGGCTCAAGTGATCTCTCACCTCAGCCTTCCAAAGTGCTGGGATTACAGGCATGAGCCACCACATCCAGCCCCTTTTCTCTTTTCTTACCCTTCTTTCCTATTTTCTTTTCCATTTTCTTTCCTTCCCTTCTTCTTTCTTTCCTAACTATTAAGGAGTAGATTGAATTCAAGGTCTTTATGTGTGTCAGTTTTTGTTTTCCAACAAATATTTCTTAAAAACCAACCATTAAAACATAATGGTAACCACTGGCCCCTGTCTCCACCTCCACATCTAAGAAGCCCCAAATCTAGATGTGTCCATTAAAATCAGTCAGATCTTCTTTACCAAGCCACTAGATGTCATATTAATTTCACAGCAGAATAGGGAAGCCCATGCCAGCTCTGAAAACCTGCAACAACAAAAAAGCATCTAAATACTGCAAAAAAAAAAAAAAAAGAAAGAGAAGCATCTTAATATTTGTCCTTAACACGTCATACCAGACTTAGACTTCTGCTTCCAGGAATGACTAGATGTGGTTTTTCTAGGTGGACATAATACAAAATGCAGCTACCTGAAAACACTGGAAAGTGGACAGAACAGGCAGATTCTGGTGGGAAGTCCACGCGTAAAGAAAAGATGTTACAGGAAGTGAGCGCCCATTTTTGCTGTTTTTAGCTTGGAGGCAGGTGCAGCCATTGTGCAAATCAGGTGTGGTGCTGGTGGAAAAACAGCCATCTTTTTGGACTATGAAAATGGAAGGTTGAGTTCAGGGCAACTGTAACTGCCAAAAGAGAGAAGAAAGAGTTCTGGAAGAGAAAAAGCCAAAGAGGGGATTCCCAAATTCTTTCTGCTCCTATCTGTGGCTGATCCCAAACCACGGACACGCACGGCAAAAACGAAAGCATCTCAGCCAGAGACAAAAGAGTCTAAAAGAGACTGGACCTGCCACCTGAGAAACAGAGTTTGAAGTTAGAGTTCAATCACAAAAAAATGCCTGCTAAAACAAAATAAACAACACCTATTAGAGAAAAGGTGTTCTCTTATCAGAATGTAGGGCCTCCACAACTTAACATTTATAATGTGTACAATCCAAACTTACTCGACATATGAAGAACTGGAAAAGTGGGACCCATTCTCAAGGGAAAAGATAGCGGAGATTCACTCCAAGATGACCCAGATGTTGGAGTTATCCACCAAGGATTTTAAAGCTGCTATTAAAACTATTCTCATGCTATAAAATCCACCACTTAGATCATACTTAATTGTGAAGAAATGAATTCTTTCCTCCTAAGATTAGAAACAAGGACGGCATGAATATCCACTTTCACCACTAACACTGAATTTTGTACGAAGGTCCCAGTCAATTCAATATTTTTAAAAAGATTAAAAAAAAGCAATAAAAGGCATACATATTGGAAAGGGAAAAGTAAACTGTCTAAACTTGCAGATGACAAGGTCATATAATGGTTTAAAAAAAAAGCTACTAGAACAATATGTGAGTTTACCAAGGTTAGAAGATACAAGGTCAATATGCCAAAGTCAGTTGAATTTCTATATGTTTGCAATGAACAATTCAAAATGGAGTTTTTAAAAATTTTTATTTATGATAGTCTCCAAAATACCTTTTAAGAAAGAAAATGACAGAAGCAACCCAAGTGTCTATTGATGGATAAATAAAGTATAGTACATAAATACAATGGGGCCGGGTGCAGTGGTTCACGCCTGTAAACCCAGCAATTTGGGAGGCTGAGGTGGGGGGATCACTTGAGCCCAGGAGTCCAAGACCAGCCTGGGCAACATGGTGAAACCCCGTCTCTAGAAAAAATACAATAATTAGCTGAGTGTGGTGGTGCACACCTATGGTCCTAGCTACTAGGAGGCTAAGGTGAGAGATCACTGGAACACAGGAGGTTGAGGCTGCAGTGAGCTGTGATTGTGCCACTGCACTCCAGCCTGGGTGACAGAGCAAGACCCTGTCTCAAATACATACATACATACATACATGGAGTACAATGGAATATTATTTAGCCTTAAAAAAGAAAGAAAATTCTGACAACATGGATGGACCTTGAAGATATTATGTTGAGTGAACTAGTCACAAAAGGACAAATACTGCATAATTCTTCTTTTATGAGGCACTTAGAGTAATCAAACTCAGAGACAGAAAGTAGAATGCTGGTTGCCAGAGGCTGGTAGAATGGAAAGTTATTGTTTAATGTTTATAAAGTTTTAGTTTTGCAAGATAAAAATATTTCTGTGGATGGAAGGTGATGATGGTTGCACAATGTGAATGTACTTAATGCCACTTAAAAATGGTAAAGATGGTAAATTTTATGTTATGTGTATTGTACCACAATTTTTTTTTACAAGGTCTGAAGTTGGACGTTAAAATGCCTGGCAATTAAAAGTATTTATGTTTAAAACTTAATTTAAAAAATAATTGACAAATATATTCTAAAATTTGTACGAGAAGGCAAAGGACCTAGAATAGCAAAAATACTCTTAAGAAAGGAAAACAAGGTTGGAAGGACTTAAACTACCTGAATTCAAGACTTACCATTAAGATACAGCAATCACAACAGTGTGTTACTGGCATAAAGATAGACCATATAAGATCAATGGAACAAAATAAAAGCTTTAAAATGCACCAATACTTATATGGTCAATTGATTTTCAACAATGGTGCCAAAGTAATTTAATGGCGAAAAGATAGTCTTTTCAAAAAATAGTGTTAGAACAACTGTATATATATATATATATAATCTCCATTATATATATACACTTATATATACATCATATACATGTATGTATCATATATATGTATGTATATAGCCTCAACTCTTATTTCATATCATATACAAATATTTGAATTGATTATAGACCTAAATGAAGGAGCTAAAGCTATTAAACTTTTAGAAGGCAGCATAAAAGAATTTCCTTCCTTCTGCCTTGCCTTGCCCTGCCTTGTCTTGCCTTGCCTTGCCCTGCCCTGCCCTGCCCTGCCCTGCCCCTCCCTGCCCTGCCTTGCCTTGCCTTGTTTTGCAACACAGTCTCACTCTGTGGCCCAGGCTGGAGTGCAGTGGTGTGATCTCAGCTCACTGCAGCCTCAATCACCTGGGCTCAAGCCATCCTCTTGCCTCAGCCTCCTGAGTAGTTTGGACTACAGGCGTGCGCCACCATACTTGGCTAATTTTAGTTTTGTTTCTTTGTTTTTGTTTTTTTGTAGAGACAAGGTTTCCTTATGTTACCCAGGCTGGTCTCAAACTTCTGGACTCAAGCAATCCTCCCTCCTTGGCCTGTAATTATTTCTTAAACAGGGCACAAAAAGCACAAATCACAGAACAAAAAAAGATAAAACAGCCTTCATCAAGATTTAGAGCTTTTCCTCCTCAAATAACGAGTTGAGAAAACAAAGACAAGCCACAGATTGGGAGAAAACATTGGCAAAACAGCTATTAAAAAAGGCTTCTATCCAGATTATATAAAGAACCCTTAAAACTCAGTAATAAAAAGACATACATAGTAAGTAATGGGCAAATGATTTGAACAATCACTTTATAAAAGAAGATAAATGAACAGCCGACAAACACATAAAAAGATGCTGAACATCACAAGTTATTCAAGGAAGTGCAAATTAAAATAATAATAAAATACTATTAAATGTCCACTAGAGTGGCCAAATTTTTAAAAAAAATGAAAATCACCAGGCATTGTGGCTCACACCTGTAATCCCAGCACTTTGGGAGGCTGAGACGGGCCCATCACTTGAGCCCAGGAGTTCAAGAGTGGCCTGGGCAACATGGCAAAACCCTGTCTTTACAAAAAATACAAAAATTAGCCTGGAGCACATCTATAGTCCCAGCTACTCAGGGGGCTGAGGTGGGAGGATTGCTTGAACCCTGGGAGGCCAGTCTGCAGTGAGCTTAGATCATGCCACTGTACTCCAGCCTGGGTGACAGAGCAAGACACTGTCTCGAAGAAAACAAAAACAAAAAAAAACCCAAAAGAATAAAAATGTGAGGAACTCTCACATATTTACACATTGCTGAAGGCAATGCAAAGTGGTGCAGTCATGCTGGAAAACAGAGTGACAAAGTCCTATAAAGGAGTGGTCCCAACCATTTTGGCACCAGGGACCAGTTTCATGGAAGACAATTTTTCCATGGACAGTGGGGGAGGGGGATGGTTTTAGGATGATTCAAGCTCATTAAATTTATTGTGTACTTTATTTCTATTATTATTACATTGTAATATATAATGAAATAATTATACATCTCACCACAATGTAGAATCAGTGGGAGCACTGAGCTTGTTCTCCTGCAACTAGATGATCCCATCTGGGGGTGATGTGAAACAGTGACAGATCATCAGGCATTAGATTCTCATAAGGAACACACAACCTGGATCCCTCGCATGCGTAGTTCACAATAGGGCTCATGCTCCTATGAGAATCTAATGCCTTTGCTGATCTGACAGGAGGCAGAGCTCAGGCAGTAATGCGACTGATGGCAGGTGGCTGTAAAGACAGATGAAGCTTCATTCACTTTCCTGCTGCACACCTGCTGTGCAGCCCCATTCCCAACAGGCCACGGACAGGTACTGGTCCAATAAAGTGAAAGATATCCTTACCAGTAACCCAACAATCCCTTCTCCTAGAGAAATGGAAACACATGTTCTCACGAAGACAAGTATTCAAATGCACATAGCAGCATTATTCATTGTAGCCAAAATTTGAAAACAACCCAAATGTCCATCAGCTGGTGAATAGATCCATTGTGGTACATCTATACTGTGGGATACTACTCAGCAGTAAAAGGGAATGAACTATTGATACACAAAACATTATAGATGAATTTCAAACACATTATGCTAAGTGAAAGGAATCAAATACAAAAGACTACATTCTGTGTGACTAAATTTATATGAAATTTTAGAAAAGGCAATATTACAGGGAAGGGAAGCAGATCAGCGTATACCTGAGGCTGTGAGCCAGGTGAAGGGCAGTTTGCAAAGGGGTATGAGAGGCTTTTAGCAAGTGATGGATGTGTTCTGTATCTTTATTGTGGTGATGTTTACATGACTATATACAATTACCCGAAGCCATTCAATTATACAATTAAAATATATGAATTTTACTGTATTGTAAATTATACCTCAATACAGCTGAAGAAAAAGTCAACAACAACCACAAAATCACAGCCAAAGGGCTCTTCTCCATGGCTGAAAGATATTGGGTCCACATATTCCAGAGTCCCTTGTACTCATATCATGGTCTATTATATAAATAAATCATAATTTATTTTTAAAGTTAATCATTGCTGAACATTTGTAATGTTTATAATTTCTTTCTTTTTTGAGTGGACCAATGGAGGGGTGTAACATTCTTGTATGAGTCCCTGGAGCACTTTTGCAAGTAGTTCTACATATAAAATGTGTTGGGTTATAGATTATAAATGTACTCATCTTTCTTTTTTCATATGATTTTATTCTTTTTTAGAATTTCATATAAATAGAGTCCTACCTTATGTAGTCTTTCTTGTTAACACATAACAGTATATATTTGGGGGTTACATGTGGTATACTGATACTTTCATATAACGTGTAATGGTAAAATCAGGGTAATTGGGCTATCCATCACCTTGAACATTTATCTTTTCTTTACGCTGGGAACATTTGAATTATTCTCTTTTAGTTACATATTTATCTTTTATGCTGGGAACATTTGAATTATTATTTTCTAGTTATTGTGAAATACGCAATAGATATATTATTAACTATAGTCACCCTACTGATCTATTGAACAGGTCTTATTTCTTCTACCTAACTGTATTTTGGTACCCATTAATCAACCTCTCTTTATATCCCTCTCCCCTCCACACTTCCTGGCCTCTAAGAACCACCAATCTACTCTCCATCTTCATGAGATCCACTTTATTAGCTCCCACATATGAGTGATAACATGTGGTATTTGTCTTTCTGTGCCAGACTTGTTTCACTTAACACAATGACTATGTTGCTGCAAATGACAGGATTTCACTCTTTTTATGGCTGAATAATATTCCATTGTGTATATATATACCACGTTTTCTTTATCCAATCATCCATTGATGGATACTTAGGTTGGTTCCATATTTTGGCTATTGTGAGTAGTTCTGCAATAAACATGGGATTGCAGTTATCTTTTCAATATATTGATTTACTTTCTTTTGGATATATACCCAATAGTAGGATTGCTGGATCAAATGGTAGTCCTATTTTTAGTTTTTTGAGGAACGTCCACACTGTTTCCCATAGCAGCTGTACTAACTTACATCCCCATCAACAGTGTACAAGTGTTCCCTTTTTCCCCACACCCTTGCCAACATCCAATATTCCCTATTTTTTAAATAAAAGCCATCTTAACTAGGGTGAAATCTCATTGTGGTTTTGATTTCCATTTCTCTGATGATTGGTGATGTTGAGCATTTTTTCATATACCTGTAAACCATTTGTATGTCTTGAGAAATGTCTGTTCAGATCTTTTGTCCATTTTTATTGGGTTATGTTTTTTGCTATTGAATTGTTCGAATTCCTTACGTATTCTAGCTATTGATCCCTTGTCAGATGGATAGTTTGCAAATATTTTCACTTATTCTGTGGGTTGTATCTTTATTGATTGTTTCCTTTGCTGTGCAGAAGCTTTTTAGTTTGACAAAATTCTATTTGTCTGATTTTTGCTTTTGATGCCTGTGCTTTTGAGGTCTTATCTTACTCAAAAAATCTTTGCACAGACCAATGTCCTACAGCACTTCTCCAGTGTTTTCTTCTAGCAGTTTCATAGTTTCAGGACTTACACTAAGTATGTATGTATGTATGTATTTATTTATTTTGAGATGGAGTCTCACTCTGTCACCCAGGCTGGAGTACAGTGGCACAATCTCGTCTCACTGCAACCTCTGCCTCCTGGGTTCAAGCGATTCTCCTGCCTCAGCCTACTGAGTAACTGGGATTACTGGTGCACACCACCACACCCACTAATTGTTTGTATTTTAGTAGAGATGGGGTTTCACCATGTTGGCCAGGCCGGTCTCGAACTCCTGACCTCAAGTAATCCACCCGCCTCGGCCTCCCAAAGTGCTGGGATTATAGGTGTGAGCCACTGCGCCTGGCCACATTTAAGTCTAATCCATTTTGGGTTTTTTTCATATGGTGAGAGATAGAGGTCTAGTTTTATTCTTCTGCATATGGTTATCCAGTTTTCCCAGCACTATTTATTGAAGAGATTGTCCTTTCTCCATTGTATATTCTTGTCACCTTGTCAAAAATGTGTTGGCTGTAAATGCATGAATTGATCCTAGGTTCTCTATTCAGTTCCATTGGTCTATGTGTCTGTTTGTATATGAGTATCACGCTATGTTGGTTACTGTGGCTTTGTAGTATATTGTGAAGCCAGGGTGGTGTGATGCCTCCAGTTTTGTTTTGCTCTGGATTGCTTTGGTTATTTGGGTCTTTTGTGGTTCCATATACATTTTAATATTGTTCTTTTCTATTTCTGTGAAGAACGTAATTGGAAAATTCATTGTGAAAGGGATTGCATTGAATCTGTAAGTAGCTTTGGGCAGTATTGATATTTTAACAATATTAATTCTTTCAATCCATGAGCATGGAATATTTTTTTCAGTTTTTGTGTGTTCTCTTCAATTTCTTTCATCAGTGTTTTATCATTTTCCTTATGGAGATCCTTCACTTCTTTGGTTTAATTTATTCATAGGTCTTGTATATTTTTGGTAGCTATTGTAAATGGGATTGCTTTCTTGATTTCCTTTTCAGATTGTTCACTGCCAGCATATATAAATACTACTAATTTTTGTGTGCTAATTTTGTATCCTGCAACTTTACTAAATTCATTTATCAGTTTTAACCATTTTTGGTGGAGTCATCAGGTTTTTCAAATTATAAGATTATGTCATTTGCAAACAAAGATAATTTGATATTTTTCTTTCCAATTTTTCTCTTTCTCTTGCCTAATTGCTCTGGCTAGGACTTCCAGTGTTATGTTGAATAAAAGTGGTGAAAGTGGGCATCCTTGTCTTGTTCCAGATCTTAGAGGAAAGACTTTCAATTTTTTCCCATTTGGTATAATGCTATCTGTGGGTTTGTCATATACAGCCTTTATTGTTTTGAGCTATGTTCCTTCTACACCCATTTTGTGGAAAGTTTTTATCATAAAAGGATATTGAATTTTATCAAATGCTTTTTCAGCATCTGTTGAAATGATCATACGGATTTTGTCCTTGGTTTTGATGTGATGTATTATATTATTGATTTATGTATGTTGAACCAGCCTTGCATCGCTGGGATGAAACCCACTGGATGATGGTAAATGATCTTTTTAATGAGCTGTTGAATTCAGTTTGCTAGTATTCTGTTAAGGATTTTTGCATCTGTGTTCATCAGGGATATTGCCCTGTATCTTTCTTTTTGTTGTGTCCTTGTCTGGTTTTGGTATCAGGGTAATGCTGGCCTTGTAGAATTACTTTGGTCCTCACTCTTCAATTTTTTTGAATAGTTAGAATAGAATTGGTATTACTTCTTCTTCATATATATGCTAGAATTCAACAGTGAAGCCATCAGTTTCTGGGCTTTTCTTTGGTGGAAAACTTTTTATCATGGCTTTGATCTCATTACTCATTATTGGTTTGTTCAGGTCTTCCATTTCTTTGTGGTTTAATCTTGGAAGATTGTGTGTGTCCAGAAATTTATTCTTCTGTTTTCCAATTTGTTGGTATATAGTTGTTCATAATAGTCTCTGATTCTTTGCATTTCTGTGCTGCCTGTAGTTATGTCTTCATTTTCATTTCTAATTTGATTTGGGCCTTCTATGTTTTTTTCTTAGTGTAGCTAAAAGTTTGTCAATTTTGTTTATCTTTTCAAATAACCAATTTTTAATTTCATTGATTTTTTGTATTTTTTTTAGTCTCAATTTCATTTGTTTCTGTTCTGGCCTTTATTATCTCTTTCCTGCTAATAATTTTGGGTTTGGTTTGTTCTTGCTTTTCTAGTTCCTTGAGGTACATCGTTAGGCTGTTTATTTGGAATCTATTTTTTTGATGTATGCATTTATTATTATAAACTTCCTCTTAGTCTTGCTTTTGCTGTATCCCATAGATTTTGGTATGTTGTATTTCCATTTTTATTTGTTTCAATAAATTTTTAAACCACTTTCTTAATTTTGTCATTGACCCATTGATTGTTCATGAGTATGTTGTTTAATTTCCATGTGTTTGTATGGTTTCCAGGTTCCTCTTGTTTTTGGTTTCTAGCTTTATTCCATTGCAATCAGAAAATATATTTAATATAATTTCAACTTTTTTGAACTTGTTGAGACTTGTTTTGTGGCCTAAGATATGATCTATTCTGGACAATGCTCTGAAGAGAAGAATATATATTCTGCAGCAGTTGGGTGAAATGTTCTGTAAATGTCAGTTAGGCCTATTTGATCTAGTGTGTAGTTTAACTCCAATGTTTCTTTCTTCAATGATTTGTCCATTACTGAGAGTCGGAAGTTGCAGTCTCCCACAATTATTATTTTGCAGTCTCTCTCTTTAAATCTATTAGTGTTTGCTTCATACACTTGGGTGCTCCAGTATTGGGTGCATAGATATTTATAACTGTAATATTGTCTTGCTGAGCTGACCCCTTTATCGTGTAATACCTTGTCTCTTTTTACAGTCTTTAACCTGTAGCCTGTTTTATCTAAGTATAGCTAATCTTGCAATTTTTTGGTCTCTATTTGCATGGAATATCTTTTTCCATCCCCTATTTCAGTCTATGTGTCTTTGTAGGTGAAGTAGGTTTTTAATAGGCAGCACATAGTTGGATATTGTTTATTTATTCAGCCTATGTCTTTTACTTGGAGAATTTAATCCATTTACATCTAATGTTATTATTGATAGGGAAGGACTTACTACTGCCATTTTGTTACTTGTTTTCTAGTTGTTTTGTAACTCCTCTCTTCCTTTCTTACTGTTGTCCTGTGTGGTTATTTTCTATTGTAGTACATTTTAATTTGTTGTTTTTTAT
The DNA here is from genome assembly GCF_028885625.2 of Pongo pygmaeus. NCBI lineage: Eukaryota > Metazoa > Chordata > Mammalia > Primates > Hominidae > Pongo > Pongo pygmaeus. The sequence continues at coordinate 63,223,431 of NC_072382.2, forward strand.
TTTTAGTCAATCTATTATAGGTTTTTGCTTTGTGGTTACCATGAGGCTTAGAAAAAAACCACTGTATTGTTACTAAAAGTTATTATTTTAAACAGGTGACAATTTATCTTTGATCATAAAAAATATAGAAACAAAGGAAAAACTGAAAAAAAAATCTACACTTTATCACTACTCCCACCCTGCCCCATTTGAACATCTGGATCTTCTACATATAGAAGTTTATCCTCTTAGCTTAATGACAGATTCAATTTCTATCTTTATGTAGTTTCTTTTTCTTGCCTTGCTACACTGTCTAGAACCTTGGTATGCTGAGTAGATGTCTTAATGTAGGCATTCTTGTCTCATTCACAACACCAAAAGAAATGTTTTTATTGTAAGCTGATTTTTTTTTTTAGTAGATACTCTATCAGTTCAGAAAGGTTTCTTCTAGTCCTAATTTGCTAAGTTTTTTAAAATCATGAATGGACATAACATTTATTTCTCACAATTCTAAAGGCTGAGAGGTTCAGGATCAAGGTGCTGACAGATTCTGTATCTTGTGAGCACCATTTTCTGAGTTTGAAAATGGCCTCCTTCTCGCCGTCTCCTCATATGGTGAACAGAAAGGGAGGGCTCTAGCCTTTTCTTCTTATAAGGGCACTAATCCTATCATGGAGTCCCTAACCCCATGACCTCATCTAACCTTAATTACCTCCCAGAGACTCCACCTCCAAATATCATCACATTGGGAATTAAAGATTCCACATATGAATTTGGAAAGGAAGGACACAAATATTAATTCCAGAGCAGACATTGAATTTTATCAGGTGTATGTGTTTTCATCTATTCAGATGATCTATGATTTTTCTCTCATCTTTTAATGTGAATTACATGGGTTGATTTTCTAATGTTAAATTAACCTTGCATTCTTAAAATGAACCCCATTTTGCCTTCATTATGCTTTATATACACTGTTACTCTTAAATTGCTAATATTTTGTCAGTTTCTATTATGCATGAGATTAGCCTATAATTTTCCTTTTTCATATTGTCCTTGTTGGTATTTTAGCCTTATCAAATAAATGGGAAAGCATATTTAGAAACACACTTTGTGTACCTTCTCAGATTCCCTTAACTGCCTCCCTCTTTCCTTCCCTTGGTTGGCACCCCACACATGCCAGGTTTCCCCCTTCACTTTTGAACTTTAATAAAACACCACATCATAGTACATGGATCTCAATTCCTGAACAGCTGCTAAGTCGGCATGATGCAACACAGACAAAATGGCAGTAATATCCTTGTTGGGTGAATGTTACTCAATGATAACTGGGAGATGGGAGCTTACCTGACAGGAAGATTACCCCCTTTTCTCTCTTCCACTGACTACTCCAAGATATTGTTCCTCCTTGCAACCTTTCCAAAAACATCCACATTCCAAGAATCTCATACTGAGTAACCTAACATGTCCCTTTTGACTTACTATGAAGTGGTAGTCAATATAGTAATGCATCACATCACATTTCATTGGATTTCCCTTGCTTTATTTCTACTTTTCTCTCATTCATACTGTGCTGAATTTGCATTTCCCAAATAAAAAATATTAGCATCTTTTTCGAGATGGAGTCACACTCCGTTATTCAGGCTGGAGTGCAGTGGCATGATACCAGCTCATTGCAACCTCTGCCTCCCGGCTTCAAGTGATTCTCCTGCCTCAGCCTCCTGAGTAGCTGGGATTACAGGCAGGTGCCCACCATGCCCAGCTAATTTTTGTATATTTAGTAGAGATGGGGTTTCACCATGTTGGCCAGGCTGGTCTCAAAACTCCTGACCTCAAGTGATCTGCCCACTTTGGCCTCCCAACGTGCTGGGATTACAGGCATGAGCCACTGCGCCTGGCCAAATATTAGCATCTTAATCCTTGCCTCAGGCTCTGCTTTCTAGAAGACCTAAACTAAGACCGAAATTGCCTCCTTTGTTCTATGCACTGGAGTATTTTTTGTAAGATTCCATAATTTTGTTCCTTTAAAGTTTGATAGAGCTTATAAACCATCTAGGCCTGGGTTTTTCTGTGTGGAAATACTGGGAAGTACTATTATCTTTAATGATTTTAAAACTATCAGTTTTTCTACATCTTCATGAGACAATTTTCGTAAGTTATAGTATTTAAAGAATTCACCCTTTTATCTATACTTACAAATTTATTGGCATAAAGTTTATATAGTATACTTTTATTACTTTTTATACTTCTATTAATCTTTATATGACCTGTAGGAATGCTCATATTTTCATTCTTATCGTTTTGGTTCTTTCCGTCTTGCCAGGGTTTTATATATTTTATGAGTATTTTTGAAGAACCAGCTGCTGACTTTGTTGATCTCTATTGTGTTTTCTACTTCCATGGTTGCTCTTACCTTTAGTAGTTCCTTTTTTTTTTTTTTTTTTGGTGTTCATTTTGTTATTCATGTATTGAATGACTCATTTTTAGTCTCTCTTTTCTAATATGCACATTTCTAAGCAGGTCTGCCTATATGCTCTCTAAATACTGCTCTAGCTGCATTCCACATATTTTAATAGGATTTGACAGTTTTAAATAATTTCCGTGAGTTTTTCCCATGACTAATTAGAAATGTTTATTAATTCTCAAATACATGGAGCTTTCCTAAACATGCCTTTTATACTGATTTCTATCTTAAATCCATTGTGGTCAGAGAATACTGTGTGTATTGTAGCAATCCTTTGAAATACATTGAGACTTGCTTAATTTGCAAGTACAGGTTTTCATATTTTTCCATATGTGATTGGAAAAATATTAATTTGACAATTTGGGGATATAGTATACACACAGTACACACATATATGTATTTTCAGTACTTCAAAATTTCTGCATATTTCCTGGTATTTGTCTGCTGGCTTCATTAATTACTGAGGTATGATTTTGATTTGTACTTTCTTTTGTTGCTCTCTCATTTTTCTTTCATATCCTTATGGCAATTGTATTAAGTGCATACCAATTTAAAATTATTTCACCTTCATGAATGTAACCTTTTATTATGCAAAGTGATATTTTCTATTAATGCTCCTAAATAAACTTTGCACTTGAGTCCTTTTTTAGGGTCTGCTTCTTGGGGGAACCTAAACTACGACAGTTCGTCTCCCCTGGTATGTTGTAGCACCACAATAGCTAAGACTCCCACCTGTGGTAAATTGGTATTGGGCCCATAAGGAAGGGGATACACTCACTTACATAATCTCTAGAATGATAGAGAGATGGGGGTGGTGTTAATTATAAGGATTGTGGAATAGGTTGGTTGTTGCCAAGTGCAGTCAGTGCAAGGATGGAAGGCAACATCAGGCTCAACTTAGGGCATGGTGTCAAAGGACTCCCTGGCATTTAAAGTGATCCTCAGCTCATGCAGCTAGAGGACAGACTGTGCTAAAAACCAAGCTAGAAGTTACAAATAATACTGAATTGACAGCCCTCACAAGTATCCTGTTAAAGTCAGGCACTAATAGTTAAGGAGTGGGACCCTAAACATGGGGTGGGAACATCTGGATAGAAATGCTGAGAACTCTGAACCTCATATACTTCTGAACCCTCTGGGTCAGCAGTCCACTCCCTCCTGCAGATGGATAACAGGCTTCCTTGCTTGGAGACCATGTCAAGGCTTCAACTGAAATGAATGCCCCCCAAGATGAAGTGCTTGCCTCCTCCAAGGCCTGCCCCACCTCCTGTCATTTCTTCTAGACCAATTACTAGGGTAAAGCCTCAGCATGGTCCAACTGGGGAAGTTGGGTCCTTGCTTCAGGAGGAGAGGGATCATCAAGGCAGCTGCAGGATTTGGCTACTCTTCTCAGCAGGAATTGGGAGAACATGCCTGGGAATGAATCTTGAGGACATGAGACTAGACTAGATTAGGGATGGTTTATCAGTATGTGGGATACTGTTTTACAATTCAGGATTTAACATCCCAGCAGAAACCTGAAGCTGATACTAACGTGCTGCTGGATAGCTCCTTGAAGTCTGGAGGAAATGATGGTCTACAGTAAATGAGGCAGAGATGCTAGAACTGCCCTGCAGAACAGAGGCAGGGCTCAGAAAGTTCCAAATGGCAATGCTCCTGAGATGGATTTGTAATTTATGACCAGGACCCACTACCTATGTGCCAAAGACATTTCCTTCACTAAAACCAGAGTGAATGCACTAGTGAGTGGGCTGTGCTGTTGGGAAACTCTGTAGTGGTTTGAAGAAGAGTTGAAAGGTTTCCCTTATGTGAATGGATGAGTCTGGAACAGCAGAGGCCATGTGACAGCACTTAGCTGTCAGAGGCAAGGTAGTTATTACCATAATAGGTAGCAGGAAATGGCAACCAAGGATGCAACCCCATAGGGATCTGTGGAGATAGCAAGACAGGGATAAGGTAGATGGGCAGCTTAACTGTTTTAATAATAAAATATTAAGATCAGGTGAGATGTCAGTTGTCAGCTGCTGCAGCAAACATACATATATACATAGATATATATATATATATATATATATATATATATATATATATATATATATATAAAATCACCATTCCTCACTCATCGTTTCAAGATCTAAGCCTATTCTCAGACCCACAGACCACCGATCAAAGGAGAGGCTGGGGCACTTAAGAATGATACTAAGATGCTACATGAGGGTATTAAAGGGATCTTTAACCATTTGCCAGTGTCTATACACTGAAGAAAGGGAATCATGAGTATCTTTTTAGGACTACTGGATGTAGAACCTTGCTTTTTGGCTTAAGATGGGATTTGGCAATTTTTTTCTGTAAAGGTACAGATAGTAACTCTTTTAGGTTTTGTGAGCTATAGGATCTTTTTGAAACAAACCCACTGTGCCATTGTCATGTGAAAGCAGCCACAGACAATAAAGAAAGAAATGGCTGTGTTCCAATAAAACTTCACTTACAAAAATAGGCAATGGGCAAGATTTGGCCCATGGGCCATAGTTTCCTGGCCTTTGGCCTTGGACATGATCAATTTTCATAACAATTCTGTATGCACTTGAAAATAATGTAGTCTTCAATTTCGGGATTCATTACTTTGTATTTTGTATTAGAACAGCACATTAAATCATGCTGTTCAAATTTACATTTTTGGGGTCTGCGTTATCTGTAAGTAACTGAATGAGTTTGTTTAAAAAACTCCCACTATGGTCATTTGTCAAATTTTGCTTTATGTAATTTGAAGCTACGTTATTAGGTGCCTACAGGTTTAACATCTTTATTCTTCCTGGTCAACTGAAACCTGTGTCTTCTTGAAGTAATCTTCATTAACTCTAGTAGTAATTTTTGCCTCGAGCTATACTAGTTTGAGGTTAATAGAGCTACATCAGCTTTATTTTGGTGTTTTGATAGTATACATTTTTCATTCTTTACTTTCAATCATTCTGTGCCTTTATATTTTAGTTAGTTCCTTATTAATAGCACTGGGCACAAATTAAAAATCTGAGCTTCTTGGAAACCTAAGTGGGAAAATATTTGCTGAAAAGATGCAGTCAGGTAATCAGCAGCTCATCTGCTACTTGTGATAACCGACTTAAAATCAGGTGCATGGGGCATTATGGGGCATCAAACAGGACAAGGGGGCTTTGAAGGCAATTTTACCCACTAATACTTCAGAGGCTTACACATTATTGGAATTTTATCAGTTGCTCACACTGATTACTTTATAACTATATGGCTTCCAATAAGTAGTAGCTATTTATATTAGCACCCTGAAGCAATAAGGCAGGAAGAATTCAATAGTAGCCTGGAACATATTTGTACCCTGAAGCAATAAGGCAGGAAGAAATGACTAGGGGTTTCCAGCAAAGTTGCTTGTTCCTTGATCACACCAGAACCTTCCTCTTTGCTCCTCTAGTCTCTTTACTCAATGATGTTTACCTAGCGGGTCACTCTCTTTGCTGAACTCAAAGTGACTGGAACCCTAGGCACTAACAAAGGATGTTTTTGAGGTATTAAAGTACCTTGTTTTAGAGGAGGAGGTAGAAAGGTGTCATGAATGGCCGCACCAGAACTGCAAGGAAGGAGGTGCTGTCACCTCTAAATTCTTGCCACTTACCAGCTTGTATGACCTTAACAAGGGCCTCTACCATATCTAAGGCTTCAATTTCCTTATTGAAAAATTAGAAATGATTCCACTTTTCAAGAGTATTTGGGTTAAAGAACATGGTGAAGATGCTTGGCATAGGACTTCAACAAAATGCTAAATCATTTCCTTCCCTCTGCTCTGAGCAATTCACTGGACCGTGGCATTCCTCTCAAATGGTGGCTTGCTGAAAATCATCCCTTTTCAAAGGGGAGGCAAGTTATTTCTCTGTTCATGCTCCCCTCCAGAGCATGCTTTGCCTCAGCCTTCAAGGAAATAAGGAGAAGCAAGACGCTCTGAGATCTAGTTCACAATAATGAAGGATCCCAAGGTACATTTGAGTCTCATTGTCAGAAGTCCAAGATAATCATCGTTTAAGCAAGTTCTTTGCCCCCAAGCCAGATTTCTCCTCTAGTCTTGAGCTGCTTCCACAGTGCAGTGAGCCAAGATGCAGGGGCCAAGAGTCCAGGCTGAACTGTCAGAGTGACCTTCTTTAAGGCTCCACAACATACTAGACATGACTTTTAATAAGCTATCCTTTCCTTTCTAGGCCTCAGTTTGGGGGAATGATGTCATTGGAACTATACTGAGAATTTTAAAGTACAATGTACATATACATTGTACCAACACACTTGGCACAGTACCCAGCATCCAGTAAACACTTGGGGAATCCGAAGTTTTGTTAGGCACCTGTGCTGCATACGCCTGAATCATGAACCCCATGGTGATGCTGAGGACAGGGGTCGGGAGGAGTTATAGCTCAATGTGCAATCCCACTCCTGAGAATTTAAGTACTGTGTAGGAAACAGCCATGCTGCATTTATCTCTGTACCCCATCCTCTGCTCTATCCCTCATTCCTGGCATGTGCCCAACAAGTTGGGTTAACAGCAACAAAAAACACTCAATGGTTGGGCTGGTGTGCTAAGGCCCATGGGACTTGGCTTCTCAGGGTAAGTCTGGGATCGACAGACAAGCCATTCTGCAAAACTTATGTCAATTTTAATGAAGCACTAAACAGTGAGATAGGCAAGTGGCTTGATTGACTTGTGGGTATTTTTTAAGAAACCCTGTTAGATATAACACCTAAAGTTCCAATTATCAAGCTTGGTGGACACCTTCAAAAAGATGAAAGCTGCAACCTCCTTTACTCTGTCTTTCGTATCATCACTCACAATACATAAAGCACATTTCATTCCTAACAACATACACTTTTGCAGATAAAAAAGGTGACCCACACTTTCATTTTCTTTATTTTTCATTGATACCGTATGAATACAAAGTTTCTAGAAAGCTACAAAATGTCTACCACTTTATCAAGAAGGCATCAAAATGTGTCACTTTGCAAAGACATGAAAACACCTGCAGGAACTGACACAAAAATAGCATTTTTAGAGTGATGAAATAATTGCACTTAACTGTCATGGGTATTAAAGTTATCACACATATGTACCGCAAAAGCTAGAATACATTTTTTTTTTTTTTTTACAAAGCACTTTATAAAAAAATTCTCTGCACACAAATCCTATAATTTTCATATAACTATCATACTAAAGATAAATTCACTTTAAAGCCAACACTTAGAACATTTTAAAACAAAAAGGTACCAGTACCTAAACACAGACGTTAACAAATACAAGAATACTGTACTGCCAAGAGGTTTAATCAAATGCCTTTTGAAAGTTTCTGCAAATAGGTTAAGAAAACATGTGTGAGAATTTGCCCACGCCCACCCCCATCTCTCCAATCTACCCAAGAGGAACCCAGTTACCCGAAGGCAGGTTCCACAGCCCACTCCCAGCAGCAGTACAATATCAAAGGAACCACTGACCAGATGAAACGCTTACATCACAAGCCCATTTTATACACGTGACACAAAGACACAGACCGTGAGAATCCCATTAAGTCATTTAGAATGTGAACAAACACACGTGGCAAAAACCGATTTACATAAAATTTAAGTGTATTATTAAAGAATTAAAGGCTATTCAGGTTTCTTTTTTAAATGTTACAAATTTTTTTTTTTTGTCATTTTCAGGCACATACTGTTTTTGTTTTTACTTGTTTTTTTTCTAGTCTGCAGTCATGAGCCTATTGAAAAAGGCCTACAGAAGTAAATCTTTCAAGGAGGTAATAGGGAGATGTATTTTTTTTTTAAAGAAGTGCAGTTGATATCTAATTTACACAGTGAAACTAATGACAGAAAATGACTGATGAAAAAAAATCAGAGACTGGTTTCCAATTGATTGACACCTAGATCTGTCAGCCTCTCTTACAGAAAGGGGAAGGAGAAAAAAAATCTCATCATGGAAGGCAGACAAGAGTCCACCTGACAGAGGTGGAATCTGATGGAATCTGACCCCATTTCATGATAAACGAGAGGAAACATAAATGCCATCTCAAATACTAAAGCGATGTAGTGTAGCATGAGTGACTCAATGCAAATTCACAGAGTAAAAGAAGTTACGGCTTCGGAAGTAGGACAATAAATACAAATATTTCATCTTATTTAACGGTGCATGACTTCAGTGAAACTACCCTTTGCAATGCAATAAACTTTAAACACAAACCTTCATTCTTAACGATATAAGCAATGACTTTAAGAGAGAAAACTATTGTCAAACAAAGCACAGTAACAGTTGAAAAGAGAAGCAGGAAAACAAGCATTTGACTAATTTCTTCCACACTGTGGTATAGTGCTGGCAGGGAGGAGTTGAGAATTCCAGCAGCTAACTATAACTTAGGTTGAGTACATTTTCTTTTCATTTGATAGTTTTGTTTGTTTGCACAAATTTCTATAAATACTCACAACTTGGAGTGGATAAGAATCACTCCTAAATTTCAGAGCCCAGAGAGGATATTCTTAAAGACACCAGGTAGAGACACACAGAACATATGTATTAAGAGTTTAGAGGCTAATTTTCAAAGATGTCTGATGTTATTTTTACATCTATATTAGCAAAGAAAATCTTTTTTTTCCTGGTTTCTTTTTGGCTGGTGTTTGGCCTTCTTGTCCTTTTCACTCATCTTCCTTACCTCTATCAAGCTTTCCCAATTTCTACAACGTTTGGATAAAAGCCAACAAGGACTTTAAAGAGTTGCCCCTTTGAGGGCTGGAACATTCTTTGAAAATGCCAAATTGTGAATGGTGCTCTTTGGAAGTTTCTCGTAGCACATTCATACACAATACTCGGAGTCAACATGTTTGCCCTAAGAACACTTCAATTGTAACGACCCTAACTCACTTTTGTTTTGTTCTGCACTGTCGTCTCAGTTTGAGGCTTCCAACTTTCAAAATGGTATCATTGTGTAAACCAGATAAGTGCGCACTGTCATTTGAATGGAAAAGAAAGTCTCCACAGAGACTGAACACGAACACAAGGAGGAGGAGAAAGCTGTAGTATCTGTCCACTGGCCGAGATTCTGTCGTTTGTGCGGAAGTCCCCTCATCCGGACGCAGGGCTGGGTGATGAGGTGAAATGACACACTAGGTCATCGGCACACACAAACACAACAGTTTCTGGGGTCCTTCCGCTGAAGTGTGCTATGGATGTTGGGAGGCCCCCACTGGCAGACAGACTAGCAGCAGGCGGGGACCACGTCGTGCTCTTGTGAACAGAGGCCTGTGGTTGGTTACTCATCCCGGTAAACCAAAGGCATTACGGTGATCTCAAAATATTTTTGGTCTCTCTACAAATTATCGTTATTATGGCAGCACTTTTCTAAGCTGGAATCTCAAACCAAAGGCACTTTCATGCTAGAGTGCAGAAGATTCACAAATAGCTAAGTATTTGGTCATGAATTTAAAAGGCAACATTAAAAAGTACAATTTGCTTTTCATAGTAAACTATGAAGTTGCAACCTTTTGTTTTGGTATATACATTTGAGAGTGTGGTGAAAGAACTGACTTGTGTCCAGTTTCGGATTTTAGACCAAGCAGTCAGTTTCCTATAGAACTGGAGAAAAAATGGGCTTACAAAACAAAAATGAAGACAATTTTTGCTTGTTTCGTTTCCAATATTGGGCCAATTCGTAAATGAACATTAGGAATTGGTGTAAGAAAAGGCTGGCGGCATGACTAAGGTATTACTAAGGCACTGCTTACGGGAACACTTTGGCAGCTCTGAATTGAAAACTTCCTACAAAAGTAACAGTAGTAAGAGAAATGCTTCCAGCTTACAAAAGGGCTCACAGTTCCGAGGCAGCCTTTTGCACTGCATACCCTACATGCAACATCTTAAAGATTTAAGGCTTTTCAGAAATGCCATGTGCAGGGCTTTGCCACAGAAACACCAACATAAAGAAATAAGCAATGCAGACATATCCTCCTAATGTCACAAATGTGAACACTGACAAACAGAATTAGTTCTACTCTTCGTTAGTTCAGGTATAGTGTACCAGAGCATATACAAAATTATACAAATTAATATGTACCTGGTTTGTAAAATTGACTGTCATCTCAGATGATTCAAATAATTTATAGTTGCACAAAAACAACTGCTAAAGCCACCACAGTACTGAAACCTTAAGAAGACTTGGGTTTAAAAGTCATTCGGGGACTTCTGACACCAAGTACTTGGAACGGGGGCTGTTTTTTGGCTGGTCTGAGTGCAGGACTTTGCTGCTAGGATGCTTACCAAATAGAAATTTGACTCAGAGCCTGTGGCTGGGGAATTGTCCTCAGGAAGTAAAATGGCTCGCCAGCTTTCCTACTTGCTTGTGGATGCCTCAGATAGTAACAGTCAGACAGGACACTTCAGTGTGGGAAGCAGCATCTGGTGAGGCTGTGCTCTGGCACAGGGGGATCCTGAATCTCCCCATCTCTTCTAAGCTGACCTGTCTACACATTCTGAGGGATTAAGCTTACAGCACCAAAGAACAGCAGCCTCCCCCAGGAGAGGCCAGGGACCAAAGTGGCAGGAACCCTAGACAAGTCTCACCCTTTTTCTGTCACTAACCAGCTGGGTGACTCTAAACATGTCACCTCCCCTCTGGCCTCAACTTTCTCATCGATAAAACGAAGGAGAGTAGACTGTGCTTTCAGCTCAAAACAGAAAATTTATCTAAGCCCTCTTCTGGTACCAATCCCTCCATCCTCCATCTCTAAAGGTGAAATGTTCCAGAGGTTTCAATAAATTTACAAAACAGCATTGATTGTAAGGCAGAAACCAGAAGAAGCCCAGAGGAAATATGCTGAAATAAGTAAAGGTTTGATAATGAGACCCATGAGAAATAATGAAAATTGCTGAGACTTTTTTTAACCCCAATAAACTAAGGGATGAAGGTCAAATCAGAAACACTCTTTAAACAGGTGTGAGTTGATTAAAGGGATGATGGTGACCAGCTGTTCCCAACTTCCCCAGTGCTGAGTGAAAGAATACTTGTAGCGAGAGAGAAATTGTTGTGAAACGGAAGTTTTGAAAGAAGAAGAAATATGGACACGATGTCACCTGCCTCTTGCAAGGCTCTAGGGGAGATGCTTTCACGGGGTAAAACGAAAGGGAAAACAATTTCAAATGTGGTCATTGTGACCTGTAACATCTTGGGCAACAGGTCTTGACTGGGGATCATTTTGCACCCAGTGGGGTATTTGGCAATGTCTGGAGACACGATGGGTGGGGAAGAGGTGCTAATGGTACTACTGGGTAGAGGCCAGGGATATTAGTAAATCTCCTACAGTGCAAACGACAGCTCTGCAGAACAAAGAATTACCCAGTCCAAAATGTCAATGGTGTCAAGGTTGAGAAACCCTGGTCTCAGGTAGCTTGGGCCATTCTGGGGTTCTAGAACGTGTGAAGAAGTCCTTGTTTTATTCTCAGCCTCTATGATGGAAATGAATGCCCAGAGACCAGAGCCCCGAGCCCCATTCTGCAGCTCCTCCCTGTTCAGGCTGTGGAAAACTGGCCTCCAAACTCTGCAGTGACAACACAAGATGGCCGTGAAGCAAGCCTGGCACCAGAGGGTCTCGAGGGGATAGAGCACCTGGAATAGAAGTGAGATGGGGCTCTGGGAAGGCTTCTTTAGCATGCTTTAGAAAGTTTTTATAACAAAGGGAGACTGCCATACAGAATGAAGGACAAAAGACAGACTCAGATTAGATGTTGTGATGCCAATCTCACCCAAAGGTCTAATCTGGGAGAGACAAAGAGAAGCCCACTGGGATGACTGGACCAGTAGTTAAGATAGGGAAAATATCTGTCCTGGAGAAAGCTTTAGAAGAACAAGACAAGTAGTAAACTTTTAAAAATCTTTGGAAATGTTGTAAGAGCAAGGAGTAAACCTCAAGGTCAATCACAGAAACCCAGAAAACTCAACTGCAAAGGCATTCTGAGCAAGAGGATGCAGGTGGTGAAGCACCAGGGGGGGCCAGCTGACCCTGTGAGGTCAGCAGACTGGGCTGTGATCATCTCTGCGCCAACAGAGTTGTCCTCTAGCTGTTCTTCTTGGGTCCCAGTATTTTTGTGCTTTGGAAAGGAAATCCCAAGAGCCCTCCTGGCTGCACTGAAAAGTCCCATTCCTGGGTAGAATATGAACCAGACAGCTCTCCCACTGAAGTTCTAGGACAGCTTGGCTTTTAGCCATTTGTGCTCGCCTGGTCATACACTCCTGGTCCTGGGAGAGGATAGGGCTTCCCTTAAGGAAAGATGCAGGAAATAAGAGCAAAAGAAACATCCCTAAGAGGGGTGGTTCAACAGAAGTCATTGTAAATGTGACGACCATGAAAGTGGACACCTAGGGCAATCCTTCACAGGCCAGCCTGGAATCAGGGAACCAACACTAGTCTGTTTATGAAGGGCAGAGGAGCACTGTCTAACTCGTTTCCAGAAGGAATGGGCATTCCAAATGGGGACAGTTTTGCACTTTCTCCTCTGGTCTTCCCAATTTGGGAGAGGTCAGGCTTAGTCAGTGTTTTGCTGTTTCCCACGAGCCAGCCACACCCTCATGTTAGGGACCACAAGATGCTGACTGATGTAATAATACAAAAGCAGGGTCAAAGCAGGTGTTGAGACAGGGAAGGGGGTGTGTAAGTTAACTGGATGTGGTAGAACTAAGTTTTTTATTTTCTAGCTTGGTGGAAAATTCTTGACATGTTTTACAAGTTAAAAAACTTATTTCATGTTCTATTGTGTGCACATGTTCCTACCACTTATAAAAACATATTTCTTTGGGAAGTTGGAGGAGTACTCCCTGTTCTCTCCCCAGTGAAACACTTATGGGAAATAACTCAAAACATCTGGCCACATCAAACCAACTCTGCCGGGGCAATGCTCTGGAATACTTAGACTGGAAAGTTGAATCTCTCCTGGCAAAAGAATCTCCCAAATGAGCCTATTTGAAAAGGTCAGAGATAGGTAGCTGGGCCTCTTAAACCTAAGTCAAACAAGTACTGTAACTTACTGAGAGAGGCTAAGGAAATGGATGTGCTTTGAGAGGATGTATCTAAGTCTACAGACACATTGAGATATACATACATATCAGCACCTAGCCAACTGAGTGACACTAAACAAGTGTTCACTAAATGTGTTGAGTAACTCTATATGTGCATTTGTGTGTATGTATACACATACCTACACATATAGCCCTAGTTACAGCAGGTTAATATGCATATTGGGTCACTAGAAATAAAGAATGTATCCACAGGCTGGTGAGGATGCTTACAATTTTCTGGGGAGCAGAGATGCTAAAACTGATGAGCCTTTTACTTGTCTATTTGATGAAATTTTCTCCCAGCCACAGATTCTGTATACTTTGCATCTCACAGTGCAGTATTCAGTATTCACGCCAATTTTAAAATTTTGTTATTAAAATTCAGTGGTTCAAATATTTATTCATCTTAATAAAAAATTTGGTTGTCCATATAAAATATAACTGCACACACAAGACTATAAACATTGTAAGTTTAGATTTTTTTCAGTATGTATCTACTTATTGCAAAAAGAGCCATCTTTTCTTTTTCATTAAATAATCAATCATCACATTAGTACAATACAATTTTATATTTTTTAAATATACTATATATGTTAAGGATAAGGGGTGAAGTTTTCTTCCTTTGTAATACCTGTTCAAGAGTTTAATGGATTAGGAGATTAGTGTTAACCTTGAGGAAAAAAGTACAAATTTGTCTCATTAGGACACTTCTACCAAGCATTTCTTAAGGCTATAGTTTAACATTTGGTTTCAAAAAGAAAAAAAAAGGTTTCATTTAAAAAATAATTTAGTGAATTACATTCTTTCATAACTTCCACCCTAATTAGTTACAAAGATAAGTCTAAAGATTCTTAGTTTTGTGTACTAATTTACATTTATATTTAAAGATTAATTTTACTTGTATCTTAAAACAAGAATTTTATGTTGGAAAAAAGAGAACTAAATACATTTGTATAAAGGCTGTAAATGTCCCATGGCAAATGCTCTGTCTCAATATTTTCTACCACAATTAGAAACAGGGCTCTGCAGAGAGAGACTTGGGTTGTTCAGGTTCACCTTTCCCGAGGAATTGTGGGCTGCACATCTGAAGAACATAGAGAAACAACTCAATTTCTCTTTTTACAACTGTACCAGAACTTCACAGCTACAATGATAGTATGAACACATGAAAAAATGACTTCACTCAAACAAGATTTAGAAAAGTCGGGGTGACCTCGGGGCCAGGGCACCACCCTGTGTGGTGAGGTTTACAGTCAGTCGTTCGATAATGGAGAGAGAGTGTGTGTGTGCACATATGTGTGTGTGTATATACAGATATCTATATATATAAATAACCACGTTCAGTCCTTTACAAGCCTGTAAATATGATGTTGTGCTCCGTGTTCACTATTTGAAACTTCAAACACACAGGCCATGCAGAGGAGAGTTTCTTGTGTATCCCTGTTTGTTACCACCTGTTAAGATAAAAAAAGGTATATAAGTATAATACCACATGGATGAAAACATATTCCATTTGTCTAAGACAACTATGACTTAATTGGAGAAGAACGAGCCTTAAGTCCAACAGAGATTTGCTCAGCCTCACTCTGTGTCCTCTCACACAGATTCAGAACACTACAACTATGATCTGAAGCCCATCTAAACTTGGTTATCATAAGTAAGAAATACCTTCTAGATAGGGTCACTCATAATCTATGCCCAAAAAGGACCACAAAAATTAGTGCATTTGTGTTTTTGTTTTTTAGGGAGCTGATTTCTTTACAACAAAGAGAATTCTCTTTAATTCTGTCCCACAAGGCAATCATTTCCTCTAGGAAATTGTCTTATTTTTTATCTGAATTTTTAAATTGACAAGTAATAATTCCAGTCCCTACCTAAAAGAATAAAGTCTTGCAGTACATATATTTATGGGCTACAATGTGATGATAGATGTATATACCTTGTGGGACGATTACATCAGGCTAACTAACATACCAAGCACTTCACATACTTCTTTGTGATGAGAACATTTAAAATCTACTCTTTTTCTCATCCTAGTCCTAAACTTCTGCTAAATCTTGTTTCACAACAGCCAAGGACAGAGAAGCTGCAGGAGTGCCTCCCTCACCACCATATTAACCAGTAGTGCCTAGACCCAGAAAAGTATCTGCTGAATCAAGGAACAGTGGGATAGATAGAATCCTGTGGAATGACATTCTTTCCACAGACATGGGCTTTATCTTTCAAAATGTATTGTGAAAGACTCATGCTTCCCCTCGAGTCTCTTGAATACCTCTAATTATCCCTCAGATTTTGAGTTCTCCAGCCCAAATCATTGCAGCTCCCTCCACACCACACAGACCCTGACTCCTTTCTGTCCTCACTCTGGTCTCAATTCCCCATGCTATTCTCAGAAGGAACTTTCTAAGAGCAAATCTAATCAAGCAAAAACACCACACGCGTCAGTGACTCTGTTACTTTTGTGTTTGACTACGCCAAAGCATTGTTTGAATGAAAACATTTTGAACTTGAGAGCCTCTTCCAGTTTGTCATAGGCCTAATTTCCCTCTAAGTATCATGCTGCTTTCCCTGTTTAGTTTCCCTTGCTCTTAAGGTATCCAAGCTTCCAGTCCCTACCTAAAGAATAAAGTCTTGCAGTACATCTCATTTTCCCATCACAGCATGCTATACAGTTGGTAAACACATATAGGTGTGTACAGTTTTTTTTCTAATGTCCATCTCATCCAGTGGAATATAAGTTCCTAAGGAACAGGGGCCCTGTTTCCCAGCAACTACCTTGAGGACATGGCACACAACAGTCATTTAATAAATACTTGCTGGGCCAGGCATGTTGGCTCACGCCTGTAATCCCAGCACTTCGGGAGGCCAATGCAGGTGGATCATGAGGTCAGGAGTTCGAGACCCGCCTGGCCAACACTGTGAAACCCCGTCTCTACTAAAAACACAAAAATTAGCTGGGCACAGTGGTGGGAGCCTGTAATCCCAGCTACTCAGGAGGCTGAGGCGGGAGAATCACTTGAGCCCGGGAGGCAGAGGTTGCAGTGAGCCGAGATTGCGCCACTGCACTTTAGCCTGGGCAACAGAGCAAGACTCTACCTCAAAAATAAATAAATAAATAAATAATTGCTGAATGAATGAAAATTCACATCAGAATAGCCAACAAATATTGAGTGTTTACTGTCCATCTACTCAGTATCAAATGCTTTACACAGATTGTCTCATATGATTCTGTACGACCTCTAGGAGTGGGTGCTCTTTGACAGGGAAGGAGCTGAGAGGTTCGTTTGGTCATGGTTGCATATTCACCATGCAGAGAGCTCTCAACTCTTTCTTCCTCAGGAAGCCTTCCTCAGCTTCCGCCTGAACTAGGTCAAATTCCCCTAGTCTATGAATGCCCTGTGTCCCTCTGCCAGGTAGCAAGAGCTACAGTTTTCATTTATTTTGTGATGACTTGGTGCATGCCTGCCTCCTGCATCAGACCCCAGGATGGCGGCCCACCTGCCTAATTCACCACAGCACCACAGCACCCCAACCCCTGGTACCTAAGTATGTACCCATGGGATGCCCCTATTCTTAGTAATCAGAAAGATGTCTGCTTATCCATCAACGCAACATCCCTGAGAATCCCTACCTCATCACTCTGCACTTGAGAGGTACCTGTTTCACGAGTATACTACAGCCATCATTTGCTTGCAATGGTTTATTTACCTGCCTTTTTCATCCCGAAGGACCATGAATTACTATGTGACAAGTACTGGGTTTTATTTGCATTGTATCCCAGAAGGCAGTACCATCTCTCACAGCTTAGCTGAATTAAAATATTTCAATGATAACCTTTGAGGTAGAAAGTGCAGACTTGAGCATTCTGTTTATAAACCAAGGTGAAACTGATGTCTGAAGACTAAGTGACCAAGGCCATAAAGTCTTAAACTCAAGTCTTTTGATTTCATGTCCATAAGATACCTTACAAAGTCTTTTCTATCCATTCTTTTTTTTTTTTTTTTTTTTGAAGTTTAGCTTTATTTATTATTATACTTTGAGTTTTAGGGTACATGTGCACAACGTGCAGGTCTGTGACATATGTATACATGTGCCATGTTGGTGTGCTGCGCCCATTAACTCGTCATTTAACATTAGGTATATCTCCTAATGCTATCCCTCCCCACTACCCCCACCCCACAACAGGCCCCAGTGTGTGATGTTCCCCTTCCTGTGTCCATGTGTTCTCATTGTTCAATTCCCACCTATGAGTGAGAACATGTGGTATTTGGTTTTTTGTCCTTGCGATAGTTTGCTGAGAATGATGGTTTCCAGCTTCATCCACGCCCCTACAAAGGACATGAACTCATCATTTTCTATGGCTGCATAGTATTCCATGGTGTATATGTGCTACATTTTCTTAATCCAGTCTATCATTGTTGGACATTTGGGTTGGTTCCAAGTCTTTGCTGTTGTGAATAGTGCCCCAATAAACATACGTGTGCATGTGTCTTTATAGCAGCATGTTTTATAATCCTTTGGGTATATACCCAGTAATGGGATGGCTGGGTCAAATGGTATTTCCAGTTCTAGATCCCTGAGGAATCACCACACTGACTTCCACAATGGTTGAACTAGTTTACAGTCCCACCAACAGTGTAAAAGTGTTCCTATTTCTCCACATCCTCTCCAGCAGCACCTGTTGTTTCCTGACTTTTTAATGATCGCCATTCTAACTGGTGTGAGATGGTATATCTCAAATTTATTTCTATCACTGGCTCTGTGACCTCGGGGTGGCCTGACATTCTTTATCCATAAAATGAGAAAAATGACCTCATAGTCTGAAAGTGAGAATTGCATAACATTTACAAAGGGTCTAGCACAGCACCTGGCACTTCTACAACCTATTCAAACTTTTTGCAAGCTTTCTATAAATAAGAATACAATTGGCCCTCCCTATCTGCAATTCCACACTCACAGATCCAATCACAGTATCAGACTGAAAATATTTGGGGATGAAAAAAGACATAATAAAAATAATATAACAATAAAAATAATAAAAATTTTAGAAATATAGTATAACAACTATTTACAAAGCATTTACATTGTATTTGGTATTATAAGTAATCTAGAGATGATTTAAAGTATAAGAGATGATTTGTATAAGTTATCTGCAAATACTATGTCATTTTATATAAGGTACAATTTCTCCTGTTCATCAATTAGATGATTTTATTTTCATAATCCAGGAGTGCTGGCTTAATTTCAGTTTTTCTAAAACTAAACTATTAATTCTTATATTTATTGATAGGTATTAATTCTCCATATTAAAGGAATTTATTTAGTTGCTTAATGACACATTTTGAAATTAATCTAACCTGCTAAGTTATCTGGATGGCTGTATTGGTTGAAGTCATATGTTCCAAGGGAGCATTAATGATATATAGTGATGAGTTGCTTAACAATGAGGACACTTTCTAATGTGTAATCAGGTGGTTTTGTCATGCGAACCAACAGCATAGAGTGTACTTACTCAGACCTAGACGGTACAGCCTACTACACACCGAGGCTATATGGTATAATACCTATTGCTCCTAGGGTACAAATCTGTATAGCATGTTACTGTACTGATTACTGTAGGCTATTACAACACAAGGGTAAGTATTTTTGTATCTAAACATATCTACACATAAAGTACAGTAAAAATATGGTATAAAAGGTAAAAAGTAGTTCACCTATATAGGGCACTTACCATGCGTGGAGCTTACAGGCCTGAAATTTGCTCTAGGTGAGTCAGTGAGTAAGTGATGAGTGAATGGGAAGGCCTAGGGCACTACTGTATACTACTGTAAACTTTTGTACTGTACACTTAGGCTAAGCTAAATTTATTTTTAAAAATAATTATGCTCTATTATATAATAGTTGCATCATCACTAGGTGACGGGAATTTTTCACCTCCATTATAATCTTATGGGAGCACTATCATACACGTGGTCCGCCCCTCACACTGCTATGCAGTGCACAACTGTAGTCAGGTTCTGTGGGTAACGGGGCTTTAACACTTTTCCAGGCCACATTTATCTTAGCTGTGTTCTCTGAGGTAGAATTTTAGGGACTGAGAACATGCATCCTTAGCATGCAGAAACAGAATCAGAATTGATTTTTAATAAACAGCTAAGACTCCCCCCAAGAGAGGCAGGGAAGCCATTCATTCAGAGTTTTGGTTAATTCCTGAGGCCACTTAAGATCCTCAGAAGATGTCACACTCACCTTCTACTCATCTGATTGCTAAAGTGATGCATCTATTCTTAGATAGCAACAGGGAGCACCTATATGGAAAGGACCTGCTACTTGCCAGTCCTGCAAACCTTGAACTGCTCTATTTTCACCAAAGGGCCATTAAAGAAAGGAATACTGATCAATGTTATTAAAGAGCATGTATTCCAAACTTCCCCTGAATGCTGGCTTCTAAATTTTAGAAGGACATGGGAACATCTGAGAACCCATTAAGATTCTCTTCTTGGAACAAACGAAAATTATATGCAAAATTATCTGTTTGCTAGTTGTATGCCAATCATGTGTCTGTAAACTCTGAGAGTCCTTGCGGCTCATTTCCCAATCTTTTACAGCAATAGGTCTCTACCTGGTTGCACACTTCAACTACATGCAGAGCTTAAAAAATAAACAAAAACCAGGATGCTGGGCCCCATCTCCAGGGATTCATTTTATTCATCTGGGGTGGGGCCTAGGCCTTAGATGTTTTAAACCTTCCTGGATGAATCTAACATGCACAGGGTTTTTATTTTTAAATGTTACTTTTTTTTTTTTTTTTTTTTTTTTTAACAGTGGTGTATAGAAGCTGGCTCCTACTGGCTCATAAAAGTTATTGTTAAATATTAAGGAATTTCATTAGCTGAATAGCTATTGGTAGCTTGAAATTGCCCATGGAGGGCATATTTACACCACAGAAATAGGTAAAAGGTATAAATTAGAGTTTCGGGAAATTGGGAAGGAGCCTTTCTAAAAAACAAAAACAAAACAAACAAACAAAAAAAACACAACACTGCTGATTGAAAGCCACTGTCCCAAAGGAACCAAAAACACCAAGTAAAGAATTCCTGCTGTATGTGTTATTAATCCTAGTAACAAAAAGGAATAAAGTAGGCTTTCAGAGGAGTATTTGGCCACAGTATAGCCTTGTTGCCCCTCTTTTGCTAAGATTGTTTCCCTCAAGTTTTGTTTTGGCATTTTCCCTTTAATCAAGTAATGTTATTTTTTTAAATAAGCCTTATGAAACCCATTACTGAGTATTTTCTATTTTGAAGATGACATTGTTCCTAACAACTTCTGAAGTCCCCAAATAAAGCTCCCAGAAGAAATTTGTTTTAAAGTTAAGTATTAGGGGAAAACCCACATAGAACCATCCAGGGGCACTGGTGAGTTTTCCCATCATGGACCTTGAACACTATTTTCCCTTTCCTTTAGCTGCCCATTAAGTTTGTTTTGTCTGTTTGTTTTGAGATAGGGTGTCACTATGTCGCCCAGGCTGGTCTCGAACTCCTGGGCTCAGGGGATCCTCCCACCTTGGCCTCCCAAAGTGTTGAGATTAGAGGCATAAGCCACTGTGCTCAGCCTAGCCAGATTTTTTAGCCTATGAAGAACATTTTCCTCCTCCTGGTCATTGCATTCCATGCATTCTATTCTAATTTATATTTCTTCTGGTACTGAGAGCTTATATTTTCCTGCCTTAATGCATGTAACTTCTTAGAAGGCCTTGGAAGTCCATCATGGAATGTGTCAAGGTATGTCTGAAGTACAAACCTACCAACTCAGCTTTTGCCTGATTTGCATACCATGTTGCTGCTGAGACTAAAACTTGGCTGATGTTGAAATTACCTGCGGAACTTAAAAAAATACACGTGCCTGGGTCCTATTCTCACAGATCCTGATTTAATTGATCTAGGATACAGCCGGATGTTTAAAAGTTCTCCAGGCTTTTCTACTCTGCAGCCAGAGATAAAAACACATCACTTTTTATTACTCAACTGAATTCCAGTTCTGCGAACCTAGAAACCCTAGCCAGATAAAACCCCTTCTCTTCTACAGAATCAAGCCCAAGTTTTCCCTATGGATGATGCAAATTCAGCGGCTGACTGACCACTGGAAACCCAATCCAACAGCCTGGTCAGTTCCCTCAGCGCAGGCCCAGTGCCTCCCAGGCCCACCTTCCTCACTTCCGTCAAGCCTCATGGCAGCATCTGCCCACAAAAGAAAGAGACAAAACCATTACCAATAAAATTGTGAAGTTTTCCAAAACACTGTTCATCATATATTTCTCTGGTAAGTGTTTGAGCTTGTGGATGAAGTTGATCATATATTCACACATTGGGGAGCGGTTTATTCGGTATACAAATCGGCCATTCTCAAACCTTGCATACTCCGTCTGTGAGGAAAAAAGGATTTCAGTATTTTGACATTTTTTTTTCAGTATTTTGACTCCAAAACACATGAAACAGATATTACTGCCTATAAAAGCATTTTAGTTTTTCAACATGAATCATCTTCTATATGCTATACTACTTACGTAATTTACTTAATTTAAAAAAAAAAACTATCTCCAAATTTATTGCTATACATAGAATCCATTATTTTTCTGAAAGTTTTTAAAAAACTAGTTGGAAAGATGAGAGCTTTAAGAAGAGTTGACAGATCCTTTTAGCAAAGGTCAGAAAAAAACATAACTGCCTAATTATGATGCTTTACCTGGAGGAGGTCTGTAAGAGCAGGCCCCAGCTAGCTACAATTCTTCACAGAAAATCTCTCTTTATTGTGATAAAGCCTCGCAGGTTAACAACCAATACAGCTAATCTCTCTACTTTAGAAAAAACTGATTATTTCTCACGGATCATGAGCCCGTGAATGTCACCTGTTTATGAAAGGAAGAAATTAAGAAAATACTAGTATATATGCAGTTTCAATAACTCAGAAATAAGAAACAAGGCTTCCTAGATAACCTTGGATCAAAAGGAATTAAGAAAATTACAAACTAAAGAGCAATGAAAAGGGAGATATTTTACATCAAAATGTATCAGCCACGATGAAGGTGCACTTGAAGGAAACTTAATGAAGCAGCCTCATATGTCTTCATCATTAAAGATAAAAATTTCCAGAATAAAATACACATCCTTAAAAAAAAACCCAAACCACAAAGAAATCAAAGGAAGCCAGGAAAAGGAAATTAATAAAGATAAAAGTTCAAATCAATGAAATAGAAATTTAAAATGCAGACAAAATTAAAAACTGGTCCTTCAGACAGACAAAATAAACTCTTCACACAAGTAAAAAGGAGAAAAAAGAAAAGTGGCAAAACCACAATTACAGTACAAATTAGAAGATACATAAGAGATTATTTCACATAACCCTAAAGCAGACACACACACACACACGGCAAAGCAAAGAAAACCCAGCAGATAGAGATGCTTTCCCAGAAAAATACAGCTTGCTAACACTGAATCAAAAAGAAAGGGAAAATGTCAATAAATAGATGAGTCATTGTGGAAATGACCACAACTAACAAGTTTAGCTATGTACCATTGAAAAAGGTGGAGGCCACAAGGGATATAAAATTTCAGTTAGGAGAAATAAGCTCAAGAGATCTACTGTACAACATGGTGACTATAGTTAATACCAAGGTATTGTATTCTTGAAAACTGCTAAGAGAATATTTAAGTGTTCTTACCACAAAAATTGGTAAGCTATGTGAGGTAATATATATGTTAATTAGCTCGATTTAGCCATTCTACTGTGTATACATATTTCAAAACATCATGTTATACACCATAAATGTATAAAATTTTTATCAATTAAAAATAATTAAAAATAGATGCTAAAAAACATATAAAGAACAAATAGTTTCACAGGAGTAAGTTTTATGTAATCTTTAAAGAACAGTTATTTCCAGTGTTATTCTTTTTATGAAACTAGTGTACATTCATGACTGAAATTTGGCAAACAGGTTATTGAAAAAAGTATATAGTTGGGTGTGACAGCTCACACCTTTAATCCTAACACTTTGGTAGGCTGAGGTAGGCAGATCGCTTGAGCCCAGGAGTTTCAGACCAGCGAAACCACATTTCTACAAAACAATAAAAAAATTAGCCAGGCATGGTGGCACAGGCCTGTAGTCCCAGCTACTCGGGAGGCTGAGGTGGGAGGACTGCTTGAGCCCAGTGAGGCTGAGGCTGCAGTGAGCCAAGATCATGCCACTGCACTCCAGTGTAGGTGTCAGAGTAAGACCCCATCTCAAAAAAAAAAAAGGAAAAGAAAGAAGTATAGACGAATATTACTTATGAAATGTAATGTGAAAATTCTGTGTAAAATATCAGCAAATAGAATCCAACAATAAATCCAAAGTAAGACTGTTTCACGAATGCTGTGGTGTTTTATACACATTGAGGAAATGTATTAACTTGTTATGTCAACAATTTGGAAGAAAAATCATACAGCAACAGTTGCTGAAAAGCATTTGATAACGTATTGCAGCTGTAATAGGAACAGAAAGAAAACACTTAAATTAGTAATAAAGACCATTAATAAAAGCCTACAGTAAATATAATCCTAAAGGGCAAAACACCAAAACTTTTTCAACTAACATCAGTTAACTATACAAGGGTACCCCAGGAATCTGGGGGAAAAACTAAAGTTAAGTATGAGAATTTGCTAAGATGGCCATATTGAAGACAGATATGCAAAATCAAGAGCTTTTCTCTATTAATTCGAATCTAGAAACAGGAAATTACAACATATTATATAATATTTAGAAATATATTTAACAAGAAAGAGACAAACCTGTATAATGAAAACGATAAAATCTTATTGAAATACATAAAATGAGAATGCAAATACATTCTTGATTAGAAATATTTAATATAAAATTTTTCCAAAAGAACATCTAAGTCTGATGCAATTACAATTAGATTGCTCAAACAAGGTTTTTGTTTTTCTTTATATGTTTAAGTGATTGAATTATTTGGAAGAATAAATGTTGGTTTCTAGCTTAGAAAATGTATGAAAAAGAAGAATAGTGAGACTGACTTCCCTCATCAAATATCAGTATATACTATAAAGCCACTGTAATCAAATCCACATGGTACTGGGATACGTAGACACAAATAGTGGGTGGAATATAACAGTGGGACTCCGGGAACAGCTCTCAGAATATATGGTAATTTAATGGGGACAGATCTGTTTAACTGGGAAAGAATGAATCATTTCATAAGTGGTTTTGATACAAACGCCTATTTGGAAGAAAATATAAGTGGACTACTACTTCACACCAAATGCAGACACACATTCTAAATAGATAAAAGGCTTAAATGTAAAACCCCACCTACCACGCACACTACCTTCTCCATAAAAAATCCTGTGATTTTATCAGTCAAAAGCAACTTTTCCCTGCTCCCTGAATTTGCATAGAGCTTTGGGTGTATCATCTGAGGACACCAGTAATTTGACATTTGGGAAATTGAGTAAGCTGTCTGGTTCATATTTTCTCAAATGCACCTGTCCAGGCACGGAATTCCAACTACAGAGAACATCCCTGACAACTTAGCTATTCACTAACATTGCCTAACACTCATCTTCCACACTCCCAATCACCCACAGGTAACTTTGCTTCCTCCTTCTTAGAGGAGAGGAGGTCATCTGGTTCCAGGTGTCCCAGCCATGTTTCATGATACAGCTACCTTCTCACCTCCTGGGCTTCCCAGACATTATGTTGAGCCAGTTCCCCGCCTCCCCACTCATTTTTGTCCTCTGCTCTTCTGTTTATATCTCCCTCTACTTATCCTAGGGCTGGTGGCTGCTCCCCAAATTTAATCCTTATTCCTGTGCCCTTTCTATTCCCTCTCTGCAGCTAGGTCTCCATTCCCAATCCTTAATGCTCAGGATTCCCAATTTATATTTCCAGTCTTTACCTGTCATCCAAGTTCTAGTCTTCCATCTATAATCATTGCCTATTTCCTCTTGAACACCTTATTTCTTTATCTCTATTAGTGGCAGTACCATCCTTCCAAGCATAAAATGTGAGTGTGACTTTTGACTCTTCCTCGTTAATATCCAGTTAGTTTCTAAGTTCCATTCAAAACATCTTACTGGATTCCCACTGCCACCATTGTGGGAAAGCTCATGACCCCTAAGCTTAAATTGTCCATCTAAGTCAACTCCCCTGGATCCTCTTCTGCCAGCATAACCTTTCCTCAACAACATACTCATAAGGCCTGTCCATTGCTCAGGGGGCTTGTGCTACGAGGGCCTGCAGCATCCCAAATCCTCATTGCTTAGCCCAAGGTCTTAAGAAATATATCCTTCTCCCTCTCTCCCTCCTCAGCACAAAGTCTTTTTACAGCCAAGGTGGGCTCTTGAACCTGAAAGGTCCGGGGCCACTGCAAATAAAAACTGCTCACTGAACATGGATCAATTAATTGGGTGATGGATAGAAGACACTAAAAAATACAACCTTCAAGGAATGCCAACAACAAACATTATTCAACAAAGCAACTCACCCTGACCAAACAAATATACATCTTTTTAAAGGGAGGAAGGTATGAAACATAAAAGCCGTAAAAAGAGATTGGATCCTAATATATAATAAACTCTATCTAAAACAATTAAAAGTGAAGGCAGTGGAAATAGCAAAAGCAACAATATCAAACTCAAGGTATCATGGTTTCAGAGGGCAGGTGCCAATCAGCTGAGTACCACCTTGACATCTATCTACAATGCCTGGGAGTGCCCTTGGATCTAGGGGTTGGGTGTAGGGAGGGCATCATTCTGAGTGGCAGGGCCTATCTCGACCCAGCTTTCATACCAGACTACCCCACAAGGCCTCATGCAAAGGTGCACAGCACTGGCTGAGCAGGACACAGCCGACTTCAGACACAGTCAGAAGACTGGCACGGGACATCCTACTTGCTTCCTTTCAGGTGCTTCCAAATCACTTTGGCTTTTTAGAAGTGACAGGAAAAAGAAGTGGGAGAAAGGAGGAGGGTGATATGGTTTGGTTGTATCCCCACTCAAATCTCACCTCAAACTGTAATCCCCACATGTCACAGGGGGGGCCTGGTGGCAGGTGATTGGATCATGGGGGCAGTTTCCCCCAGGCTGTTCCTGTGATACTGTGGGAGTTCTCACCAGATCTGATGTTTAAAAGTGTGTGGTGGTTCCCACCCACCTTTCTCCTGCCACCATGAGAAGACGTGCCTTGCTTCCCCTTCACCTTCAGCCACCATGATTCTAAGTTTCCTGAGACCCCCAAATCATGCTTCCTGTTAAGCCTGTGGAACTGTGAGTCAATGAAACATGTTTTCTTCATAAACTACCCATTTTCAGGTAGTTCTTCATAGCAGTGTAAGAATGGACTAATACAGAAGGTAAGAAGCAGACATCCAAAAATACAACTCTCTGACCCAAGGAAGGTTTAAAGGAAGGCAACAGTCTGCCCTTGAATGAAGTTTCCAGTGTACAGAGGCCAACTTACCTCTACTTTTTCTACTACTTGCTTCCCAAAGGAGCAAACTTTGGTGGAACAGGTGACTGTCATATTTTCAGAACTCTCGTACTGACTGGTTACACCATAAAAAGCCCCAGCATCATCTTGAATATTGCAGTTTAAATCAGCCTGTTGGAAAGGAAATGGAGGTGTGGGTTATTCTCTCATCCCAGGAGTCATGGCACCGAGCAGTAACTTTCCGGGTAAGACCTCCGCTTGGCTGAATGAAGAGGGCTGGCTTGGGAAGGTGATGCTCATCTAGAAACAAGTTCAATACCCATCTGTCATTTTTTAAAGAGGTTGCTAATTTGGGCAGTCCTCTCTTGAAATAACATGCTACAAGTATCAATTTTGTTTTACTTTCTTGCATTCAGTATCAGAATACTATGCCTTGCAATAAAAGATCCACAAGGTCTTTGAAATATGCACAGAAAGCAGGATATTAATTGGATTCATGTTCACTCATCTTTAGAGATATTTTTTAAAAAAAACAAGAGACTGCAGCTGACTAGCCATTTGTCATATATGTACAAACAAACTTTCTTAAAAATTAGAATATCTGGAGGGGAAATGGTTCCTATTAAAGACTGGCTTACAAAGATGTTAAATAATGACATAAGTTGCCATTCATTTAACACATGTTTATTAAGTACCTACTATGAAAGGTTCATGCTAAACAATGTACGGGTTTTGCCTACAACTGATATGGAAGATACATAAAATAACTATCATTCAGATAGAAAATAAGTACCATGTCAAAGATACTTAGAGTTCCAGCAATGGAAGGTATGACTTTCCACAGGTGGTCTCAGTTCAGGAATGATTTAGACTGGCACATGCAGGGAAGGCTGGGGGTACAGTGCAGGCCAAGGCCTGGAGTGCTGCATTCTAGCTTCTGGGCATGGATTAAGGACCTCAGACTGGGAGTTTGGAAATGCAACTTGGGCACAGGTTATGGGGGCTAAGAAGACAGTATAGATTATATTCTGTAGGAAATGGATACCGCCTTGAAAGCCTGGGTGCCAAGGAAGTGGTATGATTAGCACTGTGCTTCAGAGAGAAATGTCTTCAGCAGGATGCAATGTCCACTGGGGAAACTGGCTGCTGCAGTGTTTGATCATTGCAGTGGTCTGAATGTGCCCCCACCATTCATGCATTGGAAGCTTAATCCCCAGTGCAACAGTGTTGGAGGTGAGGCCTTTTAGGATGGGTTTAGGTGTTGAGCCTCTGCCCCTGCATATGGGTTAAGCTGCTATAAGTAGGGCTTTCAGGAGTAAGCTGGCTCTCTCTGGCCCTTCATCTGCCTTCCACCAAATGCTGCAGATTCGATCTTGGACTTCCCAGCCTCTAGAAATGTGAGAAATGAATTTTTGTTCTTTATAAATTACCCAGGCTGTGGCATTCTGTTGTAGCAGCACAAAACAGACCAAAGACAGCCACAGGGTAATAGTTGCCTTCCCTCAAATATCTACCAACCCCCTGCTCCGCATCTGGCACAATGCTCAGAGCTGGGGATAAAACAAGCAAAAGCTGAGCCAGGGCCTGCTCTCCTGAGGCTTATAATTAAGTGAGGAACATACCACACGGAACTAAGCACCAGGGAGAGAGGTACAGGCGGACACGAGCACAAACGGTGAGGAGTGGGCCCCCAGGGTCAGGGGCGCTTCTAATGATGATGCAACTCAGATCCCAAGAAAGAAGACGAGGCTTAGGCAAGAGAAGCATTCCATAAGAGAGAAGAGGGCACACAGCCAGAAAGAAGTGCTAAAGAGAAAGCAAGAGAGAGAGGATGGCAGGAGAGCTGGAGAGGTGGAAGGGCTTGGGTCTAATATCCTGAGACCAAAGGACACAGTGAGCAGACAGGCCTGGAACAGTGACAGGGCACAACCAGCTCTGCTTTCCAAAAGGCACCTCTGACCACAGCTCGGAGAGAGCAGAAAGGATATATATACATACATATATGTATATATATATATATGTATGTATATATATATACATATATGTATGTATATATATACATACATATATATATACATATATGTATGTATATATACATACATATATATATATACATACATATATGTATATATATATACATACATATATATATATATACATATATGTATGTATATATATACATACACACACTAGGAGGCCATTATAGCAGTCCAAGTGAGAGATGATAAATGTGGACTGCCGTGGTGGCTGTCGAAGCAGAGGTACGTGGATCTGACACTCAAATGAGATTTTATATTTCGTGAGGTTTGGCACTTTTTTTTTTTTTTGAGAGGTTCTGGCTCTGTCGCCTAGGCTGGAATCAGTGGTGCGAGGCTCACTGCAACCTCCGCCTCCCAGGTTCAGTGGATTCTCCGGCCTCAGCCTCCTGAGTAGCTGAGATTACAGGCATGTGCCACCATGCCCAACTAATTTCTGTATTTCTAGTAGTGACTGGGTTTTGCCTTGGTGCCCAGGCTGGTCTCGAACTCCTGGCCTCAAGTGATCTGCCCACCTCAGCCACTCTAAGTGCTGAGATTACAGGTGTGAGGCACCGTAATGCACCAGATTTGGCAGATTCTGACTGGTTAATTTTTATACCTTGACAGGCACTAACCACTAAGACCTGAGTCATCATATACTTTAAACTATCTACATTTAAATTTCCTTCTTGAATTGGTTATTAGGAAAATGTCCAACTCCTTAGTCCTACTTTCTGTCTACAAATAAAGAAAACCATGTACTCCACATTCCCCTTTTCACCTTATGTGCCAAGAAATTCAAAGCTAAATTCAGAGTTCAACTACAATAATTAACTTGTCTCAGGTACTTCTAATAGCTCCTAACAGTCAGGGTACAGCTCCTTTTACTGGTTTCCAATCTGCTTTAACTTGTACTTATCCGGTTTTACGTTACCCATAAATATAGTGAGCTTTCCTCACATTCTGCTTTTTGGATTTTATGGGGTATAAATCATAAACAAATAAAAATACCCAGGTGTGCATTTTTCTCACATTCAAAGGTTTAACATTTGGCTCCACAAAAGAGCAGCTGAGCAGGAAATCATGCATGTCTTTCCCTAAATGAGATCAGCATCTGAACCTCACAAGGCTAAAGAGGCCCCTGGGTCTAACTGAGCTCCAGCCTCCAGGGCAGAAGGGCTACCATACACCTCAGGCACACAGGGGCTCTGAACACTGGAATTCCCATCAAGCTTTCCACATGGGGGTGTTACCTTCAAGAACTGCCACTACCTTGCTTTGGTGACACCTTAGAATACTTTGCTGTGAAAAGCAGTTCAGGTGCTTTATGGTGGCGGGATTAATGCTGTTACTATTATGATGTACCCTGTGCCAAAACGTTCCAGATTTTTTTTTTTTTTTTTTTTTTGAGATGGAGTTTCGCTCGTTGCAGACTGGAGTGCAATGGCGCGATCTTGGCTCACCGCAACCTCTGCCTCCTGGGTTTGAGCAACTCTCCTGCCTCAGCCTCCCGAGTAACTGGGATTACAGGCAGGCGCCACCATGCCCGGATAATTTTTTTGTATTTTTAGTAGAGACGAGGTTTCTCCATGTTGGTCAGGCTGGTCTCGAACTCCCATCCTCAGGTGATCCGCCCACCTCGGCCTCCCAAAGTGCTGGGATTACAGGCCTAAGCCACCATGCCTGGCCCAGCCCAGCATTTTTTTAAAAAGTGAAAACATGCATGTGGTAAAGACGGGGGAAAAATAAAACTGTAAAATGGGCACGAACCCCCAAATCTGCCAACCTCCCTAAGGGTAACCAATGTTATCCATTTCTCAAGTGTCCTTTCAGAGATATTCAGCACTTAGGTATTCAAGCATATACATTCCTCCTTTATCACACAAACAGTAGCACATTATATTAACTTTTCTAAAACCTTGCATTAAACATATATATACCTATGCCTCTTAGAACTCATATAGTACTAACATGGAATTTCAGTATTATAAAGTACAGCCATTTAAAATAATGAACAGCCACACTTTCTAGTGGCTGCACATTATTCTATGGCACAGATACACCATAATTTAATACACGCTCTACTCACAAATATCTATGATGCTTCCCAATGATGCTGCAATAAGTTTGTGTTGAGCAGAAAAGGTGCATTAGAAATTATTTTTTTTCTTTCTTTCAACTTTAAATTCCTAGCTTTGAAAAAGAGTCTCCATGTGCTATGAATACACTGTGAGCTAACATTGTACTAGTTGATTTTGATTAATTAAGTTGTTCTGAAAGACTAGTAAATAATCAAATGCAGTCTAGCAAGCTGGGTGTGGTAGAACACCTGTAGCCCCAATTACTCTGGAGGCTGAGGCAGGAGGCTCGCTTAAGCCCCGGAGTTTGAGACCAGCCTGGGCAACATAGCAAGACCCTATCTCTAAGCAGGGGGGAAAGCAGTCTAGTGATTTTGGTGTACAGAGTGGACTATAGAAGGGAACACAGTGAAATAAGCAATTGTGTGTGGGGGGCAGGCGGGTCACTGGTAAACAGATTGCTTTTAAAAACTGTCAACCTTAAAACAGAAAAAATAATCTGTCTATATATAATTTTAAAATGTTAACTAAGTTTAGAATGGTATTATTCATCATGATGTTAGTAAAATTGCCGAATATGTTCACAACTGTTATGGTTCTGTCTGTATGAGGTTCCATGCTTAAGTAACGCTGGTGAAAGTAGCTGTCCCACAGCAGCGGCACACCTAGCAGATCTGACGCATTTTTAAGACCGCCTTCCTTTATTTGACAAAATGATTTTCAACAATAACCAGCACTCTACTTCAGTTATTTAAAATTGTAAACATAAAAATTCCCAAAGCAGTAACAGAGAATGAAGGAATGGAAAAAAAGTTCTGTTTCCTCATCTTCATAATCATTCTACTATTGTTGCTCATTGACAAATCTGTTTAACCACTGGAACAAGGAGCACCATGGGGACTGTGGACTGAGACTGCACCTGAAATGAGTAGAGGCTGAGTCCACATGTGTTACTAAAGGAGAAGTAATATAATGGATAATGTGCTTGCTAATTTGAAGCATATAGATGGTCTATATATAAAATAAAAATTCAACATATGTTGTATACATACGTATATAAAAAATAAAAATGCAGCTCACACCTATAATCCCAGCACTTTCAGAGGTCGAGGCAGGAGGATTGCTTGAGCCCAGGAGTTCGAGACCAGCCTGGGCAACACAGGGAGATGCCATCTCTACAAATAATTTTTTTTTTTAATTAGCCGGACATGGTGGCATGTGCCTGTAGTCCCAGCTACCTGGGAGGCTAAAATAGGAAGCTTCCTAGAGCCCAGGAGTTTGAGGCTGCAGTGAGCCAAGATTTGTACCACTGCACTCCAGTCTGGGCAACAGAACTAGATGCTGTCTCAAAAAAAAATTAATTAAAAAAATTCAACACTAACTTCACCAGTTATTTAGGACTCAGGCCAACAAAGGAGGTTTTGTCAGTTAATATGGTGATAATAAAAAGAAAACTGATTTTTTAGATGGTTTTGCCATTGTTTGTAAATTCCCTACAGCCAAGCAATGTCCTTACTGCTTGCAGCTGGGGCAGACCATTCCCACCACCTCACCACTGGTTTACCATTCTCTCTTAGAACTCCCCAAACAACTTTAATATAGCTTTCATTTGGAATGGATGATCTGTAGTTACAATGATAGAATTATTCAAAACGAAGTTATTAAAGAATACCCAACCTACCCTCAGAAACCATCCCAACAAATTACATGTTCTAAAGTTGTCAAAGTTAACAGTTTTACATAAAATTAAAATATAACATACATTCAGAGAAGTACACAAACTGGAAGTTTACAGCTCAGTTAATTTTCATCAAGTGAGCCAGCACCCAGACGAAGAAATGGAAGTCCCTCTCTCCCCCAAATATCCTTCCTTCCAGGCACAATCATACATACACCTTGCCCGTGTAACCATGATCCTGAAACATTACACATTAGTTTTGTCTGGTTTCTAAACTTTAAGCAAGTGGAACAGGGTTTACAGTGTTTAGTTTTGTTTACTCAGCATTTTATTTGTGAGATTCAACCATGTTGTTGTATGTAGTTCATTCATCCTCATTACCGTAGAATATTCCATTGAATGAAAAATGCCATGATCTATCCACCCTATTACTTAGGGACATTTGCGAGGCTTCCAAATGGACCTATTAAGAAGAGTGCTACTATGAACGTTCTTGAATATGCTTTTGAGGAACATATGGATGTGTTTCTGTTGGGTGTTCCTAGGACTGTAATTGCTCGGTCATAGAGTCTATGTGCATTTTATCCTTCATTTAGATAAGAGGTAAGGAGAAACAGTCTGAGAAAATCCTCTATTTAATTATTAGTATAATTTTAAGAGATTAGATTTTAAAAGGCTTCCCAATTAACAGTAAATAACCAATTTGCCATTACAACTGCTTTGTAATTACCCTTGAACACGGAAAATAATTATGTAGCTATCCAACCATATCACAGATGCTCTTCAGGAATTTTCTAGGAGGAAGTATTGATGTAAAATATAATTATCAAAAAAATACATATATATAATTATCTGTCAACTGATAGTGTTATGGCTATTCCAGAAAGAAATGCAGTCACTGAACTCCCATGAAGCAAAGGTAATATCAAAGAAAGAATGCTAGCATTAAGTCAACAACAAAGAAGTCTGGGATTTGCAGAGTTCATTATCTGACACGTCCCCCCTCCCATCTGAAACGTCCTACTGACACGTTCCCCCTCCCATCTGAAAATCACTCCAGGTGGAAAGCAAACCTATTTCATGTAGTTCTGAAGGCAAGAAAATGAGTTTTAAAAAATGTACCACTATCAGAGATACAAACTATTTCTGCCTAATCAGCTTTTACCTAACCACAGGATATTTTCTAAAAGTAAATAAAAACAAAAATCCAAGAAACAGTTGAAAACTAATAAAACTTATCTTTCCAATAAATTCCAAAGTCAAATCATATCCCATCTTCTGGGAACAAGCTAGCCAAAAAAGGCTGGTCATGGGCCAGGTTCTGCAGTGTTAAAAAACAACACTTAGAAATATGGCTGGGGAAGGTAAATCCAGGGAAATGAGCCCTTCTAAGAAATCTTCTTCCTGTTTGCTCTAGAAACAGAGACCCTAAACTCTAAGCTGAAACTCAGTTCAGAGGTCAACTCTCTCCTACATCCAAAAGCAGAAATCCTTTCCACAGCATCCTGACCTGCACTGCCTTAAAGCTAAATACTTTCAGACACAGGAAAATCACTTCAATAATGCTGCTGGGCCAGGCACGCTGGCCACTTATGCCCAGGAGTTTGAGAGCAGCCTGGGCAACATAGCAAGACCCCATCTCTATTTATAAATAATAATAATGTTGCCGGACAGTCTTAACTGTTAGATAATTCTTTTTTCTGTTATATTAATTTTCTCTGCTACAAATTATCACACATTTAGTGGCTTAAAACAAGACAAACTAATTATTTTATATTCCTGTAGGTCAGAAATTTAATTCAGCTCCCGGCTGGCTAAGATCAAGGAACTAGAAGGGATGCAACTCCTTACTAGACAAAGGCTCTGAATAGCGTTCTGTTTCCTTGCCTCTTCCAGCTTCTGAGACCACCCACATTCCTTGTCCCGGAGCCCCTTGCTCCATTTTCAAAGCCAGAAACACCAGCCGAATCCTTCTCACATTGCCAGCTGTCATCTCTCTGGATGTCTTCTTATGTCTCCCTCTTCTGCTTTTAAGGGACCTTGGGACCAAGCTAGGCCCACTTAGATAATCCAAGATATCCAAGATAATCTAAAAGCTGATTAACAACTTTTAATTCCCCTTTGCCATGTAATGTACCATTATCCACAGATTCCATGGCTACAGAGGAGGCATCTCTGGGGATCCATGATGCTGCCTATTACATCTGTTAAGTTGGAATGAGCTCCTCTGTAACTTCCATCCAGAACTTCAGGTACCACAGACCTAAGAACACTTCTGTAACACAATTCTGCAGTTTTCTTTCCATTCCTCTCCTCCTCCTCACCCACATAGTTCTTCAGGTTCTGTTTGCTTCCCAAGATTCAAGTTTTACATTTACTTTTGTTAAACTCTGTCCAAAGTTCAGTCCTCCACTCATCCCATCCAGTCTGACACTGGTCCAGGTGTCTGTGAATGCTGCCTCTCATTTGTCATCTCATCTCAGACACTGGACTGACAGCACAGGCAGCAGAAGTGAGGGATTTGGAATCACTTTTTGGGTCTCGCTTTAGTCATCTTTATCCACAGGGAAGATGACCTGTTTCCAAAGGCCACTGTGGTAATATGAGGAGATAATGCATATGAAATTCACCTGTAATCTATAATGTACTATAAAATTTACAGTCATTAACAATACCTATAATCACTCCTGTTCGCTTGTCAATTTGAAATATTGACCACAATAGAGATGAAGACAGAGCCTCAAGTCACATCTACAGAC
This sequence comes from Pongo pygmaeus, assembly GCF_028885625.2. Classification (NCBI taxonomy): domain Eukaryota; kingdom Metazoa; phylum Chordata; class Mammalia; order Primates; family Hominidae; genus Pongo; species Pongo pygmaeus. The sequence goes on from NC_072382.2 coordinate 63,258,986, forward strand.
ACCGACACCTTTCCTCAACGAGACAAGAGTTTGTAATCAATAAACACGATAAAGACTGTCACCAAGGAGCCAGTCTTGGCCCCAACCCACATCTGTCAGGTGTGTGGCACAGATGCAACACTGGCTTTTCCAAACAGAAAAATGAGGACTTTTTCTGATTTGTGTTTATGACGGGTCTTAAGTATTGAGTATAACAGCTCAAACAGGTATAAATTTCTCACAAAGGCATGATTAGACATGTTATAGAATTCTTTCTGGGACTAAAAAAAGGCCATCATAAACACATGTGTGTTGAGTGAATTAAAGACTTTAAGGTCTATTTGTGGGCAAGTCCTGAAAAACAAAAAGTCGAAGCAGAAGCAGGTTTCAATGATGGGCAGAGGAAGTGGACAGCAACAGAAAACAAAAATACACCCCATCAAAAGTTTCCAAATTCTTTCCCAAATCATCCTTCTCTTACACTCATTACTTCCACAACTGAAACAGTTTAGTCCCCAGATAAGAGTCTGGATTCGTTACTCCTCTATTACTTCTTACTCAGTAAGCCCATTTATTCATGGATCTGTTCTTTTTTCTGAGACAGAGTCTCACTCTGCTGCCCAGGCTGGAGCGCAGTGGCACAATGTCAGCTCACTGCAACCTCGACCTTCTGGGTTCAAGCGATTCTACTGCCTCAGCCTCCCAAGTAGCTGGGATTACAGACGTGCGCCACCACACTAATTTTTGTATTTTTTAGTAGAGATGGGGTTTCACTATATTGGCCAGGTTGGTCTTGAACTCCTGACATCAAGTGATCCACCTGCCTCGGCCTCCCAAAGTGCTGGGATTATAGGCGTGAGCCACCATGCCCAGCCATCCTGGATCTGTTTGGTTTAATTTCATATTTTTGCCTTTTGGCAGTAAATATGAAAAATGCAACACTCTCCAAAGACTGACCCTTCCCATTTCAAGGTAAGGAAGAATGAGGCCTCACCCAAGTATGTGGGATCTGAAGTACTTGGAGGTGGGTGCTAGGCCAGGGGACAGAGTGGATCATCCCTGCAAAACCTCCGTCCTCTGGAGACCTGGCTGTGGGGGCAGAAGGATCAGTAAGTGAAGGCTACTCCTGCCCAGTGAAGAATGGGAGTGAGCAGCTCACGCGGCAGCAGCATTTGGCAGATGACAACAACTTTGTTACAAGCTTCACTGGGGAAAAGCCTGCTGGAACAAAGGCAAGCAGATAACCTCTAAGCCGCGAGGCAGGGGGACAGCAGGGGCACAGGGTCAGGAGCAGGCTATGGACCTTCCCTTCCTATCCAAAGGGCTTGGAAGAGCTGGGGAGAATGACGTGGTTGCAAAAATGAAAACATTAAGAGGACTGTCCCCAACCAGAGACAGTCTAATAGGCACTGATGGCTGCAACGAGACGCTGGCATTTTAAAACACTACTTTGAACCTCTCTTCTTCATCCTCTCTGAGCAATGATCAAAGAACCAACATTTCAAATTGTGAAGCAATTTTTTCCAATGGTAGCATCTGGCTGCTTGGCAGGCAGTGCTGGGAGCTGGGCCCTGTGGCGGGCAGCCATCCAGGCCTGCCACATGGTGAGGCTCGGCCAGGCAGGGCACGCACTGCGGCATTGCAGCTGCTCCCACAGGCACCAAAGGACAATCGCTCTGCACTGGGCCTGGAGCTGTGGGGCAAAAATGCCCCTAGAGGCAGCACTGCTATGCGGGGTGGGGGGAGGTCTGGAGAAAGCTGGCTGCTCTAAAAGACTCCTCGCCCTCTCATTTGTAGGCATGTGCCTCCTGGCTAAGACCGTTGAAGCCAGTCCCATTGACATTCAGAGGCTTCGGGTGGGTGGGGAAGCTGGGCCAACCGTGAGACAGCTCCCCAGCAAGGAAGCCTGCATTTAGGGGGAGTGAAGGAGCTACCCTCAGAAAACAGTCCTTGAGTGTGTTCACTTTGGCCCTTATGCCCTGCCCAACCCAATGATGAGACAGCAGCTGTAGCCTGCCTGCCACAGCTGTTTTAAATAAGAATAATAGGAATAAACTCAGCCGTGGCTCTTCAAGTTACTTCCCGCTAATTATGGCATATATTTACATCTACAAAATAGAAGATTTTTAAAAACACCACCAAGGGCCCCTTTATTGTGCAGATTGGCACCCCTATTTGAATTTCATAAACATTTAGTACTTCAAAGAATCTTAAAAGCTTGCTCTAAGTATGCTATGCACTGGTTGAAAGGCTGCCCGTCTGCACTGCAAATTCCTACAAATACCAGCATTTAGTTTTTCAAAAATTCAATTAATATCACCCACACAACTTCAGGTGACCACCAGTGGCAACTTCACACAGTGGCTGGGATGAAAGAGTCGGGTCTCAGCTCCAACTACAAAGCAGCTACACGGGCCAGTTCTTTCCAATAGAGGCAAGTAATGAGTTCTGGGTGCCCAGCTGAGCTGGCCCCAAACCCTTCTCATTCATCAGGTGTGTGAACACTGGCCCAGACACCACCTTTCCCAAGAAACAGGACCTTTTTATGGTTTCAAGGTTTTGTGCACGAAAAGTTTTTCATAGAACAACAATAACAACCCCAAACCAATGATATGTAAGTGAACTAACAAGTGCAGAGTTGCCAGATAAAACGGGGAAGCCAGTTAACTCGCATCTCAAATGAACAGCAAATACTTTTTCAGTACATATGAACATATATACCAAATACTGTATAGGACATGTACACCAAAAAAGTATTCATTGTTTATTTGAAATGCAAATTTAACTGGGCAACCTGATAAATCTGACAACTCTACTATCAAGAAACCTTTACCACAAAGAATAAAAACTGAGACTTACCCTCAAATTCTCATTGCTGTAAAAGGTATCATATGTCCAAGACACTTTAGGTAGGGAAAATGAAGTTGCAGGAAACACTTGGAACATAATCCTTTTTTAGTAAAAACAAGTGATGTATATGTGTATGTATAATGTTTGTAGATACATATGTAAAAGTCTAAAAGGATATGTTCCAAATTTTGGGATCTGGCTGACCACAGGCATGTATGTGTGCAAGGAGGATCTCACTTTTTATTCTATATTCTTTTCAACTGCTCAAACTGTTCGTAACAAACCTGTATCACTTTTTAAATTTAAAAAGTAAATTAAAATGGGGTGGACTGGGGGATAGGAGGTACCGTGGATCTTTACCTGCACATGGAGAGGGGGTCTCTCACAACACCAAGGGCCTAGGTTCAGTTTTAAGCAACTGACTGAGATCCCTGAAGTGTCCAGTTAATCCAATTATGCCTTGCAAAACTGGGTCTGAAAATATGCAGCCACCTTGACTATGGCACATCAATTCTTTCCTTCTCAGGTTTTTCTTGAGGTGAAACAGTAACAATGACAGCATGAATCAAGCTAATTGTGGCAGCAGCTCAGGTGGGATCATGGCTTAGCATCTCAGTCTGTAGCCACAGAAGGGAGTGGAATTAAATGGCCCCAGAAGGAAGGGACAGACCCCTGACCTGGGCTTTCTTAGCAACCACAGAGCCGAAGGACCCAGGACAGAAAGTCTTTCAGGAATAGCTGTTGGAGTGAATTCCTCTAGGAGGTCAAGGCAACTCCCAATGCAAGAGATTCTGCCCGGAAGCCCTGAAGACTTAAGAGTTGAAGGTTAAAAAAAAGAGAAGTATCTGTGGTTTGATAGAAGAGGATGAGAGGAAAAGCAATGTAAGCTTTTGTGCTCATTTTCCAAGCTATCCTATCCTGTGAAATCCATTATTTCATTCCTACTACGTTTCAGGCTTTCAGAGGATTCACGTATGGTCTTTTGAAGTGAATGCCCCTGTGACCAGTGTTTCCACCCACATCTCTCCCTATTCTCTGCGTTCGGTAAGCCCCAGTGGCCATGGGGACCTCTCACCACCTCCCAGGACTCCTTGTCTGTACATGAGTATCCACTGCCCTGAAAACTCCTTCTCACTCCCCTTGCACTGACCAAATTCTATCAAGATTCTGTTTAAATGCCATGTCTTTGTGAGCCCTTCCGGAATGTTCTCAGGCAAAAAGGGTTCCAAATCTGTGCTTCCACAGCAACTTCTGCCCACTTCCACTACAGCTCCTACGCCTCGGTGCTACTGTTCACCTGCCCACTGTCTGCCATCCCTCCACCAGACCCTGAGCCTGCAAATCAGAACCTCTCAATCACATCTGCTTCCCAGTTTTCCAGAAGCAAAGATGAGATTGGCAAATGTTTGTTGAATGACTGTCTAGCAACGCGATGGCCCAGAAAAGCTTTGGAGTGAGTCTCTTGAGGTCTCCTCTTCCTCCTATGAATTGCTTGCAGATGATTCCTCAACAAACTCTCAGGTGGTAATGTGAGCTGGCAATGTGGCAGAGTGCCCAATGCACAGCAATTTCTTTAGGACCATTTACTGACTGAAATAAAATAACTTTCCAGGTAACTTAAAAAAAAAAAACCTTGAAAATCTATTATATACATTGCAGCACTGAACAAAGGCCACAGACAGGGTAGGTTGCCTTGGAAAGGCCTACAAAGAAGTTTGGCATCCAGGGTTCGGGAACCAGGAAGGAGCAATCCCAAGCAGCGGTCAGCACAGAAAGTGCTCACAAGCTCCAGATATTTTTCTTATGAAAACAAACCAAAATGGGTGGATATACAAATTTATTGATTTCTCTCTTCCTGTGTTTACAATAGCAGGGCCTATCAAGAGATAATTAAAAAAAAAAAAAAAGACTCATATAACCACAGTCTACTTAACTAAAATTTAACACGTATTAGCCCCCAAGTACCTCTGAATATCGTGATACTTCTCACTGATCTTTCTTCTACTTAAATCATTTCATCACTTAATATTGTTCAGTTAACTTTAAAACACATTTTGAGATGAGACAGAAGTAGGAAGAAACGGAAAACTTATTGAGCTGAAAGGCCCCTCCTTCCTGATAGCAGTTCAAAACATGTGGAAAGCAAATGATTTCGTATTGTTAACTCCCTCTTCCATGAATAGCAACAGGACGTTTGGTTCCAAATGACAGACTCAGGTCTACAATTCCAACCTAAATCATGCAGAATACAATCAGAAACAATCTGAGACTCCAATGGGGGCGGGGTCTGTTCTGCTGGGTTATTGTGCGCCCAGTTTCTTCTCTTTAAATAAAACCCAGTTTTATGTAGAGTGACTGTCATTTTGTTGAACAAATGTGATTTCATTTCTACCAAGACAAAAGCATCTTCTAAAGGCTGTCCTCTTTCCAGGTAACTTACTTCCCCTTTGTTTTATAAAATCTTCTCACATCTGCTATGGTTAGTAAAAGTAGGCTTGCTTTTTCTTCCTTTAAAAATAATAGGTTAAGAAAGTAAATTGGCCAGGCATGGTGGCTCACGCCTGTAATCCCAGCACTTTGGGAGGCCAAGGCGGGTGGATCACCTGAGGTCAGGAGTTCAAGACCAGCCTGGCCAACATGGCGAAACCCCATCTCTACCAAAAATACAAAAATTAGCTGGGCGCAGTGGCAGGCGCCTGTAATCCCAGCTACTCAGGAGGCTGAGGCAGGAGAATCACTTGAACCCGAGAGGCAGAGGTTGCAGTGAGCCGAGACTGCGCCACTGCACTCCAGCCTCGGAGACAGAGCGAGACTCCATCTCAAAAAAAAAAAAGGAAAGCAAATTAAGTAACTATGTAGACAGTATTGTTTACACTGAATGATCATAATCCCAAGAATTTTAAAATACAAAACATTTTTTAATAAGTATAGGATAACATCATATATCCTGGTTTCTAAGCTATGACTAATTTGATAACGATTAGAGAGAAAGCAGAAATATTAAATGTATATTTAAAAATTTGTTATAACCTGGCAACATGACACAAATCTGTAAGATTTCACTTTCACACTGCTTTCTTCTTTATTATTCCAATCAAAGTTTAAGACTAAGCCTTTATTGTACTAATTATTATTATGAATAGTTTTGGGTTGTAATGTTTATGAATAGAATTTTAAAAGCATATAGTTTTCTTTAGAGCAGTGTTTCCAATCTTGACACCCTTGAGCATTCTTACGACAGGAAATAGAATTCCGAGGCCCCTCCAAAGGTATTAGTCTCAATTGCATGTCTTATTTGGTTAAATCAGTAATTTTATTTCCTTATGTAAACTTCATATAGCTAGAAATTAACTGCTTTTGACAGTCAGCTGTGAGCTACACTTGGGTTTTTGTCCTTCAGGATGCATGACTGAATCATACTCATATCTTCTAGCTCTGGGAATTCAATCTATGATCAATTCCCAAGGCTGTTGACATTTTCTTACATTAATTGCACTGTCTGCCACGTCACTGGCAATCCATCTGCCTGAATCTCAATGCTGCAATGAAGCACAGCTTCATCCACTTGTGGGTGGACATCCTTCTTTCCTAGAGCCTACACAGCACCTGATCATGTTTTGTAAGGAAAAAAGAAGTATGACTATCTGCCAGTGCAAGTACTTGCCTCATTTATAACAAATCTGGTTCCAAAACTCCTCTTGAACCATAATAACAATTTCAATGCCACATCAATGTGTAATTTACGAGATGGTTTAATTAGGGATTTAAATTTAAGCTAAAATTCAACTGCTATGGTACTATAAAGTGCAAATAACTCAACTGAGGTGTCCAGGGAATGGCAAGATGTCTTCTGTGCTGGCCAGGGTCAGGTGATAATAACCAATCACAACCTATTCCTCTGCCTAGGGGTGGAGAAGATGCTTCTTTGTTTAATTTTACTTCAGTTTCTGGGATACATGTGCAGAACGTGCTGGTTTGTTATATAGGTATATGTGTGCCATGGTGGTCTGTGGCACCTATTGACCTGTCCTCTAAGCTCCCTCCCCTCGCCCCCGACCCTGCAATAGGCCCTGGTGTGTGATGTTCCCCTCCCTGTGTCCCTGTGTTCTCATTGTTCAACTCCCACTTATGAGTGAAAACATGTGGTGTCTGGTTTTCTGTTCCTGTGTTAGTTTGCTAACGATGATGGCTTCCAGCTTCATCCATGTCCCTGCAAAGGACATGATCTCATTCCTTTTTATGGCTGCATAATATTCAATAATAGACTGGATATAAAGAAAATGTGGCAAAGTGCTTTGGATATCAACTGACAGAAGCATTCCAATTTTAGAACTGTTGAAATGGGAACAAGTCCATGCCTTAGAATTGAAGAAATATGGTATTTCAACCTTAATAGTAATAATTGTTTCTACAGAGAATGAGGAAGAATCGAAGACTTTTGAATAGGAAGGAAAAATAAAAGCAGATGTAGAAGAACTCAAATAACAAGTGACAACAGAAGACTGTTTTTTGTTTTGTTTTAAATTACGCCAGTCAAGACTGATGGAAGATGCCTGGTCTATTTATGCATGGCCTGAGAGAGTAACTACTACAACTATTTTAGAAAGCAACATGGTTATTTATACACATAACCATGTGTGTAAATCACACCACTGCATTTCAGCCTGGGCAGTGAGCAACACTGTCTCAAAAAAAAAGATACTTTGAAGTATAATGACACATAGCTAACATGATATTTCATAAGGAATAAAAGTGGAGTGTCAGATTTCACATATTCCTTGATCAAAACTACATAAACATGTATCACATTAGGTTATATTCATGATGCATTTAGGACTGAATTAAAAATTATATATTCCCAACTGTCTAGAATGTTATACCTTCATAATCATAATATAAAAACAACGCTGCTTTCTCCTAATGGTAGTTGCAGGATCTCACTGACTTGTCTAGTAAGACTTAGACTCCAACCTGAATTTCCTGGTAATAGTTTATTCACCTTACGTTTTGTATTCTTGTATGTGATGGTCAGTCAGGTGCGGCCACAGGACACAGGAGAAGTTCAGGAAAAAAATTTATTACACTCAAAGGTCCCCAAGACAGGAAGCACAGCAGGCCATCAAGGGCCATATGGAAATATACTAGGGTGGTCAGGAGGCAGAAGACAAGAGGCTACCTTAGACCAGAGCCTTTCCTGAGCTTTCTGTGGGCAAGGCAGGGGAAACAGAGTGACCAATTAAGGATTGACTAGTTCGAATAACTCCAGCTGGCTCTAAGCTGCAGAGGTGGTCCCTAGTTGTCTGGTACCATTCCAGGGAATGATTAGGGCAGAGGAACACTGTATCCTGGGGTGCCTGGACCAGATAGAGGAGGTCTGGTTCTGGACTGGTTGGTTTGCATATGAAAAGCAGGCTCCTGGACTATCCTGTTAGACAGAATCATTTTCCTACTTTAAGAATTGACTAGACCCAGAAAAGCCAGTCTTTTCCCAGCAAGAAAAGCTTTTTAAAAAAATATCAGAACATAATAATATACAGAATATGTATATGAAAATACACCTTAGCTCCCATGTAAACATACACCAGAACATCTCACAATGACAGGACTTCAAAGAGAAACTACCAAGGCTGCTATCCTTCAGCAATCACCATTGGCTTCCATTTAAGTGAAGCTGTGTTGGGATGGTTTCTAGTGACAGAACTGTGCTCCCTGAAGAGGCCAAGCACAGGTTTACACAAAGAGCATGGATTCTGGAGTCTAGCAGATGTGGCATTTACTAGCAATATGATGTCACAGAAGTAACTTTGCCTTTGTATGGTTTGATTTCTTCATGTGTAAAGTGGGACTCATCACATGTATCTCATAATATCAAGTATGTGCTTAGCCCTGGCACAGTGCTTGGCTTAAAGAAGGTACCAGTTAAGCGTCAGGTTCAGGTACTGCTGAAAAAGAGAGGAACCTCTTCCCTTCCCTTCCATTCCTGCAAAATCACCTTTTCTCTCTTTGTAATTAAATACATTGCAGAATTAAAACACATAGGAATAAATAAAAAGAGGGCAAAAGAAATAGAAAGGAAATGAGTAAGAGGCTGTCATGAAAAGGAAAATATAAAAAAACTAGAAAAGGCAAAATGCAGAGAGTCTCTGTAACACTCAGTAAAAAGAATCCCATTACTCTCTTGACTGAAAAATTGTTAAAACACTGCTTCCTACTGCTGTCACAACTAAATTCTGGATTCCTTCTCTTTCCAAATTTTTCTACTCACCTATCTTTCCATTACCAGTGAAGATTCAGCTGCAACACACCTCAATGCACCTGAAACATACATTACACACACCCTGTCTCAGTGCCTTTGCTTACCAGCCCCTCATCTAAGATGTCCCCTGTAATCTGTACCCCAATACTTGCAGACATAATGGCTGAAGGAGAGGAACCCCTAAGATCTTACTGGTGAGAATGTAAAATGGTACAACCACATAAAAAAGAAGTTTAGCAGTATCTTAAAATGTTAAACATAGAGTTACCGTAGGACCCAGCAATTCCACTCCTAGGTAGCTCCCCAAGAAAGATGAAATGGTATGTCCACACAGACTTGTCTACAAGACTCGATAGCACTATTATTCATAATAGCCTGAAGTGGAAATGATCCACATGCCTATCAACCAGTGAATGAACAAAGCAAAATGTGGTACATACATTGCATGGGACACTAATTCTACAATAAAAAGGATGCACCTCAAATACAACAAAAATAAAAGAAGCCAGCTGTGAAAGACAATACACTGAATGATTTCATTCATATGAAATGTCTAGAAAAGGCAAATCGATCCAGACAGAAAGTAGATCCACAGTTGCCTGGGGCTGAGGGTGGAAATTAGAACTGACTACAAATGGGCACAGGAGATCCTTGCGGGGTGACAGACAAATTCCAACACTGGATTTTAGTATGATTACGCAACTCTGTAAATTTTTCTAAAAATAATTAAATTGTACTTTTTTTTCTTTTTTTTTTTTTTTTTGAGAAGGAGTCTCACTCTGTCATCCAGGCCGGAGTGCAGTGGCGTGATCTTGGCTCACTGCAACCTCCGCCCCCCAGGTTCATGCCATTCTCCTGCCTCAGCCTCCCAAGTAGCTGGGACTACAGGGGCCTGCCAACCACACCCGGCTGATTTTTTGTATTTTTAGTAGGGATGGGGTTTCACCGTGTTAGCCAGGATGGTCTTGATCTTCTGACCTCATGATCTGCCCGTCTCGGCCTCCCAAAGTGCTGAGATTACAGGTGTGAGCCACTGTGCCAGGCCTAAATTATACATTTAACATGAGTGATTTTTATAGTATATAAATTATACCTCAATAAGGCTCTTTAAAAAGATCTTAACAGATAAACAGCCATTCATACGGGCTTTAAGGGGTCCCACACCATGAGGCATGAGACACTGTAAAGCTTATATGGTAGAGGGGTGCTCATGCTGGCATCCTTGACTCTGTTATTCATTTATGCTCTGGGGCCTGGGATGCCAGTAGAATCTTCCACCCTAAAATCAGTGGAGTGACTGCTACTTGGTTCATCACCATCCCATTCGCCTCAAAGTGTCAACTGGCAGAGCTGCGGTGCCTGCATCTGGGGCTTAAATGCAGGTACTTTAGGTAACACATAGTATTTTTCCATAGCAAACCCCTCACATGGTCTAGCCTGACCGAGCCCAGGTTGGACGTAGCAGATATTCTGAAAACTGAATTCAGGAACAATCAAATGAACAGGTAAGAGTCAGGCTGATATTGACAGCCTAGAGACTTTAGGCCATTTGAAAAAGAGAGAAGAAAAGGACTGGGTATAGAGTCTCTGTTGTAACAAAAATAAGCACATCTGCTAAGCATATTGCTAAAAGATATTTCGAAGGGAGTGTTAAACCTACTTCAGAAACACCCACTGGAAGCACCTACTGATATCCAAGGATAGATATTCTAAATGTAATTCATTCTTACTGAGTCATTAGAGGAAGCCAGTGACATTTCAAATTGCAAACCGAATTTAAATTGCCTTCCCTCCTTTATTTTAACATAGTTATGACTGAATTTCTTTATAAAGGTTAAGTATTCCTAACAACTCTACTGAAGGAGTGATGTTTTCTATCATATTCATGGAAGTTCTCCATTTTAATTCTGCAAATCTTAATAAACAAGTATCTGATCTCAGAGTAATTGTTTCTAAATTTGCACATCTCCCAACAGCTACCATACTCTAAACATCTGCAATCTAGACTTTGTTATTTGAGGATTCGTGACTGAAGGGCCCCACCATGGAAAACATTTATTAAAATCATCCACTGGGTAAAATAAGAGCAATTTTGGAGGCAAAACCAAAAAAGACTTTCTAAGCACTCTCTATGCTACTTTATATTCAAACAATATGCTAATTATCAGAAATCTTATTTAAAAACACTACTGTTGAATTTGAAATTACTGAAAATGGTTTCTCTTCATAACATTCTATAATTCCGAATTAGCTTTTCATTCACTTGGATAAACAACCTCTTTTTACATCCTTTAAAATAGTGGCTCTCAAACTTTTTGATCACAGGACCCCTTTACACTCGTAAATAAATTATTGATGTACCAGACAGCCTGACCCTGACCTAAAGTAAATTCCCAAGAGATATCTTTCCTGGGTTTTGAATTTGCCGTAACGGGCGTGAGCATTCTAGCAGCAGTTTGGTGATCACGTATGATACTGCAAACAGGACCAAATAAATTATTGAGGACCTCAAAGACCTTTTGCTTACTATGGGTTATATCTATATTTTCTGTATTGGAAATTAAAACTGAGAAAATTTTAAAATATTAATTCATTTTAAGAAATAAGCTAATTACATGTTGATATACATCTTTTTAAAAAAATTAAACATGCCTGTATTTTTAAAAAATTAGTGAGACAGGTAGTGCTGCTTTACATTATGTGACAGACTCCTCAGATAACAGTGGTCATTTTCCTTTGATACTATATCAAAAGTCAACAAGCAGTAGTAGTTTCTTAATGGTAGGCTGGAATATGGAATCTGAAACCATATCAATGAATTTTTCCAACTCTGTTACATTAAAATCCATTGCTCTAACACAATATCAAATTACATTTGTCAATATCATGGTGGATCTCATCAGAAAAGTCTTTAAGTACTGAGAAGTTCACTAAGGCAGACACAAATTTCCCAGTATTCTAATTTTCATTTGAAAGCCCAAATTTTATCTTTGGCAACAAATAATGTCATTTGTTTTCCTTGATGTGACAGACTTACGTGTTCATTTTCAATGTGTACTCTAGGTTGTAATAAAATTCATGAAGGACTTTTTTTTTTTTCCAGCTGCATGAATTTTAGCAGCAAAGCCACTGCTCTGATTCATACTAAAGCAGTTCTATCCCACTGCTCTTGTACCATCAGTGTGAATATAAGCAGAATGCAAAAGGCAAATCATGTCTTTGTATTATAACAAAAATAGTTTTGACCTCGTCAACCCATTAAAATGATACCGAGGAACTCCCTAGGGGTTCACAGGCCACATTTTGAAAGCTACTCTGTTACCATATAACTGATCTCCAACCACCGTCCAAATTACTAGAAGGCAGCCACCAATTCAGAAAAGGAAAATGTGACTGTGATCGCTTTTTCAGGTTGTACATGTGTATTACTGATCCAACATCCATTAATATAAGTAGAAGGCTACATCTACTATCCAAATTTCTTTTTTTCGGAACAGAGTTTTGCTCTGTTACTCAGGCTGGAGTGCAGGGGCACAACCATAGCTCAGTGCAGCCTTGACCTCCTGGGCTCAAGCTATCCTCCCACCTCAGCCTGCTGAGTAGCTCAGACTACAGGTGTGCACCACCACGCCTGACTAATCTTGTATTTTTCGTAGACATGGTTTCGCTATTTGGCCCAGGCTGGTCTCAAGCTCCTGAGCTCATGTAATACCCCTGCCTCAGCCTCCCAAAGTGCTGGAATTACAGGCGTAAGCCACTGTGCCTGGCCTACTAACCAAATTTCAATATGAAAGCACAAAAAATGAAATCTAGTTATCATGGAAGGCTAGAAGAAATGAAACAAACTAATTTAATATGCAAATTTCCTTCCAAGGAATCTAAAACATAAATTTTTCTTTAATTCATCCATTTGTTCTCACATCTGTTGGGCTTTTTTGTGTAAGGTTCTGGCTTGGTATAGAGATACGCAGAGGCTTAGGTTGACAGATCCTGTGGTCAGGGTCCACAAGGGATTATGCAATGAGGAAACAGAGCAGAGGCATTAAAGTCACACAGATCTGATGTCAAGCTCCAGGTACCCAACCTACAAGCCTGTCTCTGGTTATCTATGAGCCTTTTTTCCTAGGTGGAGCTGAGGCAAATTCCACCTAAAACGTGGAGGATGAGATGAAATGCACGTAAAGCATTCAGCACAGCTCCTAGCACAAAGCAAGCATTCAATAAAAGGAAGCCACTATATGAATAAGGCCCCCTGAGGCAGAGCCCAGAGGAAGGGGGACACCTCCAAACAATCATGACACAGCATGGGAAGTGATTACCAAATGCAATGGGATTAAAAGAGAAATCAATGGTCTGCTCAAATGGGGAAGGTTCTATTATAGCGGAGCTATTGTCTCATGGAGGAGAAGGAGCTGGCCCAGTGGTACAGGGAGAAAGGAGCAGAAAGTCCATCTAGACAAACAGAAGGCGGAGCATAGACTGGACAGGTGGGGCAACAGGGGTTTGGCAGGACACAAGAGGAAGCTACCCTGGAACCAGGTCGCTTAGGGCCGTTAATGCCATGCTAAGGGGCACAAACATTTAAAACAGTTAAAAAAAAAAAATGTGTGTAAAGGCTGAGGAATCATAAACTCGCAGCGCTAGCAGGTTATCTGGTGCCCCTAATCCCTCAGCACACACACATTATACTTATGCCCGTTCTGACCCATTAGCATTCCCCCAGCCCAAGGCTGACTAGTGCCGAAGGGTGGCAAAGCTCCTCTCAGAGGCTCTGGAACATCAGCAAAGCTGCAGCAGCCAGGGAAATTTGCCCATCATTTTAAAGCACAAATGAAGTATATACTGGGCAAAGCAATTCTATTTCCTCTCTGATGCTTACAAAATCTTGAAGCATGTAACTTTATCTTCATCCCAGCTCCAGGTCCTGTACTCCAATGGAATTTAAGTGAAGTCCCAAGAGGCTGCTTGTCCCTCTTGCCCTTTGGCAGGGACAGAGAATGTCACCCAGGTGCACCATGTGGATGCATAAGGCCGGCATGAGGACAGTTCACAGGTGTGAGTCTGTGCTCCCTTGGCAATTGTGCAGAAGCACATGAAGGTGCACTCAGTAAAAATCCAAAGCCAGCTGTGCTGCACTGTGCTCACGTAAGAGATGTGACCATTCAGACAAAAACCACGGAAATCACAGCAATGTCTTACTCACCCAGAATTTTACGAGGAAGAAGGCATTTTGAGGGCCCTTTCCAAACAGTTCCTTTAAGCCACCTTTCTTTTCAGGAAATTTGTCATAAATCTGACGAATGTCCACTGATTCAAGCAATGGGTCACTGTAAGAATGGTTGGCATGCCCAATGTGCACGAAGAGGTGTTTGTTGTACTGTAAGAAACCAACAGAAACATTCCCATTACAAACTCTTTGATCAACCTGGGACTCATCCATCTTGAACTGGATAAAGAGCAGTAGTACCAAAATTCTGGAATTAGGCCTTCCAGCCTAGGATCAATGCTTTTGAAATGAGTATGTTTAGAAAAGCGATTATAGCTTAGAGTTGAGACAATCATTGCTTTTTACTGACAAGGGCATATATTTTCCGAAATATCTGAAAAAGGCTTTTTTGCGGATACATTAATAACAACAGCTTAAGTTACCTAGCTACCAAACCAAGAAACAATTGTATTACCCAATTTCACCTGACCCAACTGAAAATGACAATGATACTCTTTGGAGCCCAATAAGAAATCTGTGTGCAGTTAGCTCATGTCATAACCCAGAATGCACTTCTTGTCCCAACTCTCCAGGGACAGTGTAGATACAGTGGTCTGAGCAATGGTACCCACTTCCTTCTTCCAGCAGGAGTAAGAGTGCTGAGCCTCTTTGTCACCAGTCCCCTTAGTAACCAATCCAAAACTTCTGCATAAGGGCTGCTCAATATGTCACTGTCAGTGCAAAGTTAGGACTGGGGTACAGATCACAGAGAAGATCTACAAGGCCATACACGGCTGATGAAAAGGAACATAGGTCACTCATTCATGAAAAAACAAACAAAAAACTCTAACCCACGTTAAGTCATTTCACTCACAAAGTGAACCCTTTTCTTCCCCGTGCTTTGGGATAAGACATGGTAACTGGACCACAAAGGACTGTGTCCAAACCAATGGTTCTCAACCCAGGCTACATCAGAATACCCAAGGATCATTTAAACATCACAAAGGCCTGGCCATAGTCTAGATTAAACTGGAATCCCTGAGAATGAGGCCAAACATCGTAATTTTTAAAGCTTCTTCAGTGAATTCCAATATACAGCCAAATTTGAGACCACTGGTCTAGACGTTATACTCCAGACTCTTCGGGCATGCCTCTCCCACTGAATAGGCATTAATACCAACTTAATGTGACACAGACCAAGAAACCTGGGGATGCAGAGGCTCTACGGGCCTCAGAACCAAATAGAGTTCACTGAGAAACTCCATCTGCCTTCTTTATCTAGCAGTCCAAGTCTGCTCACGTTCCAAGTTAAAACTGGCAATTCTCCAACTACTGTCCTGAGTACTAATCTATTCCACAGGAAGTCCCAAGTAACAGAAGGCTTGGGCAAAGCTGAGTATTATACATGGGTTAAGAATATACAGTCCAGCGCAGCAGCATGGCACATGTATAAATATGTAACTAACCTGCACATTGCGCACATGTACCCTAAAACCTAAAGTATAATAATAAATAAATACATACATACATTAAAATATATATATATATATACAGTCCATGGAACCTAATCATTGGGGCCTGCTTTAAAAAAAAAAAAAAGATTGTGTGGGTCTAGACTCATCCTACTCAAGCACAAAACACTGCCCAAGGCAAATTAGCTATGATACTGGGCAAGTGCCTCTCAAGTCTCTAAAATGGGGACAGTGATGGCATTCACTTCACTGGATTGTTACAGGGTTTAAATGAGACCCTCCACAGACTTCATCAGTGATCCTAGATCTAACAAGAATAAGCAGTCAATAAAATCTAGCTATTATTGTTTTAATAAGACTTCTCCTCTTAGAGATTCACAGTAAATATTAGCGTATTAAAAGCAGTGCCATTGACTGGGCACGGTGGCTCATGCCTTTAATATCAGCACTTTGGAAGGTCAGGGAGGGAAAATCATTTGAGCTCAAGAGTCTGAGACCAGCCTGGACAACATAGTGAGACCTCATCTCTACCAGGGAAAAAAAAAAAAATCACCAGGTGTGGTGGTGCATGCCTGTAGTTCCAGCTACTTGGGAGGCTAAGGCAGGAGGATCACTTGAGCCTGGAAGATCGAAGGTGCAATGGAGCTATGATCATGCTGCTGCACTCCAGCCTGGGCAACAGAGTAAGACCTTGTCTCTTAAAAAGGCACTTCCATAAAGAAACATTTTTAAACGTATAATCTAGAGTTTCTCAAACTCAGATGGTCACAAAACCCTATGAAATATATCCTGAAGGAATACTGGTTTAAATCTATAACCTGCCACCCACATTTGGATCTCTGGCCACCATGCCAAAAGACAGGAGGCTGGACACTCCATCTGATGCCAGTGTTGCATATAGGGGCAGTGCAACTGGGGCCAGTATCTTTTGGAGAGGGCCAGGTCCCTCTCTTGTTCAACATCAGAGTGGTATCTTTTCCAAAGCTTCAAAAATCCTAAAAGGTATCGGGTGAGGTGAAAGAAAGAACCCTATCAAGCTCTGACATGGATGCAGCTACATGGACTAGCCACCTGGCAGGTAAGACAGAAGCTGGGAGATACTATAAAACAACAGGGTCTGCCTGAGAAGGATGAAATTATTTTTAAAAAGGTTAAAAGTAAAAGCCATTGTGTTAAGGAACTGAGATTATGGGGGTGGGAAGAGGTGAGATTATAAGGGTAGGAGGGAATATCTTTGAGCTTTTTATACATTTTTTCAAATGTTGCCACATCACTTTTTCCAATGATAAACAACAGCCCATGGAAATGTATGAGGCACAGTCATAGCTGCTAAGAAGCTTCTAGTCTTTCTAGTCTCAGTGGGCAAAAGTAAAAAAGAATAACACGGGCAAAGGTGTGGGCACAGACACTGGTATAAAGGCAATCAGAAACACAAAGTGGAATGGGGAGTACAGGGCAAAAGGCATTGTTTCTTTATTACCTAGACAACTGGCTATGTATCCATTCATCCAACCCTGATTAACAACCTCTGCTTACAGCTAGCTCTCAGACCTCCCCAGTTCTGGAAGGCACCGTTTCTGTCCATTCTAGTGCCTTCTGCAGGGAGTGAGTTTATGGGAGGCATGAGACACAAGCCTTAGGGACCCACTGAGCTGAATCCCAGTCTCCCTTTAGGCTCCTCACTCCTAGCTGTTCTGCCTCGCTAGCTGCCCCAGACCAGGTCAGAGCTGGTGTGAAGTTGAGAAGCTGGGAAACTTGAAGTCTTTGCGCTTAACATCAAAATGTCCCTGCACTGCACTGCTGGAAATGGGAACCATGGCCCTGACATCTACAGGTCAAGAAGGTGAATGGGGATAAAATCTACCACATACCGATGGGGACCATGAAGGTACAGCTGAAAAGCAAGGTGCTGAGTGTAAAGCACGAAAGCCTTGGAGCCAGACA
This sequence comes from Pongo pygmaeus, assembly GCF_028885625.2. Lineage (NCBI taxonomy): Eukaryota > Metazoa > Chordata > Mammalia > Primates > Hominidae > Pongo > Pongo pygmaeus. The sequence continues at coordinate 63,276,693 of NC_072382.2, forward strand.
CAAACCTGAAACCTCAGACTTCTCATATGTGCAAGGGGGATATAATACCTGTAATATTTGTAACATATGTGAATATTAAAGGAACTAATGCTCAGAAGGTGCTTGGCATAGGACCTGCCATATAAGAAATGTTTGATAGGGGCCAGGATTGGTGGCTCACACCTGTAATCCCAGCACTTGGGAGGCTGAGGAGGGTGGATCACTTGAGGTCAGGAGTTCGAGACCAGCCTGGCCAACATGGAGAAACCCCATCTCTACTAAAAATACGAAAATTAGCCGGGTGTGGTGGCACGCACCTGTAATCCCAGCTACTCGGGAGGCCGAGGCAGGAGAACTGCTTGAACCCAGGAGGCGGAGGCTGCAGTGAGCCAAGATCACACCACTGCACTCCAGCCTGAGCATCAGAGAGAGACTCCATCTCAAAAAAAAAAAAAAAAAAAGTGTTCATGTTCAATAAATTATAGCTAAGATACCATTGTTATAGTTTTTATCATGTGAGATTCACTAGATCCTGAGGTAGAAGCAAAATAACTTTCCTGCTTTTGCTATCCCTCCTGCCTAGTAAAGAAAAAAGAAACACAAATAAGCCAAGAGCTGGGAGCAAGCAGTGAAGCCAAGTGACTGTTCAAATCCCTGATCATGGCCCACTCGTAACCAGCTGCTCAGGGTGTGGGCCTCTCACCTGTGCCTGAAGGAAGGAAAAGACCTTGTGTCCACTGGGCACTGTGAGCAATGTGCTGTTTATAGATGTGATCTCAGGTAATCTTTGCCTCATGACGCTGCTGGAGGTGGATTTAATTTAAATCATTTTACAGATGAGGAAATAGAAGCTTAGAGATGAACTGACTTGCCTGAGGTCACACATCCAGGAATAGTCCTGGAGTTAATAAAACTTGGATCTGTCAACACCACAGCCCTTGCATTTGCTGCAAACATTAATCACACTGTCCCCCAAAAGAAAATGTCTAAGCCTTTCTAACACTGTTAAACCAACGTTTTTTGAAAGTTGATTTGGGAAAGGAACAACAGCAAAAAAACTGAAGTGTTTTAAAACTTCTATGAAGTTAAATTAGAATTAGGAACAAACATGATTCACAAATGCATCAGATAGAGTCCACAAAGGTTTCTATTTTGAGGAATTTACCTCTGTGTTCAAGGCTGAAATGAACAGAGAAGGGGCAGGCTGCCTTTGCCAAAGGAAATTGGGCACTGTCTCTACAAGGCTGGTGACTTGAAAGCAGACTCTGACCATTGGCATCTGAGTGGCTTCACTGCTGCCAAGAGGTGGTGACTCTGTTTCTAAGAATACAAAGTACTACAGAAGGTGCCCTGGAGACCACAGCATTGAAACAAACAGACCACCCTCTCCCCCTCATTCAACCTGGGTAGGTCAGGAATTCCTCTGTCCCCAAATTCAGAAGGCTGAAAGGAAGAAATCTATATGTTGGGTTCAAGTTTTAATCAAATTAATTCTAAAAACCCTTTGGTAAGGCTCTATTTCCAGTCTTGCCAGTTCTCCTTATAAGGGAAGTGGGCCAAAGTGGATTATTTATTTGCTTCTCTCCTTCCCAAATAAATCTCATTTCTTCTCCAGCAGTGGTGGTTTCCCCAAAAGTGAAGGTGGCATATAAAACAAAAAAAGGGCAATTCTATTCTATGGGGCACAAAACAAATACTCATAAAAGAAAACTGGCATTTGGGAAAGAAAACTGGCATTTGGGAAAGAAAACTGGCATTTGGGAGCAAGATATGAGCAGAAAAAGGGCAAATGTCAATGACTCACATATGCAAGGCCCAAGACTAGATTTCCTCAATATCCAAAACAGAGGCTAATTTTTACTTCTCCAAAAGAGTCCTCTAGGCACTCAGTAGAGGCACAACTGATTATCAACATCTCAAGGTCAACGATGGAAAAGGTACTCACTCTGCCTGTTTCTTTTACACATTTTAATAGAATGAACCAGCACACCTATCATCCATCATACATGCCAAGCACTGTGCTAGGCACCAGGAATCCATGAGCTAACAAAAAAGTGCTCATCTTCATAGAACCTACAGAGTGACTGTAGAGAGCAAGCTTATTGCCTCTATATTTAGAATTGTATCTTTCCCAAATAAATATATGTTTTCATAAATTCCTACAAAGAAGATGGGGATAATAAAGACAGTCAACACCACTTCTACATATCACATGACCTAAATTAGCGTTTACCTGCTCTTTTTATAAGAATGACCTTATTCTCCAGCATTAAACATATAGTATTGTTCATTAGCAAGGAGAAAACATGTGGAAATCACCTAGAAAACATAAATAAAGTTTCACAAGTCCAAGGCAAAAACCACAATGAACACCAAGTTATCCATTACACATGAAAGTAGAATACTCTTTCAGATATTTAAGGTATCAGAAAACTGACCTTCCTTGCAACTTGTTCCCAGGGAGCTATAGGAGGCTATGTTCCTACAAAATGATGGAATAAATTTTAAAAAGAGATAGGGCCTAACATAGAAGAAAGGTAAAGAAACCAGCCAGGTCAGCAACCAGTCCAGAGTGGATCCGTGGAGCTGAGGACTCCTGGCAGGATGTCACCAAGAGAACAGACCTGATTTATATCTCACCATCTGGAGAAGAGTATGAGTTCTCCTAGCAACTTTGAGGATGAATTGGTGTAGCTATGTAAAACTGAACAATTTTTTAAAAAGACAACCATACACCCCAGAAAAAAAACGTTTTACAATTAAGGAAATGGCTCCAATATATAACATTAACCATGCTGTATGCAAAATTTATATGGGTTTGTAAAATTAACTGAATGCTAATTTTTTTTTATTGTGATATAAGCACATAGGGGGACTGAAAGGAAGACGGAGGGGGGCATATACTAAATTTAGAGAACTAAATCATAGTCTTCTATGTTAAGAAGTCAATAGATGATGCCTAAAATAGAATGAGATATACAGTATAAGCATGTTATTTAGAAATGTGGAGGTAAATATATTAATACAAAGAAATGGCTGAAAAGGCTGCAAGCAGCGGTCCCCAAAAAGTAGAACTGGGAGGTGAGGAGTCATGAAGGAGCAGAATACTGCTTTTCCTACGGGCCATGTGCTTCAATCTGGCTTATACAATTATTTTATTAAATAAACCACCAATCAAAAACTATCTTGAAAGACTATGGAGTTTTTCTGAGGAAGGGAAAGAACCATAAAAGGAAGCAAAAAACATTACTTCAGGATGTTTATTCTGTGTTAGCCACAAGTTCCTTGGGCTTTATAGAAGCTCAGGTCAGACTGCAAAGCTTTCCTACAGCTCAAACGCTCAGGACAGCTGGACAGGAACTGGGATGCTTGTCTGCAGATAGGGTTCACCAAAAAGACAGATGCTGCACCAGTAAAACCCTACCTGGATCAAGGATGCCACGCAGTACCTGATGCCATCTTAATATGTGGATTTCTATTTTGACTTGGAGAAATGTCCATTTTCTCTTTGTATTGCTATAATCCCTCCAGTTATTCTTCATAGCAGTTGCAAATAATAATAAAGGTGAATGCAACCCTCAAAAGTCAACCATTCACTTGCAAAGGGCTTCTGAGATACCCGGGGGGTTTAATAAAGGACTTTCATCTTCCTTCAAAGCTGCTCTACGAGGTCACTTTGTTTCCTGGTCCCTGCTGTTGTTTGCTGCTTAGGGAGCCTGCAGTGAGGAGTGATGAACACCTGGACTGTGGTGTCAGGTGGGATCTGGGTTTGAATCCGAGCAGTGGCACCACTTCCTAACTGAGTCATCCAGGGCAAGTGATTATATAGCCCTCTCTCTCTGCTGCAGTTTCCACATCCATAGTGGAAATATGTATACTTAGTAGAATTATAATGCAGGAATAATAATAGTACCTACTGTACTGGAGTATCAAGAATATTAAATGAGATAATGCAAGGAAAACACATAACACTGTACATAGCACGTAATTTGCTGTTGTTATTACTTTCCAGAAGAATCATGATGTTTCTTTACTTTGGACGAAATAATGTGAAATCAATACTGTCCCTCTGATAACAAAAACCTGGACACACTAAAACTTAAAGCAGAAATGAAGAGAGGGAAAGTTTCAGACTCATTAAGGCGATTCTGTTCTCATGTTATCATCGGTGCTAGGGCAGTGGCAGTGTGGGGAAGCCTTGTGGGGTCTGGTCTCCGCATTTCCCTCAGGCACACAGTACCCTCTCCAGATACCTGCTTCCTACCTTCCTCTAAGGCATGCAAAGTCTGTTCCCAAAAGTGGGGTGAGGACAGCCTAGGAGGTTGTCCATCACTGTAGATGAAACAAACCACAACAGTACAACTTCCAACAGTGGTCACTGGGGCTTTTTTCTCTTTTTTTAAAAGGACTGCCAATACATTCTATATGTATTGAATCTAGATGTATTGAACTGATGAAGGCAGTTCAATCTTTCTGGAAAAGGAAGAAAAAGCCCTACAAATCTGCTAGTCCTCAGCATCTGCGAGGTGCCCTCAGACACACCGGGTCTTGCACTGCACCGTCCAACCTGAAGATGGCAGTCTTTTCCTAAATTTGTTCCAAAAATTCTAAGTATTTGAAGAACGTAGTGAAACCCTGAAAAATGACTGCTGTCAAATAATACCAAGAAAAAATTATAATCCACTTAGGAATTTAAAGAAATCAAGACAAATAACTCATGTCAAGGGATGCTAATGTACAAGCTGGAACAGAACAAGGACAAATCGCCTACATTTACTTCTTGTCACGGTCCTGCCTGGAATGTCTGTCCACCTACCCCCAGGGCAGGCTGGGCAGCCTGTGGTGGCCCCTGGGGGGACAGGGAACGACTGCAGAGCCAAGCCAAGAAAGGTTCCCGCACATTCAGCCCAGGAGCTTGCCTGTGCTCACGGTTCCTGCCAAGGAGAAAGTGAATCTGAAGTGAGTTCTCTCCTCAGCTCACTGTTCAGGGCACCAGCCCTGTTCTGGCCACTTGGCCCTGATATGCCACTTCATCCCATGCTCCTCACTCTTCCCAGAGAGAAACATCATTGGAAACAAGGAGCAAGTGAATCCCTCCTTCCAGGATCTCACACCGAGATGCATCCTTCCCACCTCCCACTCCCAGCACCATCTCCACAGAGGGGCTGCTGCTTCCTCAGACAGGAGTGTGTCTTCCCCACAGAAGCACAGGTGAAAGGCCCACCAACTGAGTGAGCAACCAGGAAGGTGCGTGGGGTGCGGACCTGCCAAAGAAAGCAGAGGGGGCCTGACTGGGGCCTCTCTGAAATGCCTACAGAACCTGGATTTCCAGACGCTTTCAGTGGCCTCCTTCCCAAAGGGTAATGAAGAAAGAGTGGAAGTGGCCAGAGCATCTCAGAAACACTGAGTACAAAACATCAGCAGACAGGCTGCTGCCACAAGAGGGTGTGCCCTGGGCCTGGAGGGGCTCGCAGGTGGCTCGGCAAGGGCTCAGGATTGTGAGGGGCATGGGGGTGCTCCACACTGAGCCATCATCTCCTTCCCCGGGAGACACTCCATCTCCTATGTCCTACTGGAAGACCAGGCTTGGAAAAACATGAGAAAAACCTGAGAGACATTCAAGGACTGAGCACAGCCAACCGTCAGATCAGCTGCAGCCTTCCTCCCCAAACCTGGAAGGCCAAATGTACTTCCCGACCACTTATTCCAAAGCATGAGATGGGAACATTAATGACACCTGGGTTAGAATACCTAGGCTCTGCTATTTTTGAGCTGAGTGGCTTAAGGCAAGTTGCTTAACCTTTCTGGGCTTGGCTTCCTCATCTGAGCAGTGATGAACCCTAGCCTGTCTACAAGGTCAAATGAAACAGTCAATGTGAAAATTCCGCCCAGGCCACACAGAGCCGCACAGATGCTGGTGACCTGGCTTACTGGCATGAGATCACTTCCAAGCCCTGAATTACAGGAGAGGAGCCTCTTTTCTGAAGGACCAGGAACCAGATTTGTTCAAACAGCCATTCTCCACCCCAAGATGGAGCAACTGCCTCAGCAGCCACTATAAAACCAGGAAGCTTCTCCAGAGACACCGGTGCCCTTCTCTGTCCTGCCCAGGATAAAGGCAAGAACCCTCCTGGCAATCGGGAATTAAAACCTTACTGCTGCTGCTTCTTTTTAATTTTTATTTATTTTTTTTTTGAGACAGAGTCTCCTCTGTTGCCTAGGCTGGAGTGCAATGGCGCGATCTCAGCTCACTGCAACCTTGGCTTCCCAGGTTCAAGCGAATCTCCTGCCTCAGCCTCCCGAGTAGCTGGGATTACAGGCACCCACCATCATGCCCAGCTAATCTTTGTATTTTTGTAGAAGTGGGGGATTCACCATGTTGGCCAGGCTGGTCTTGAATGCCTGACCTCAGGTGACCCACACACCTTGGCCTCCCAAAGTGCTGGGTTTACAGGCATGAACCACCGCACCCGGCTGAAACCTTGCTTCTTATCTTGTGTCTCCAACCTAATCCCCATGCACAGCCATCCCCCTCTTCTTTCTTCCACAGGCCTCATCAATGTCATATTTCCTTAGAGGTGTCCTGGTCACATTTTCCAAACCAAGACAGGAGCTGTGTTCTGACAACGGAATTTTAGTTGATCTGTAAATTTAGGCCATTGAAAGAAGTATAAAAATGTGAAATTAAATCATCCTTGGGCCCACGTTTGATCAACTGCCTTTACGAAAAAGAATCATGTTATCTGCAGGATATATTTACAGACCTTCCATGCGGGCTCAACCACAGGCCTGCCAGTCCCCCAGAGGGGAGACCTTGGGCTCCCTCTGACTATGAAGACTGCTAACTCCCACATCCATGTCCAGGAGGTCCAGCCCCTTGGAATAAAGATAAGGGCCAGGACACCAGGCAGCAAAACTCCCTTCCTTCTGGCTGAGGGGGCTGCCATCACCAAGCCCAGGTGACCCTTCAGGAACTCTCTCCTCCTCCTGGAGCCCAAATCAAATGTCCATCTGTGAATGGAGAACAATCCCTGCCCTTCCCATTTTCCCAGATAATGGGGTAAGTGTTATTTTCTCATACACTGAAATTCAGACAAAGTTCAAATAGTCAACCCCGCCATCTATTAGCCAGGTCCCAGATGAAGTTACTTATAAACTCTCTGAGCTTTCCTGTCTCCAATACGTATTTCAACAAGCTTATTTTGAGAATCAAAGGCAAAAGCATTATCACCAAGTCAGTTCTTAGCAATCCTGCTTCCTCCTCTGTTCCAGGACTCTTCAAATTTTATCAGCATCCTTGGTCTCAAAAATCCAGTCATTACCATTTATCCTCCTCTTCTCACAGCTCATTAATCCACAAGGCTTTTTAATTTTATCTCCATAACATCTCTCCCCTCTGCCATTTCCTCAGCCACGGCCCCTGCCCTGGTTTGGTCCTCATCAGCCACCGGCTGGCCAACAGTATAGTTTCCTCCAGCCCCTGCTCTCACCTGATGCAGCCATCGTTTTCCTGAAGCACAAATCAGATCACATCCTCTCTTTAAAAAGCAGGGTGGGGTGGGAGAATACATATATTCATATTAAATTGTATATGCATTAAAATCACTACAAAGCCTCATAAGAGAAAAGTAACAGTGGCTACCTACTTAAGGGTAGGATAGGAATGAGAGGGAAGGAACGTCTCCCTTCCATTCTCTTATGCTTGGAGATTTTTTGACCACATAAATTTACTACCTTTATGAAAAGTTTAATTGATTTTAAAAATTAATTGAGGCCGTGCATGGAGGTTCACATCTGTAATTCCAGCACTTTGGGAGGCTGAGGCAGGCAAATCACTTGAGGTCAGGAGTTTGAGACCAGCCTGGCCAACATGACAAAACCTTGTATCTACTGAAAATACAAAAATTAGCCAGGCATGATGATGCATGCTTGTAATCCCAGCTATGTGGGAGGCTGAGGCAGCAGAATTGCTTGAATCCGGGAGGTGGAGGTTGCAATGAGCCAAGGTTGTGCCACTGCACTCCAGCCTGGGCGACAGAGCAAAACTCCATCTCAAAAGTAGTTGAAAAATATTCTGACTCCTGTTAGAATTTCAGTAGAGTCCAAAGTATCTAGTGAGCACATTCTCACAAGCTTGATCTCTGTCCAGAGCTCTGGCTCAATTTCCTTTCACATTACTGTAAGACATTCAGGTTCAGAAGCATTTGTGGAGTGCTCAGCATGTTCAGGGATATTACTAAATGTAGTCATCACAGTGAGCGTGGCAGCGATCCTGTTATGTCCACTTAAGACAGACTGGAAACTGAGGCTGAGCTGAGGTAATTTGGCCCAAATCTCAAACAGCTGCTAAGAATTCTAATATCAGTCACCTCTTTGCTGCCACTAAAGCATGATGAAAGATAGGCTCTAAAGCAGCGGTCCCCTTTTTGGCACCAGAGACTGGTTTTGTGGAAGACAATTTTCCATGGGTTGGAATAGGAACTCAGAGGAAACCCAGAGTAACCATCTACCCAATGTGGAAGGCCCTCAGAGGTCTGGTCTTACTTGGGGAGCTCCTACTTTGCAGGCAGCTGTTTTTAACTTTTGAACTTTGTCTTTATTTCTTCAAAAGTACAGTGACATGGTTAAGATACAGAGTGGTGGTAAACTTTGGCACAGTCACCATTCTTGGAGGTAGAGCTTGAAAACTTTATTTAATGTTTCTGAGCCACAGTTCCTTTATGTACAGACTGGACATAATGCTCAGCATACTAAGACAGAGCTCATAAGTGCTGGTGATGATCATTATTGACATAATATATAAATAAGTTGCTTGGCTGGGCACGGTGGCTCACACCTGTAATCCCAGCACTTTGGGAGGCCGAGGTGGGTGGATCGCTTGAGCCCAGGAGTTCAAGACCAGCTTGGGCAACATAGTAAAACCCCATCTCTACTAAAAATACAGAAATCAGCTGGGTGTGGTGGTGCATGCCTGTAGTCCCAGCAACTTGGGAGGCTGAGATGGGACAATCCCTTGAGCCTGGGAGGTCGAGGCAGCAGTCAGCTGTAATTGTGCCACTACATTCCAGCCTGGGCAATGCAGTGAGACCCTGTCTCAATTAAAAAAATAAAAATAAATGAGTTTCATATGTTGAGCAAACATGTGCCTTCCCTGATCGGGTTTGTTCCTCTACTGTATCATGGAACTTCTCTTCTGCAAGGCAGTGAGTGCTTCCTCAAAATCTAAAGAGAACAATCTCTTTGCCTCTTTCTCTACCCCCAACTCTTCCCTCCTCTGGTTGTGTAACTCCTGCCTAAGTAAATCCTTTCTGTGCTCTCCTCCTGGCTCCTGCTCACTATGGCATCCAGACCACAACAGGCATGAGACACACAGCCTGGTGCCCGGGCAGTCTGAGCAGGCAGGGGTTTGCCAGCTGCTGCCCTGTCGGGGGCTGGAGGAACCCGCCGTGCCCCAGAATTGAGGTGGCAGAATCACTCCAGGCTTTATCAGGAAAACCACTCCCTGTGTACTTTCAGGATTCAGTTGACAGCTCAGCCAGGCCGGGTTTTCATCTGCCTAACTTGGCCTCCAGAAACTGGACCCTGATTTCAGGGAGGCCCCTTTTAAATAGCCCACCCTGGGTGGAGGATATCACACTTCACACTTGAGATCCTTTGATATGCAACACTGAAATCATGTAGAAAGTGTATTTCCAACTAAAATAGTCTTTGTTTTTTACACTCTTCCTTCCTTTCTTCACCCTCTGCTGTTTTTCTCTTAGCTTCCAGTAGAGCCAAAGGTAACAGAGGGACTGACTCGCTGGTTCTTCTCCAACATAAACCACCACCAACTTGGGGAAGCTGCCGTCTGGTTTACACATGACACGAAACCAGCAGGGGGCGATCATCCCCCTAATTATTCTCCCATTAGCTCCTTATGGCCCTGGGCTACAAAAACAGACTACTCATCAGATACAAATGGACCATACAGCCTTTGGGTCACAATCTCAGGATGTGGAGTCAACAGACCTGGATCTGAATCCTACTTCCCATGTCAGTTGGCTGTCTAACACTGGGCAAGCTACTTCATAAGGATTACATAAGATAATGCACAGTGTTGGCATACAGAAAATATTTAGTAAATGTTGGCCATCACTATTGCTAGGAGTGGTGGGGTTGTGAGGAAGTCTTCAGTGTTGGCAAGGATGACATATGTGGTGAGCCAACGAGTAAATTTCAGAAAATGCTGGTTCTAAGGCCACTTCAGACTAAGGAGGAGACAAACTAAGGTTCTTCTCTTGGCTTTGCTGGTACCAAAGTATGCAACCATGTCTTTTTTTCAGATGGAGTTTCAGTCTTGTCACCCAGGCTGGAGTGCAGTGGCGCGATCTCAGCTCACCGCAACCTCCGCCTTTTGGGTTCAAGCGATTCTCCTGCCTCAGTCTCCCGAGTAGCTGGGATTATAGGTACCCTCCACCATGCCCAGCTAATTTTTGTATTTTTAGTAGAGATAGGGTTTCACCATGTTAGCCAGGCTGGTCTTAAACTTCTGGCCTCAAGTGACCCACCCGCCCTGGCCTCCCAAAGTGCTGGGATTACAGGCGTGAGCCATCGCACCCAGCCAGCAATCATGTCTTATCTTAAGAGATGCTACAGGCAGGCTGGGGTGCAAAGCTGGCTACTGTAAGGCAGCATCTCTCCAAGCCTCTTCTGTAGAAAGGAATAGAATAATCTACCTCACAGAGCTCAACAAAGATGAAAGAAGTCACTAATGACAAATAGCATGGAACCTGGCTACATAATTTCTTTTTTTGCCAGCACTACCTATAAGTTCTCTTCTCTACTAAAAATATTTTATAACCCCTTGGGTCTAATGAGCCTAAGCCGTTACAAAAAAGTAGGGGGAAACATATATACATGTCTGTAATAAACATCTAGAGAATCCAAATGCAAAGTTTAACTTATTTAGGGCCCTTTAATTATTGGTCACTTTGTTCGCTTATCAAATTAATGTGGTTAATGCTGGATGTTAAATTTTAAGTACTGTATGCCCAAATTTGTTAAAATGTATCAGCTGAGTTTATTTTAGATAGCCTTAATGTTTCTGTTGTTGGAACAAAAATATAGCAAAATTAAAGTCTGAGAAGTCACAAAAACTCTAAGAGCCAAAGAAACTATCTACATGATACAAATTTTTCAGTGTAACCTTAGCCCTGAAGTACCATTATACCTTGATTGTAATAGCACCTTGTGTTTGTCCAATAAAGCACACAGTATATAACTTGAGAGGCTGGTACTTAAGATACTGTCAAATGCTTTAAATAATTTTATTAATTCTCCATCATTTCAACTGGTCAGCCACCGCTTTTTCCCTCTAGCACAAAAACCAACCTTCAGGCCCTCACATGTCCACTAAAATCAAATATAGATCCTATTAACAATCTGCGGCCGGGCACGGTGGTTCACACCTGTAATCCCAGCACTTTGCGACGCCGAGGCGGGCAGATCACGAGGTCAGGAGATGGAGACCATCTTGGCTAACACGGTGAAACCCCATCTCACTAAAAATACAAAAAATTAGCTGGGCGTGGTGGTGGGCACCTGTAGTCCCAGCTACTTGGGAGGCTGAGGCAGGAGAATGGCGTGAACCTGGGAGGCGGAGCTTGCAGTGAGCTGAGATCGCACCACCGCACTCCAGCCTGGGCCACAGAGCAAAGACTGTGTCTCAAAAAAAAAAAAAAAAAAAAAAAAAAAAAAAAAAAAAATCTGCCACATTCATTTGCATATATTAAATCATTTGTGTTCAACTGAAGAATGAGTGTTTGTAACATAGGAATATCAGAAGCGACACCAACAATAGTGACTGAGGTTAGGCAAAATAATTTCACAGCAGTGACAGAGCTCTGGTTGGTAATGTCTAATGCACATCACTTAGTATCATAATACAAGCCAGAAACATCAACATATCTATTAGGGGGTATTATTATTTTCTGAAATTATATACTTTAAATCCAAAAAGCAAGTAACTTTCAATTGTGAAGAAGGTTGCGGCATGGCAGTGCATAACTGTAGTCCCAGCTACTCGGGAGCCTGAGGCATGAGGATCACTTCAGCCCAGGAGTTTGAGGCCAGCCTGGGCAACACAGTAAGACCCCATCTCAAAAAAAAAATTAGTTGTGACAAAGGACCATTATTCCACATAAGCAGTTAGCATCCCCTGACATACTGGGTATTTATGTGCTTGGGTAGTTCTTGTGTTCTCCACCCAAGTGTGGGCTCCATGAGAAAAAGAACTTTGTTTTGTTCACTGCTGAATTTCTAACACCTGAAACAGTGGCTGGCATGCAGTAGGTGCTCAAAAAATACTTGTTAAATAAATTCTCATTTCTCCCAATCCCCAATTCACATCCCCTAAAATATAACTATCTTTCTCAAAGGGCCCAACGATGTTACACCAGGCCTTCCTTTCATTCCAGGGCCTTTTAAGTCATGTGTTGGAGTCTATGTAAGTCAAGCTTTTTCATTCAACAACAGCAGGCCAGATCCAGTTTACGCGTTCAGATTATTATATGTATCCTGAATGTACCTGAAACACTTATCTCTGGCCTCTACTCTAGCAACTTAGTGGGCTTTGACTTTCCTAAAACAGTCACTGATTTAATATACTGCCACATACACTTCAGCTTCATCACCTCTGGAATATTCTGCTCCCTTATTCTCTCCCTGTCCAATCCTCCATGTTTCAGCTTAAGGGCTACTTCCTCAAGGAAGCTTGCCCTGTTTCCTGTTACTCACAGCGTTCAGTATCCTTCCTTCCTAGAAGTCACAGCACTTTGCAATGATCTCTCAGATAATCATCTGTTTCGTGTCTGTCTCCCCTGTTAGGCATTTTACTCCCTAGGGTCTGAGGCTGTGGCCATCTGGGTAGCGACGAGCCCCTCTCCTGTGCAGCTTCTTGCACATGCAGGTGCACATGAATGTTTGCAGAATGGTCTGAATGATTCGAAATGTTTAGCCCAACAAATACTAACAACAAAAAGAGGCAATCGAGCCTTCTGGGACCTAAGAGGTCCATAATTGGAGAGCACAGTTAACAATGAGGGAGCTACACATTATTTTAATTTCCTTTAAAAAAAAGAGAATTTTTATAAATGCTTCCATAGTATTTTAACCAGGGAAGCAAAAATCATGTGAGGACTTTTGCCTCCCAGTGTCTTGGAGTTGTTTCCTAAAAAAACAGTCATATGCAAAGAGAAATTTGCTTACACAGGAGATATTCAGACTGAAAAGACAATTCAAGCCCGGGCGCGGTGGCTCACACCTGTAATCCCAGCACTTCGGGAGGCCGAGGTGGGCGGATCACGAGGTCAGGAGATCGAGACCACCCTGGTAACACGGTGAAACCCCGTCTCTACTAAAAATACAAAAAAAATTAGCCAGGCGTAGTGGCGGGTGCCTGTAGTCCCAGCTACTTGGGAGGCTGAGGCAGGAGAACGGTGTGAACCCAGGAGGCGGAGCTTGCAGTGAGTGGACATCACACCACTGCACTCCAGCCTGGGTGACAGAGCCAGACTCTGTCTCAAAAAAAAAAAAAAAGGACAATTCAAGAGACCCTCAAAACTGGGAGGTGATCTTTTACGATAGTGAAAAGGATACAATGAAATACAAGATTTGGGCTCCTGGTTCCTTCTGTTTAATCTTAAGTCATTTAGTATGTCTGGGCCTCAGTTTCTTTATCTGTAAAATGGGGAAAACAGAACCTATCATGGGGAAAACAGAACCTATCTGATGGGGCACTGTAAGGACAGAATGAAATACTCAACCACAAAGTACTCTGTAAACAACAAAGTGTCATGGAAACACCAGTTACAAGAGGCAGAAGCAGCATCTGGGCCAAAGCCCAGCCTTCAACCAAAGAACTATGTATGCTTCCCAGAAAGAACCAGCAGCACAGAGTCACGCAGGGCATCTTTCAGTTTGTCTTAATGCCTTCCACCTAGATGGATTTAACCCTCACCATCACTCTTCCTGTTAGCCACTCAGCTGCTTGGAAGGAGTCATCCAGTTGGCCTTTTCTTCTCTTTCCTGGTCTCAACAGCCCCATTTTCTTGTACCTGTCCTGATGGGCCCAATTTACATTCCTTCCCTCATTTTTCCCCCTAATTTGGAAACAGCTCTATTTTTCCACCAGCTCCCAAAGTTCATGATTTGTGGACAAAGACATCAGTGGGCCACATGTGGGTTCTCCACTCTGGTGATGGCTGGTCAAGCCCCTCTGCCCCATGGGAGGACTTCCCTCAAGCTGAAATGCAAACACTCCCATGAGAGGTCACCTCCAATTGTTCAGCATCTCGGTTATCTACCACAGGCTCTTAACTCATTCCTGACACTTTCTCCCGATAATAGAAATGACATTAAGGCAGGCAACACACAGACAGCATGGGACTTAGGAGATGGGAAGGATGGGGTGAGATAGAGAATGTGGCGAGAGTTGGTGAGGATCTCAGAGACAGACTAAGGATTCCTTCAGTTTTTGCCTTGGGCTTACCCACACACAGATGCAACGCTCATACTCACAGCCAAGGAGTGGGTGTGAAGAAAGGGTACGGGGCTTGTTGGGTGGGAAAGAAGGGAGGATCACACATGTATGGGAAATGCCTGGCTGAGAAACAATGGGATGATGGGTACAAGATGGGGATGGGGGAGGTAGGAAAGAAAAAAGTGACAAATAGAGTCCAGATGCCAATGTTACTGGTATTTATGATATTATAATGCATTGCACTCTATGGCAAACTGTTCAAGTGCTGTTTTGTTACTTTTTTTTTTTTTGAGATGGAGTGTTGCTCGGTCGCCAGGCTGGAGTGCAGTGGCACGATCTTGGCTCACCGCAACCTCCGCCTCCTGGGTTCAACCAATTATCCTGCCTCAGCCTCCTGAGTAGCTGGGACTACATGCGAGTGGCCATGTATTTTTAGTAAAGACGGGGTTTCACCATGTTGGCCAAGATGGTCTTGATCTCCTGACCTCGTGAGCCACCTGCCTCGGCCTCCCAAAGTGCTGGGATTACAGGTGTGAGCCACCATGCCTGGCCACTTCTTCTTAAGAAGTTGTTCTTAAGAAGAGAACAACTTGCTATCTTGAGAAAACAGAGTTGGAAAGAGAGTATGGAATAACAGCTAAATGTTTAAGCTTTAGAGTTTCAGGACCTGAGCTTGAATCTCTTATCTATCAGAGATTAACTGTGTGCCTCTGGGAAAGATACTTATGCTCTCTGTTTCCTCATTTGTCAGTTAGTACCTAGCTTCCTAGGGTGTTTATGAGGATGAATTGTGATCATATATCTAAATAACTCTGCATGGGACCAGGCATATGGCAAGGCTCAATAAATGTTACTTCTTGTTCAATTTTACAAAACATAAGAGCTTGTAAATGTCCCTCTCTCTGACTCAAGTATTCCCTACAGCATCTTGGGGTCCAGGACAGTAATACACCTCCTGCTCTGCTGTTTTCTACAAATCTGCCAACAGGAATCCCTTTTTACTTAATCAAAAGGCTATTCTTTCCTAGGCCCGTTTTCACACGGGATATTTGTCAGGCATGGGGTGGGGTAAAGGAGGAAAGAAAGAAGCAAGGAGGTAAACAGTAAAGGGAAAGAAATCCTGGATTCAAGACACACCTCTCTGGGCACACTCACCGAGTCTGGGTCTCGCTGCTGCTCGAGAAAAGCTGAAAATTCCACCAGGCGAAGCTTGGTTGTGCCAATGGAGCGACCTTGCCAGGCAGGGACTGAGGGAGCTGGGGCCGATGCAGGCTCAAACCCTGAAAGAGCAATTGTCACCTTTGATGCTGGTCACTCACCTCCCCTTGGGCCTCAGGCAAATACTGGAACAGGGCTCTACAGATGACCCAGAAGGAAATGCCAATAGCCCCTCTCCACCAGATCTGGCCAGGATAACTCAGACGACAGATGCTGGCTGAGGACCCCAGTGATGGTGAACAAATAAGCACAAAGCATGTGTTCCTCATTAAGCCAACTTCAACTAAGGTTAAGGGCTGCAGTATGAGGACATCTAATCCTGCACCAAGGGGTCTACTTGGGAACCAAGCCAAGAATGACAGGACAGTGAGAAGTGAATGCTTCCAAAGACTTCCTGTGAAACCCGAACATGCCATGCACTTCTTGTGTTTGCCCATCTTCCTTAAGACTGTGGTCACTAGCACTATAGAATATTCTCTCTGAATGCTCCGTAGTACTCAGGCACAGGGCAATATGTGAAAGCATTTTCAGTTTGGGGAATCCATAAGGGAGAGCAGTGACTTTTATACTGTACACCTCAAGTAGTGCAAAGGAGTAATTCTACACACACACGTGGGGATGGGGGATGCACTTTGTGGGGAAGGAGACAGGTAGGCTGGACAGATTCATGTTTTCCACTTTGAGCTTCCATGTACTCTCTTCTTTAAAGAAAGGTAGCAGGACCGAAATCTACTTATCTAAGAAAGGGTAAATGAAACCCTATCTGGCCTCGAGACTTAGACTGCCTAATTTGGCCAGTTTATATTGAGGAAGATGCTGCAGCAACTTCGCCTTCTGAGGATAATCCAGCATCTTCAGTGAAAGTGAGGAGGCTTCCTGTTTCTTAAACAAACCATCTGAAAAGCTCTTGGGAGATGACTGAAGGGAATCGGGACCTGGCAGGGGTCACCCCTGTGGCCCTCCTGAGCTCCAGGCTACCCAAGGATCCTGCAAGTCAGGGGCAATGTGCGGCTGTGGCAAAGTTGAGCATCTTTTGACTCTGGGAACAAAGTGCCAGACCCAGCTGTCAGCTGTGTGGGAATGTGCTCCCAAAAAGGAGTTTCAGGGATACTCACCTGGAATGGGGGCTGTGACTGCTGGCTGGATGGGGTAGGCCTGCTGCACAAAAGGCTTGACGCTAGGAACAGAGAGATGGCAGACAGAGTTAGAGATCGCATCTGCAGCAGGGGGCTATTACCCAAGCCCCACCATGACCTCCCAGTGGGAGGTCCTTCACCGCTGTGGTCCCTGCCTGCAGGTGGTAGCACACCCCAGGCAGAGGCAGTTGTTCCATAAACTGAGAGGGACCAGCAGCCAGCCAGGTAGGGATCAAACCACCAAGCCTCATTCCAGTTCAATGGGATGTGATGGAAAGGCAGCCTGAATTCCTTGTGCTGTGACATCTGCTTTTGAACCTCTGAGGTCAAGCAGTCACCACTTCTAGGCAAAGTGTGGGACATGCTTCAGGCTCTCCTTCTCTAGGCCAAACAGTGCAAGTTTTTTTTTTTACAGCATATAGGCAGGATTTCCTTTCTTTTATCCTGAAATAGCCCTTATTTTCCAGTTTACTGATCTTTCTTCTCTTGCCCCCAAGGCATCAGTAGGATTTGTCTACTAGCCACCCTACTACAGGGCTGGCCAGAATGAAATGGGCTAGAGGATCACCCGTGCCGCCCTTTCTCAGGCAAGGAAGACCACAGCTCAGCCTTCAATACCATGAAGGAAGAGGGGTCCACTTCTTGCTTCCAGCTGGATGACTGCTAATACTTAAGGTGGGAGTGAGGTGCTTCCACCTCTCCCAGATCCAAAAAGCCAGTCTCTTTCCTGCCAGGGGCCTCAGTAGACAATAAGAATGGGATGCCTTCTGGGACCTCAGTGTAATGCTCCTTTCTCCTCCAGGCCCTGAGACAGTATGGTCCAGGAAGAGCTCTCCCCAGGTGGGCTGGGACCAGCCCCTAGTTGTCAGTGCCCACCCCTCCTCAGACTTACTCTTGTGAGGATCCTGGCTGCCCTGTTTGAATCATTCCCGGCCAGAACTGGAAGGCAAAATGCAAAGGCCTCAGAATTACGAGTTTACTTCAAAGCACAGTTTAGGATGCCTACGCATTGCAACCCCTGCTAAAAGACAGCAGGTTCGATCACCCAACAGAATCGCTTTCCCAGAGTGCAAATGCAGTCACCACTTGCACGAGACCACAACCTATATCCTTGGACTGGCAACCCAGAGCTCCCCTTAGCGCCTCCTTCCTGAAAATGCCCCCAAGGGCAGACGCAGGCAGCAGCTCCTGTTTTCCTTACACCTAAGCAAAGATCTGGGCGTGCTGCAGGGGGCTCACCAATATTTTAACTGACTGATTTATCCATGCACCCTCCCTTCATTCTGAAACATTCCCTGCATAATATTCTGCCTCAACAGCACTGAAGGCCCAGCAAGGCAGAGGACAAAGCTTGAACAAGGCCAGGAACTCCAAGCGGCAATGGAGGCAGCTCTTCTGCAGCGAGCTTCCCTGCTGCGATTGGTGTGGGCTGGAGAGGCAGCATGACATAGAGGAGGAAAAGAGCAGCCTCAGGAGTCAAGCAACCCTGGGGCTGATTGTTGACATCACTATCCATTCCACTATGATCCCAGCTATCCAAACTCGTTTTGCTACTGAATAACCTCAGCTTTTTCATCTGCAAAATGGCAATGACAATAAGAAGCATTTAAGATTACCTGGAGGATTGAGATTATAACATAATGCTTCTCAGCCTCTGGTAGGTGTCAAAATGTAAATGTTAATAGAATACCTTGTCCCTTTAGGGGCTAGTTGCCCCTGAAGACAGAGGGACAGCGACCAAGGGCCAGGAAAAAGATAAAGAGAGAAGAAGCCTGAGTCCAACCCAGAAGGGCACATTTAATTCCATGTCTTCAGGGACTCAGAATTCCTTCCTCTTCTGATTTTCTCCCTCTTCCTTTTCCGTTTTTCTTTTCTTCTTCTCCTCCTCCTTCTCCACTCCCTCCCTTTCTCTCTACTCTCTGCCTCCCTTCCCTCCTTACTTTCACCACTTTAGACTCAGTTATCAGTTGACAAGGTAGCCTTTGCCCTCTCACATACCTGACCCACGTGACAAGAAATGGAGGTGGGAGGCTTAACACTGGCACATGCCAACGCCAACCCCAACCCCAGCAGCTGTCATTACTGGACTGAGCTCATGACTTACCCCCGGCGCCCCCGGGAAGGTCGGGCGTGGAATCCCAGGCAGCCCCAGCTTGTTATGAATGGCAGTGGCCGAGACGATCTGGGCTGAGGACATGGCCGCCATGTGCTGCAGGGCCTTATCCTTTGCAGTCTGATCCTTGAAGGTGACAGTGACACATCAACTTAATACATAACGCATGGCTACCAGGCAGGTTACACAGGCACAGCCACGAGCACATGGACTAAAATACAGAGCCACAAAATAGGCCAAAAAAAGCAAACATGCATGGATAAATAACACAGCCAGAAGGCTAAACCACACTCAACCTACTGTACCTCTCAACATTTACTGGGAAGACCCAATGGGGCAAGGCTTTTTTTTAGGGATTAAATCCATTTTCCAACAGAATGTGAAGTCTCTCAGAAGAGTGGACAACATATTTATTTAGCTTTTCAGCTTCAGAAGATTTCTCCAATTACTTAAAACATTTAAGGAAGGAAAAAAAAAATAAAGGCCCTGCTTTTAAGCAAACGGATGGGAGGAGGGGTGAGAGAAGAGATGTAGCTGTGGACTCGGGTAGGACCATCCACGGAGCTCGAGGAGCCCTATCTGTGTGTCCTGACTGTCACAGGGCCATGGTCCCAGGAGCTGCTGGGGTCATGCAAGGCCTGGAAGCCCTGCAGACACCTGGCTGGAGGGGCTCAGAAGCAGCGGGGGTTGGGGGTAACAGGGCCAAGCAGCATGCTGGCGGGGCGCATGCTTTCTCAGGTATCCCCGCCGTGGGGCTAAGGCTACATGGGTTCGTACTAAAGCCAGGAGCCTAGGGGATGCTACAGGTACGTGGTTTCTCCTTTTCCTAAACGGGTCTTTTCTAGGAAAGCCAAGGCTAATAACACAAAGCTAGCCAAAAAAGTCTGCCAAGCACAGCTAAAATACAGAATACTCAGTTTGGTGAAAATACTTACCATGCTTGTTACCTGGATACAATAATAAACAATTTGTTAAAAGGATTGTATACAAAGGGATTTTTTTTTCTTCGGTTAAAAAAAAAAAAAATATATATATATGTATATATGTACACAAACATATAATACTTGGGAACAATAAAATGCATAGGGGTGTGGGCCTTCTCACATTTTAGGAAGAAAAGGTGATCCAGATGGCTATCTAGAAAGGCAGTGATTGAGAAGGGCACCCAACAACAGCAATAATAAAAAACTACCCCCCAACTCCTTTGCACTGGTTCTGTGGCTTCCCCAGGACAGACAGAAATAGTCAGCCTCCTGGTATGAGACAGGCCCGGTGGGCACAGGCAGGGCTTTGAGCCTTGTAGGCATATAAAGGCTCCCGGTGCCAACAGAGTGTCTATATTCCAGGCCCAAATGCCATCAAAGTAAAAACAAAATGGCGACATCAAAATAAAAAGAGTGCTTTCCACCTCCAGGGAACGTCAAAGGGAGCTTCAGGCTAAGACACCAAGTACCAGCAAAGAGGGTGCTTCAATGCTTACTAATATAACCAAAGGTGATGAAAAAAACACATCAAGGCATCAAAAGCAAGGCAAAAGCAAAAGAGTTTTTTAAAAAATCAAAGCTCATAAACAACTGCTAGGGGCTTCTAAGAAAGATCTGCTAGGTGTTCCCAGGGTGTAGATACTACTTTGCCCTGTAACTGTCAGGAAGACCATGTGAATTTCCAAAAAGCTTACATTAACCTTTGAAAAAGAGGCAATAAAGAAAAAGGGAAAGGGGAAGGACCAGGTGTGGCTGCTCACACCTATAATCCCAGCACTTTGTGAGGCTGAAGTGGGAGGATTACTTGGGCCCAGGAGTTCAAGACCAGCCTGGGCTACATAGAGACACCCAGTCTCCACCAAAAAAAAAAAAAAAAAAAAAATTAGCCGGGTGTGGTGGTGCACTTCTGTGGTTCCAGCTACTCAAGAGCCTGAGGTGGGAGGATTGTTTGAACCTGGGAGGTCAAGGCTGCAATGAGCTGTGTTCATCAAGCCACTGCACTTAAGCCTGGGCAATAGAGCAAGACTCCATCAGAAAAAAAAGAAACAATGAAGGAGAAAAGGAAGGAAGAAAGGGAGGGTGGGAGGGAGAAAAGGAAGGAAGGAAGAAAGGGAGGGTGGGAGGGAGAAAAGGAAGGAAGAAAGGGAGGGTGGGAGGGAGAAAAGGAAGGAAGAAAGGGAGGGTGGGAGGGAGAAAAGGAAGGAAGGAAGGAAGAAAGGGAGGGTGGGAGGGAGAAAAGGAAGGAAGAAAGGGAAGGTGGGAGGGAGAAAAGGAAGGAAGAAAGGGAGGGTGGGAGGGAGAAAAGGAAGGAAGAAAGGGAGGGTGGGAGGGAGAAAAGGAAGGAAGAAAGGGAGGGTGGGAGGGAGAAAAGGAAGGAAGAAAGGGAGGGTGGGAGGGAGAAAAGGGGAAGGAGGAAGGGAGGAAAAAAGGAAAGGGAGGGGAGGGGAGAAAAGAAAACGGAGCCTAACACTTCCATTAATTTCTTCTTTTTTTTTTTGAGATGGAGTTTCACTCTTGTTGCCCGGGCTCGAGTGCAGTGGCACGATCACAGCTCACTGCAACCTCCGCTTCCCAGGTTCAAGCGATTCTCCTGCCTCAGCCTCCTGAGTAGCTGGGATTACAGGCATATGCCACCAGGCCCGGCTAATTTTTCTATTTGTCTTTTTAGTAGAGATGGGGTTTCACCATGTTGGCCAGGCTGGTCTCGAACTCCCGACCTCAGATGATCCACCCGCCTTGGCCTCCCAAAGTGCTGGGATTACAGGCGTGAGCCACCATGCCCAGCCACATTCATTTTTATGTCTTATATATTACTCTGGCTGTGACTGAAAAAACTAAGGAGCCCCAAATAACAGCTTTTCATGGATGCTCAAGGTCATTATGAACATCTGTAATGACACCTCCCGTGGCCGAGTGACACTCCAAGGGCCCTGGAAGCTGGCAGAATTCCTGGGCCTCAACAGAACGGCCAGAGTGACTCAGAATGATCCTTTTGCTGCTGTTATCTCCTTCTCATCACATGGCAATTCTTCAACTTGGGGCTCCATTTGCTAATCTGTCAAATGTTCTAACCTAAAGCTAGCTTCCTCAACTAACCTTTTTTTTTTTTTTTTTTTTTTAAGATTTGAAACATTTCAGATACTGAGGATGCCAGAAAAAGGGCAAATCTTGAAGTGGATGGGATTTTATGATAAACTGACAAACTGGGCCCACACATGCAGACCTCAGTGCCCAGGCAATCTACTGTTGGCTATTCTGTGGCTTTACCTGCTCCTCGCTTGTCCGTCCCCTCAGAGGGTAGCCCGTGAACAGAAACCATGGCCCTAGTCACACCAACTCCATTCCCCATCAACACCACCCTGACATCAATACAAATCCATTGGTTTCTCTTTGACCAGTCACTTTGGACTCTAGCCCCCAAGCCACTCAACCTCTACCAAGGGGGTTATAAATGCTCTCAAGGCGGATTTCTGAAACTGAGGTAATGGCTCAGGGTATGACCACAGGTGCCTTCCTCAGCACAGAACAAGCCTTACAACTTCTCTGGGGCCCAGGCTAGGGGGATTGGAAAATGGCAGCACAGACGTCTTGCCTGCCTGACTGACACATCTGAGCAACAGCTACAAAAGAACTTGAGGGCTTGCCTCCATTCCAGAAGAACATCGTGGAGCCTCTCACAGACCCGAAGAGTTCCACGTTTTTGAAATTCTGCAGACAGAGGCAGTTCTGCTTGCCCAAATACAGAATCTGTTTGTGCACACTTGGGTGGGGCGACTCATGAATTCTAAGTCCAGGTCCAAATGGAAATGAGTTCCCTGCATCTCCACATCCCGCTTTATTGAGTTGCTTGAAATTTGCTAGGCTTATTAAAAATCATTTGAAATCTTCATACAAGTTTGATATTCTTTTTTGAAACGGAAATCAGTCAGTGTGGAAAAGGAGAAAAGCACCTATCTTTGCTGTTTATGTCACACAACTTCAGAACATGATCTTTTTCTTCTGTTAAACAAAGTAAGGTTTGACTCTCATTACCCAGCATTCTACCAGGTACCTAAATGAAAATAGGAGTTCAAGAGCAGGAGAGCAAATCAATTGCTTTTATGACACCAACTTGCTCCAGGACTATAAAAGGTGTACCCACCACTGGGGTGTCCAGAGACCTGGCTCCAAACCTGTCCCTGCCTGACATTAATGAGCTGCATTATGTGGATCAAGTCATTTAATGACTTCGAAGTTTCTTTATTTACAAAATTAGAAGTTGCACATTACTGCCTAATGTCCTTCTGGGTTTAAAGGTATTTGTAGCTATGAAGGTAAATTCCATTATAAACAAATACTTTTTAATGCATATAGTCAAGGAAACTACTAGTGAGAAGACAGCAGGATGTTAAAATTTGGGCAGCTCTTGTCTGCTGTCCTAATAGAAAGCTAAGTGTAGAAAGGAAATTTTATCTCAAGTAGAGGTTCTTTCTGCACTTGACCTACCTATTTAAGAATAGGCAATTTTCTGCAAATGGACTAAAATGTCTATACCAGTGATTTCCTACCTTTTGTGATCGAGCTACTCTGACTACTCATTTAATTTTTATAACATCTCCCCTTTATCTACAATATATATTGAAAATTAAAAGGATTAAAATGTTTTTGTTTAAAACCTAATGTGACCCTGGAAATAACAAGCACCACCAGGGATATCCTGAAATCAGAACCAAGGGTCTGACTACAGACCCACTTATCCTGAAATGGGAATTCGAAAGGATGCCAAGCTAAGAGATTTCAATGGAAGGATCTCTAAATTGTCATTTGCAGCCCAGAGATACCTGCCTGGCTTTGAAAAAATAACTCAAAGTGTCAGACCTGAGTGAACTGCTCTTCTGTGTCACTCTGACTTAATATCCCAGACTTTAAAGCATTCGACTCTATCCTCACTACTCATCGCCACTCTAAAGGGGAGGCGGCTCATCTATCCAAACAAGCGAAGCTAGGTAAATTCAAACACATGCTACATTTGTACACCACACTAATTTTAAGATGTCTTCACACCAACATTTCTGAGATGTGGATGAGATTTACAAAGGTGAGCACATTGTTTGATCCTGAAAAACTGTTAGGTTGATACGGAATTATGCTGTATAAAGTCTTAGGTTACAGGAAATATTCTGAGGGTGTATGTGTGCACGCGTGCTCATATGAGCAAGAATAAGAAAATTGCATCCTAGAAAAATGTTTGGACAAGTTCACACTGACTTCTTATCGCTGATTTTCCATCCCTCTATCCCTAAGATTACAAAGTATGAGGACATAAAAAGCCAAATGTTTTGGGGAGTGGGGAAAGAAAAAGGAAATCTCCCTTTTCCAACTGAAGCCCAACCCAAGCCCATGACCTGCAATGCAGGAAACACTCATGGAGCAGGAACCATGGGTCTATGGACTTTTGATGGGAAAGAGGATGGGTTCTAAGAACAAATGGTCCAACTGACCTGAGACTCGGGATGCTTGTCTCATCATCTACCCTACTTTTGTCATTATCCAATTTCCAGCACACCACACTCAATGGTCTCACTGCCTCTGCTACACGGTCCAGCAGGCTGTGTCATGCATAAACTCCTCAGCCTAAAGCCTTACAAATTGTTATTGTTCTAAGTAAAAACAGGCTTTCATATTTTATGAAGGAGAGCAAGGCTACTGCTGCTATAGCTCTCTGTTCTGCTGATTGCCTCCTATGGTTGAAATGGACACAATGTTTGGAAAATATCTACATGTAATATACATGACACGAGGATAGCAATATCACAAATGCACATGGCTGGAGTGGTGTACTCTTAAAACTCAAGGACATCTCACGGATCAGTCTGGATATTAGAGGAGTCTTGTTCCCTTCTCTTCCTTCTGCTTCCCAGCTTTTGATTATTCTGCAAAATCAATTATCTCATATTCTATAGGCATTACCATGAACAAATTTTAAAGATAATATAAAAAGGTTACATGCTTGCATATACAATATATGATAGCTGCCATATATGGAATTTTAATGAACAGCATAATCAATATATTCCAAACAGTTTATTCATGGGCCATGATTTCAGAATTTAAAGATAGGATTCCAATGTAATTTATTTATATAGAAGTCCATCAAATACATCAGAAAAAAACAGTAAAGTCAAAAAAACGACCATGGATTCAGAAACTCTTGATAGTTATTAAATGGTTTTTCTTCAAATATGCTTTAACCAGCAATATAACATAGTGCAAGGGAGGAAAGGCAGCAATTTGCTTGCAAAATCACTTTTTCAGAAAAAGACAAAACACAAAATACTTTCCTAAGAAGTAATTTTGCAGATGTTGTTTCTAATCTTGCACTATGGGGCTTCACATGACCTCTGCAATTATTAGCCATACCCCTTGAGCAGCTAAACATCACAGAACTATATTATGGTTTTGGAAAAAGGATGGAGGGCACTTGATTTTTTTTCTAGCTATGATCTCTAATTTGCTTATCATTAGAAAAGGCAGGAGTAAATACAAAAGGAGGCTATTTCAGTCAGGTAACAGCTAATGCAGAGGACAGAAGGCACATTCATGCTTCTCCTGACTCGCTGCCTAATAAGTAGCAATTAATTCATTTTATTGTATTTCCAAATGCCAAAGACTCCATTCACATCCAAGGAAAAATTTTCAAGGCTTTTACCATTGTTCATTTTTAAATATACTCAGCTATATTTGGTATTTTATAATTGTCAACAGCGTTTCCTTTAACTCTGATGTGGGGCTTCACATCATAAAGGATTGTAGATGAGGACTACAGATGAGCAAACTCATAGGTGTGCCTCATGACTCTCTCTCAGGAAGCCTGGGATTTAGGACAGCTTCCTGCCAGATCCAGGTGTCTGGGAGAAGGCACCCTTCTGACCTTAGCTCCCTTTTCTCTAGGAGGTGACAGCAAGGGGCCAGAGGAACCTAAACTGGCTCCAGGCTCAAGTTAAGCTCCAGAGTGAGTCCTTGCTCCCACTGTTTATCTTCTGTTTCTTTCAAACATAAAGACACAATGAAGAGGGCTCAGTGGAGGGAGACAATGCAAAGTATTCCAAGTCAGGAAAATGAACCTCATCCTGGACCAGTACTCTTTGGGAAGGCAGCAGGACATCCTGCAAAGAGCTTGGCTTGTGGCACCAGATATCCCTGGATTAACTTCAGACTTGTGACTCTAAGCAAGCCAGTTAGCCATTCCAAGCCTCTGTGTCCTAATTTATAAATCAAAGATTAAAACACTTCTATTCAGGACTGCTTCAAGTACTTAGTATGGTGCTTGCAGCCTTGGCCCTGGGTGAGCTTGCAGTCTACGGGGCCCAGGTGATGGACTGGCTTTCCAAGCTGGATTCTGCTTGGGACCTGAAATGCTCAGGAGCCCTTGTCCTCACTAGATAACCTTTTGGATCGATGTCATTTCAGGGCATTATCTAAGTTGGAGGCCAATTAACAATGGGATTTCTCTATGAGGAGATAAAAACGTAGAATGATGAGGCTGTTTCTGTTGCCCGTAAAAAGAAAATCCAGACCTGGCTCAGTTTACACAGAATTATCTTTATCTACATATTCAGTGCTCTGGCTCCCATCATTAATTTCTCCATCACCACACTGTTGGTAAGTGGTTCTAACTGAAGCCTGAGAAATTGTCTCCAATCTTAGTTTTCGTTCAGTTAAAAACAAGGTAATAAAAATATCTTTGAGGAGAAAGGGTATATGTCATAAATGCAAAAGAACTCCCTCTGAAGATTGGGAAATGCCAGGAAAGATTATATCATTTCCCAAATCCCATGACAAGGCCAAGTGTCTTGGTGCGGACACAGACAAAGGAGGTTGTTGCTCAGGCTTTCCTTGCCTCCTGCATTGCTAACAGCCAAGTCCTGAAGGAGCAGAGTGGCTCAGGGGGCTTCACGGGGCACCACAGAGTGAAGTGAAGTACATCTACCTTCCCTGTGGACAGGCCCATTCCTGGATGGAATCAGTGATGATACAAACATGATTCAGCAGCGTGGACTTTAGCAATGCCCCAGTGAAGTTCTTGAACTCAAAAGAATTAAATCAACAATTTGAACTTTAAGCTCTCTGCTTATTGGAAGGAATAGCAGATTGGAAAGAATGGCCTGTTCAAAAATCAAATCACAAAGGCCACCAGGTCGAGAACAAGAAAACGGCCCTGGGGGAGCACATGTAGCTCATAAGTTAGTCACCAGCGACTGGACATAATCAGAGGGGCTCAGGTCTTTTTCTGCTCTACTGGGATGATGCAATGTCAGCAAGTACAGGTTTTTCTTCAATACATATCCAGAGCCTGACATGAATACATCTACTGCCTAAGATGTATTCCTGCTGAGGGGAGAGCATGACGAAGACTTCCTTTCCTCTTAGTTTTGTCCCCAGTCATACACTCAACTAAACACACTCGAGAAGTGAACCAGAGGTGGCTTAGCCCATCTTCATGCGAAGATGGAGATGGCCCACAGTGTGGTGGTGCTTCCCAGATCTTGGCTGTGGCTATCATAAGCTTCTGAAAACAGCGAGAAAGGACTGCCTTTTTGCTGCTAATGGGGAAAGAAGGACTCTGAGCAGGGTCTGAACAACTTCTTAGGGCAACTGAACATACAGGGAAAGAGACTCCGGCATGGAACTCTACAAAGAAACTCTGAGTAGGAAAAAGACTGCTTAACACATGGAGAATGCTTCTGCATTCTTTCTACATGCTAGGATAATAAATCCCTGGAGCTTAAAAAAACAGTTAATGACTTTTCCGTGAATTAATGGTGAGTGAAACAATTCGAAGTAGAGAATAATTTCTAAGGCTGTGAGCTAATCCTCAGACATGCTGCTGCTTCTCACTACTCCACTGGAGATGCCAGTAGGGGCTAAACTAAGGGAAAGGGCAAGATGGAAAACAGGTAAAGCTGGTGTTCGTGACATTGCTGTCGTTGCAGCTGGTGACACAAGGTCCAAGGGAGACCTCTAACTCAGCATCCTCGGGATTCTTAAATGGATATTCCACAGGCCTCTGCCTCTTTCACACTGCAACTGCATGGATTCATCTTCTACTTTAGAAGTAGACTCAGGCTCAGCTACAGGCTGTGGGTCATCTATAAAACCTATCCCCTTGAGAGCAGTGGGTCAAAAGGGTTTTGTCTGAGTAGGAGACAAACACATAGCACTCCCATCACTAAGAAACAACTCCTTCAAAGCTAAGCTCTCTTCTAGGCCTGCAGTTTGTACTCTAGCTTCTGTCCTAGACATTTTTTCTTTTTTTTGGAGACAGAGTCTCGCTCTGTCGCCCAGGCTGGGGTACAGCAGTACAATCTCGGCTCACTGCAACCTTCACCTCCCAAGTTCAAGCAATCCTCCTGCCCCAGCCTCCCAAGTAGCTATAACTACAGGTGCACACTGCCATACCTGGCTAATTTTTTGTATTTTAGTAGAGACGGGGTTTCACCGTGTTGCCCAGGCTGGTCTCTAACTCCTGAGCTCAGGCAATCTGCCCATCTCGGCCTCCCAAAGTGCTAGGATTACAGGCGTGAGCCACCGTGCCCAGCCTTGTCCTAGATATTTTGAAAATGCCCCAACCCCCCTGGGGGGGTGGGGAGAAAATCCCCACAACTCTGAATGTATAAATTTAATTTCCAAAATCACTGTGCTCTGGCCACAAATGCCTTTTTTTTTTTCTTTTTTCCATCTTACCGAGCTCTTGAATCTCAGCTTCAATCTACTGGTGCTTTGTCTCTACTCTCCCAGCTTCTCTGCTCCTGGTTCACTGTCTCCTTGCATTATTCCCTTTCTAGTTCAACCATCCCCTATATTTCCTGAACCTCGTATCTCTCCTCTGCAGTCATGGTCTGTATCCAAGGTCATCAAATTGTTGGCCGAGTCTATCTTAACCTAAGCTGCTAAAAATTCCAGAGGAAAAGTCTCATGTTGGTGCCAATGGCTACTGCACAAATTCATGGTAGATAATTGGGCAAAAATCGGCTGGGCGCAGTGGCTCATGTCTGTAATCCCAGCACTTTGGGAGGCTGAGGCAGGCGGATCACTTGAGGTCAGGAGTTCGAGACCAGCCTGGACAACATGGTGAAACCCCGTCTCTACTAAAAATACAAAAACTAGCTGAGTGTTGTGACGGGCACCTGTAATCCCAGCTATTTGGGAAGCTGAGGCAGGAGAATCGCTTGAACCCAGGAGGCGGAGGTTGCAATGAGCCAAGATGGTACCACTGCACTCCAGCCCGGGCGACAGAGCAAGACTCTGTCTCCAAAAAAAAAAGACAATGAGCAAAAATCTAGGAGCAAAATGAGAAGAGAGAGTTTTCACTGGATTTGATTTTCTAAGGGAAGTAAGTGGCAAGAAAATACATTGTGGGTGGTAGGAAAGAAAGGAAGATTAATTTTGGTTGAAGAAGGAGGGTAGGTAGAGAAAAAAGTACAGAATAATGTTTGCCACTTGATTTTTAATTTAAAAAAAAACTTATATAATGAAAATGATCAATTCCAGATAGTATAAACATGAGTGTTTAATATATTTTCTGTAGTTTAAATTTTGCAACAAAAACTTCATAATTTTGATGCACACTCCCAGTTAATTACCATTACTTTAAGAGAACCCAATTTTAATGAGTTAATTTTTAAACGCTGCTATTGAAAATCTTTCTGAAAAGTTCTGGCACACAACACTTTTCAGACTTCATAAGGACAGAACTTATAAACTTATAATTTATTCTTTAAACACAATGAGTAGGAAAGACTACAGAGCAGGCAGAGAACACGGAAGCGGGGAGCCTGCCAAGGATGAGTGCTAAGCGCCACGGAGCAGCCCCAGGGGGTGTGGGTTGGCCCCTGGTCCCGGCCTGTGACTCTCTTCCCCACTCTTAAAGCAGCCCAGGAATTAGCCTCCCTGACTCCAGCTTGGCCTCCCTCTTATTAGCTATCCTGCAAAACCTGGCTGGCGAGGTCTTTCCAGAGGATAAATATGAATGACCCCCGTGTACGCCCCTAGACCCACAGATGAATCCTTGCTCCTCAGTGGGATAATCGAGGACCCTTCCCTTAGGCTCCTCCAGTCTCACCTCCCACCGCATGCCCCCAGTTACATGATGCTCTTCATGGTCCCCCAGCTAGTCCCAACTTTATGGAAATTCTCTGCCTTCAACTATGTTTAGTTCTAATGACACTTCTCCATGAAGCTTTAATTCCCTCACTCCCAGAATGAATCATTCTTTTCACTTGGGCAGCCTCTGCACTATCCTGTTTAATTTCTACTGCAGAGCCCCCTAGCTGTGGACACCTACTGGAAAAATAACAGAAAAGTTCAACGTTCCTCAAGAACACAAACTCTGGATTCAATTCTATGCGCCCAACATCTACAAAAGGACCTAGAACACACTTAGGTTCTCAATGAAAACCACTGGACTGAATTCAGTAATCATTCCTATGCTTTTCAAGTTCAAATCTATGTAGAAATCTTAGACTTTCACTAGAACAATTTTTTTCTTTACTAAAATTTAAGTCTACACAATTTGGGGGTGATCTAGTCCACAAACAAGCACACTGAGAACAACTGCCAATTAGTAGAAGCATAAAGCTGACCTTTAGAATTTATTCTAACGGATTTTCAGGAGAGTAACTTTTGTAGCTAGGATGACTCATCTATCAATGTGACATCAAAATGACCACTCTCTCCTGGAGTCTGTTTTCTTCCGAGGAACATGGCAGAACTTCGAAACTGCAGAATTTAAAAACATGGGCTTTAAATGGGACACAGGGGCTCTCTGTAAAGGCTGGAAGGGACAGCATAAGAGGTAGACACCTCCTTTTCCTTCTGCCTAAAACAGGGGGTTTTTCAAACCCGATTCAATGGAATAGCCTAAGAGGCCATTACTAAGGATTTGAGGGAGTAAGCTTCAATTCGAAACATGAGTTTTGCTACTTTAAAGAGGCTGGAAAACACCAGCCCAAAGAACTCTGCCACACCCTTCCCTGGAAAGTAAAGAGAAGCTTATAAGCAAGAAGGCTCACAAGGAAGACACACCTGGCAGTGGCCTCCACTGCGGGTAAGCCACTTTTCCAGCTCCACAGAGGGATAGACAAATGCAAGCCTGGCTTCAGTCTTCACATGAGGACCATAGACCTTTGTCTACCCCTTCGATGTCTGAGTTTGTGGAAAGTGGTAACCAGCCTGGCTAGGGCAGTGCCTGCAAGGATAGTTACTGGGATGGTCAGCCACCAGCCACCTGCTCCAGGAGGCCTTTCTACATCTTCCCAGGCAAAGCACAGTGTCTCTTTTAAGCTTGAATACTTCCTGCCACTCCCCCCTGCTCCCCACCCACCCAGAAGCTACCCTTGTTGTCTTTCGGGATGACCTCAATTATCTGTAGCGAGTTTATCTCACTAGCTAGTGGGGGAGGCCAAGAAGACCATGGCTATCAGCCTGACCCCATGATGACCTCGGTAAAGATGCTTGTCCCTGCCTCCTCACAAATGTGCTATTAGACTCCAGAGCTGAACAAGGGGGTATGGATGGAGCTGGGACATCAACAGAGTTGAGCCCATATCCTGGTAATGGCTGGTTAGGAAGGTTAAGTATACCGCCTTTGAGATAAAATGCTCATGGAGGAACTGAAAGCAGCACCAACTCCTGCAAGCAGGTGACAGACAACCTCACTCTCTGCGACTGTCCTAATGCCCTCAGAGTGGTGCCAAGCAGCTCTGTCTCCAGGACCATGTCATCCCCCCCAGTTACTGATGACCCTCACAGCACCAATCCAAATTAAGTCTACATTTTGACCAAGGGCTCAAAGTTAAAATGTGGATGCCAAGTGAAGGGCTGGTAGCAAAGGCTGAATGCCCAGCCCCAAAGACTGTGAGGGGTGACAGTTTAGGTACAGTGTGCTGGCGTGAAGCCCTCTGCTTGAAAACATTCTCCCACCTTCACTAGATAAAATTTTATCTAAAACAACAGTTCGTTTTGGGTGCAAAAAGATCTGAGTTCAAATCCTGGCTTCACCACTTACTAGGAAGGCTTTGTGACTAGTCAATTATTCTCTCTCAGCCCCAGTTCCCTCAATATCATGCCCCAAAAGCAGAATACTGTAAGTCACCTCATAGTGAGCTTAAATGAGGGAGCACGCATTAGGCTGCCTTTCCTCTTTCAATTCCCAAACTTAACAGTATACTCTCCACGAAGCTCATCCCCGGGATGCACCCCACATTTCATTTTGGCTGCTCCCGCTATTACCCAAAGTGCTCCTCTAGTTTACATTCCCATTTACATGGCCAGCTCTCTGAACAGGATATTGGCTGTTAACTGCCCATCACAGTGAGCACCACGCCTGGAACACTCAGTTGGTATTAGCAGATGGAAAAACAAAGGACTCCATTTTTCCAAGAACAATATGGTAGGAAAGAACGGAAGAAACTACAAGAAGACGGAGGTGGTTCTTGGAGCTTAAATGCTGAGCCAGTTGCTATCCTACTGCTTCTGTTTCTGTCTCTTCCTTGTGCCTGCCCCCAAAAGAGAGTGGCCCAGGGCTGAAAGTCAGTGGAATGTTTCTTTTTATTATTGTTAATTTTTTTAGAAACAAACATAAATACTGCTGTGTATTTTTACATATGTACATGTATAAAGCAACAGAAAAATTGTTTCTATGGAAGAAAACTCTAAAATTCACCAAGTGAGAAAAAGAGTGCTTCCTATATCACATGGGAATCCCTTCTGAACAGAAGAGCTTTATTCATCACTTATAGGGCTTTCATTCTAGGGCTGTGTGCCCTGGGGAGTCCACAGGAACCACATAGACAGTGCAGAAATAGAGCAATTCATATCATCACAGATGGAAACAACATTGTTATGTGTAAACTTCTTTGTACATCATTAATTCATTAGCTCAGAGAAACTAGAAACAGAGTCAGAATTTGAGCAAAAACTGGGGTAGTTACATCCATATAGAGAGCATTGCACCTTTGGTTAAAAAGCAGGATCTATAAAGTTATCTTAGTCTTCCAACTGCTCAGCCAGTGCAGCTAAAAGCCAGCCACCATCAGCCACACGTGCGAGCGAGCCAGCATGCTGCCCACTGCAGAGGGCACACCAAATGCTCCTTCCTAATCACTTGTCCTATTCCACAGCCAGCCTTGTTTGCATAAAAAAAAGTCGAAGGACTTTGGGAAGAGTCCCAGTGTTCACCACTCAAGTGTTGTGAGACTACACTGTTTTTCAGTTCAGAACAAAACCACAAATTTAATTACTGTATAGAAAAATATCAGAACAGAACCAAAAAAGGTACATGGGAAAGCCATCAATATGGGCCAAAATCAATTTTTATTATAAATGAAGGCTCCTCCTTGCAAACTATAATCTCTTTGCATTTCTAAAATAGGGCATTATAGAAAAATAAAAGGTATGTTTTATTATAAATTTTATAAAAGGAAAAAGTAGAAAGAAGTTGTATATGAAAAATTATCAATGCCCCCATTTTTCCTATAAAATATATTTTGAGACTGAAAAATGAGGTACAAGTAAAAAAAAATTTAAGTAAACTCAAGTACAAATGAAACTGCAAATGGGTTTGATCAAGAGCTTTCCCATCTCTAAGATCTATCTTTTTTTTAAAGGCCACTGCTCAGATTTCTCTTTTAATAAGAGTGCCATTCACTTAAAAAACAGTAGTAAGCAATGTGGAAGAAATCTGGCAGAAAATACTCTGCGGGAAGAGACATGCATGAAAAAGACGTATTTTTTATAAGTCTTCTTAAAAATACATCAAAAGCATGAGTTAAAATAATTTCTAAATTTTTTAAAAAGGTAATTTCATGACCACTTTGGAAATGATTCTTTCTAAATAATCTCTACTCAATTTTGCATCTCTGGACTTTTCTTTTTTTAAGCTTTCCTAGCCCATGGCTGCTTGGTGGACATCTGAAGGTTAAAAAAAAAAAATCATGTTGCTGTGCTGAAAAGTTATCAAGACCAGCTCTCCGCTGCATTTGCATTGTTATTAGGAACACACACAAACACACACACAACACACGCAAACACACGCACGCGCTCACACACATTGAGTTTAATGTGAGGCTAGTACAGAAACAGAGAGATTAAACACAAAGAAATGTAAACAGCTCTCACATGCAAGGAAACTAGGTTACAAGAATCCCAGCACCAGGCATTTACCAGTCACCATGGAAAACAGGAAGTGAGATGCATAGCAACCACAAGCCAAAAAGCAGAAAAGCGCATACCTTTAGCTTGGAATGAAAATCACGAGATTTCCTTCTGGCAAGAACCTGAATGTGACTAGACACCTGCAGGGTAGGGGAAGGGAGGAAAACAAAGGAAAAGCCTGTAACCATGGAGATGAAAAGCCCCCTACAAGTGGGCAAGCCAGACGTACCTTAATGGCGGCTTGAATTTCTCGAACTTTCTTTCTTGCTAAGACCTGTATATGACTAGACACCTACATTGTTCGGGTTTATGAGGGGAAACAAAACAAAACAAAACAAAACAAAAAAAGGAAATCAAATATAAAATCGCTACTCTTCGGGAGGGTTTTGGGGTGGGGTTGGGGGGTGGTTATTTGCATCTCAACAAAGCTCTGCAGTTAGGAATACACAGTCCCAGCCAGACACAAGCCCCCAGCGCTGCTCTAAGCTTTTCATACTGGGTCATCACTGCAGTGACTCGATTCAGGATGAAAGTTAAGACTCATCTTAGTCTTCCCACCAGAGAGAAATCATGGGCACTGGGAAAAACTAATTTTGGGAGGGATGAGAGGGGCTGTTTTCATTCTAAAATTAAAAAGGTGGGGGTAAAGGTAAATGAAAATATTTATAGCTTCTCAGTATCAGGAGGGAAAATCCCTTTTTCTCAATTTAGAAGAGACTATCCATAAATTAGCACATTCTGCAGAATCAAAAAGCTGAAGCTGTCGGTTGTATTCTGATCTCATTAAGAGCTCTGGATTCTGTAGCAAACGTTAAAATAATACTGACATGTAAATTAGATCTCAAAGAGAAATGGAAAGACCCAGTTAGCAGAGCTTTTTTTTTCCCCCCCCTTATAAATCTTTAATCCTTCCACTCTTTTGGGTATTGACTGGGCGCCAAGTGGATTTGCATATTATTACAAAGCGAAATGTGTGAATACAGCCAGCCAGCCATCCTGTTAAAAATCTGGGTTGAAAACCACATGGATTTGCTGAACAACAAATTCACATTGGAGAGGTATCACCAACTGCTGCCTAAAAACATCCCCAGGATGCCGGGGCGTGGAAATGTAGCCAAGCCCAGCTTCTGAAACACAATGATTCCACTGAAATCTGCATCTCTTTCAGTGGGACTTGGTTAAATTTAGAAGAGTCCCTCAGTGAAGGGGTCAACGGGCAAATGACCAGAGCTCACAGACCAGCAGACAGCCCAGGTCCCGCACTGTCAGAATGTAGATGATTAGATCCACTGGTTTCCAAAATTTAGAACCTTCCATTTAAAAGTTCAGCGACTCAGACTGTGTGGTGATTACTCCATTTCCAACTCTCCAGTGGCTCTAAAACAGGATTTATAATAAACGGTCCTTTTATCTTTAACTTTGTCTTTGAGCTTCAATTACTCAATTATTTTTTTTTTTCCAATTTGCTTTGGTACTTTTCTTAAGTACAGAGAAGCTGAAACTCCCCCATCCTCTTCACCCCTCCATCTGGCTCCTGCTGTTACTTGTTTTCACCCGAATTTTGTTCTTCTGTGATTCTCTGACTTGATGACGGCCACTAGCATCCCCCAAACAGACAATGCGCTGCCTCTGCGTGCTGGCAGGAGGCCACTTCTCTTTGTGCTGACTCAGCAGCCAGGCTCCCAGGCTGTGGCACAAGTAGCATTCCTGGGGAAAAGCCTCTCCCCGTTATAAACACTCATGAAAACAATTCCTCACTGGGAAAAGAACTGAAATCTGCTGCTCAATCTTAATGAGACCACGGTTTAGCTAGCCTTTTGGTCTGATTACAGTTTTTAAGGTTCATGCTGTATCATTCAGCATAAATCGACATTAAAAAATGATTCTTTTCTGTTAACAACTCACCCATGAGGTTTTTAGGGGTTTTTTTTCCTCCTTTCTTTTTTTTGTTTTTAGTTAAACACTAATTTTTCATTCGTTCCAGTTCTAAACTGGCTCATGTCAGAGATTTGGGCTGTTTTACATCTGAAAGAACGAGGAAAGGCAGAGCTCTGCCAAAGGGCAGAGAATTCCTGATACTGCTCTGCACAGGGGTATTGAAGTTGTAACTTCATTTCAGTCACAGCAGCTACTGACAAAAAGCCATCGCTTAAAAAGCAACAGTTCCCTGGACGCACATCATTTAGCATTACATTCAGGCCAATACTCAAGACTGCTGATGTTACTTTTTCATTGAAATTATGACTAATATATAATTGCTCCAGGATTTTACAACGCACAAAATCTCAAAATTTCATGACCTGCAAGTGCATTTGCACTTGCAGTTTTTGCAGTGTTCACAGGTGCACATTTTGGGAAAGAAATGTCAGCTTTGAAATACAGTACAGGAGCGGTTCATACACCGTCCTTAGCAGTGACATTTTCCCACGTGAGTATAAAAGGAACTTGTAAGACCACATAATAAAGGGTCACTGAAATGATGAACAGTGAAAACTGAGCCAATTTAAAATACCTCCAACACTGACGTCCTTACAGGGAACTCAAATTGGGGGCTCCTAGGAGCCAAAGCATAGCCAGCCACTGCAGCCAAAACGCCTTTTTGGGCCATTCGCTGACATGCACAATTTCCAGGTGGGTTATTTTACCTGTTTTCTGGTCCTCGTCTTGCCTGTCCTGAGTTTGATGTATCTGGCTATCAATTCATTCCTACCTGAAAGAAAGAAGAATTTACCATGAGGTGGGTTACCAAAAAACCAAACCAACAAAGTCCTTGAAAGCAAAAAACAAAATTCAGAATCAAGAATTTTAAAATTACAACTATGTGTTTACTAATGCTAGAAAAATAAAACAGCACAATTGTCTGCAAAAATGTTTACTAGGAAAAATTAAGATGAAAGGCATTTAAATTTGAACTTAGACCAGCATCTGAGAATAGAAATTTATCTTTTTTTTTTTTTTTTTTTTTAAAAAGACGGAGTTTCACTCTTGTCGCCCAGGCTGGAGTGCAATGGCACGATCTTGGCTCATGGCAACCTCTGCCTCCCAGGTTCAAGTGATTCTCCTGCCTCAGCATCCCAAGTAGCTGGGATTACAGGCGTGCGCCATCACGCCCGGCTAATTTTGTATTTTTAGTAGGGACAGGGTTTCTCCATGTTGGTCAGGTTGGTCTCGAACCCCCGACCTCAGGTGATCCGCCGGCCTTGGCCTCCTTAAGTGCTGGGATTACAGGCATGAGCCACCGCGCCCAGCTGAAATTTATCTTCTTAAGATGTACCTTTTTGTCTGTTTGTATGCTGTGGGTGGTGGGTCACTCATATAAGCAACAAATACAAACAAGGATTAGTCTGGGAATAAACAAACCCAGTTCTCTTCTAGTCTTTGGTTTTTCATATTCACATTCATATTCATTTTCCTTCTTATTCAAGTTTCAACTCATAGTTAACTCCAGCTAAAATCACAGCCACAAGAGAATGAATGAGCTGCTGTGGCCATGGAAGCCGGACAATGACAAGAAGCTAACAGTATGAAGGCAGACACCCCCTAAAGGTAGTCAGTGAAAAAAATGACTCAATCTCCTCCAAGTTATATAACCTTCTGGGGAAAGATAAATGCCCAAAAGTATAAACAAAAACCTTCTATCCCTATCCCACCAGGAAACTGAGAAGTCTCAGGCAACCTGACTTCAGAAAACCATGATAGGAAAAAACATCCCCAGAAGCCAAGCAGAGACTGTATTACCAAGATACCACGTGAAATAAAAACCACTCATACAAGACATGGGTTCTTCTAAGCAGGTCCTATTTACGACTTCAACTTGCTGTAATACTAGGAACTGAAATTATTTCTACATACTTTCTACAGTAAATGGAAAACCACCATTTCATAGCACTACTGTTGGCTGGCTTTGTATCAGCTCAGCTCCATCCTTGTGAAAAATTCCTTTGGTCAAGAACAAGTCTGAAGCCCGCTGCTGTGGCATTCACTCATGTGCTTCACCAGCCTGAGACCATTGTGCTAGATTCTACTTCTCCTTCAAGGCCTCACTTGGATGTCACTCCCTTGGGGAAGTCTTCTCTAATCGCCCAACTAGGTTTGGTTGCCTTGTTCTACACCCCAATGGTGGCACAAACTGCACTTCTCCTTCCTAGGATGTACCCAAACTGTAACTGTATTTTTAACTTTATAGTTAGTTGTAAAATTTGTGTTTGCTGTCTTACTTCTTCCCAGATATACTGCATACTTGAAGAGGGGAAGAACTTTGTCTTCTTCCTCAATGTCCCCCTAGCACCTAGCACACTGCTGGGCACAGAGAAAAGAATGAATGAGGAAATAACACAGGCTCTGCTGAAAGGAAGTGACCATATCCCCCAGATCTTCCCTAGCAGAGTAAAGAACTGGAAACACTGATGAAGACCAACATCAAAATGTCTTTAGGGAAATCTTGTCTGAGAATTGCAAAGACTCTCTCATCACTGCCTAGAATGTCCTAGAGTCATGGCTCTGTCCACCACCTGCCAGTGCTGGGACTGTGCAGGACATGGTCATCAATGGAAGGCAAAGGAATCATGAAATCTTGGGGCTAGAAAGTACCCCTGGGTCATCCATTCACATTCCTGAAAGTACTCATAAGCCTTAGTCAGCACTTCTAAAATTGAGGAAGTAGCCTATTCTATCTTAGAACATATTTAAGAATAAGAAGACCCTCCTTTTGGGGGTCTGCTTTAACTTTCATCCCCAGATCCTTCCTGTTGCTCTTAACAAGAAGTCCAGTCCCTTATTTATTTAACTGCCTTTCAGATATTAACAGCAGCTCTGGGGTCCTCTTGGACTTGTACACAAGCTAAACCTCCTGTGTTACTTTGTTATCTGACAAGCTTTGGAACACTCCCACACACCATCCTGTGACCATCCTTTGTCTGTCTTCCTTTCAAAGCTTGGAGTCCAGAACTGTGGCAGTGCTCCTGCTACAGCATCAGAGTCAGTTTATTACCTCTCTCATCCTAAATACTCTACCTCTGTTAATGCAGCCAAACACTGCATTAAATTTTTAAGCAGCACAATAAATTATCAATATATGCCAACTTAAACTCCTAGGTCTTTTTCATACGGGCTCGTCTTCTGATATGTCCCTACCCCTGTTTCCAGTCTTTTTAATGCATAGCTGAGATTTTCAGACCTCAAAACAGAACCTTACATTTTTTCTACTGCATTTTATCCCCTTAGATTCAGTCTATCATTCCTGCCTGCAAGATCTTCTCAGATCCTGACTGTGACTGAACCCTTTTACCACAGGACAAGGACCTCTAAATTCAGTTTTGAGGATTGCTTTTCTAAGCATTCTCTTTCAAACTTTTGAGAACTACCAATATCCCCTGTAGTATCATTGGATCTACTTCTCCATCTCTCAGATGGTTGTACAGATTTTGCAATTTGTCTTGAAGGCTCGCTGACAGCAGAGCCCAGCTAGGAGTATCTAATTACGAGAAGCCAGAGCTAAATGACAATGTCTGCAGACAAGCCAAGCATCCTCCAACCTGGGGCCTCACTGTGCATCCTGTTCAGGGCTATTTGAGTGGCCAAGGCGAAACGGATCCAGGGCTCTGTATTACATACAATTTTGTCTGAACTTTGTCTAGATGACAAAAATGTCTCCTACCCTCAAGCTTGCTTATTTTCTGGGAAAACAGACAGAATAGCTTGATAGGTGTGACACATAACCTAACTAACTTTTAATTTCTTGCAGCACTTGGAGTTGAATGAATAAAACCAATATCCAAGACAGCCCTATTTGACTGTGTACCACAGCCTATACAAATGGCACCCCTTGGAGTTAAACAGTGTCAACTCATACTTTGACTGAAGTACAATCATGCACCACATAATGACATTTTGGTCAACAATGAGCTGCATACATGATGGTGGTCCCATAAAATTAAAATGGCATGTTTTTACTGTCTTTTCTATGTTTAGATTATGTTTAGATACTCAAATCTTACCATTGTGTTACAATGGCCTACAGTATTCAGTACAGTAACACCACACAGGTTTGCAGCCTAGGTGTGTAGTTGGCTATTCCATCTAGGTTTGTGTAAGTACACTTGATGATTTTCTAACAATGACTAAAATCACCTGATGATGTATTTCTCAGAACGTATCCTGTTGTTCAGTGACTTCTAAAAATTATGACTTCAACAGGTCCTTACTGAGTACTGTGGCCTGGGCATTACGCTGTAGTCACTATTTCATTGAAAGCTCATCTTAACTCTCATGTCCTTGCTTTTCAGATGAGCAAGCTCACATTTCAAAAACCCATGTTCTTTCTTTCATCTATGTTTCAAGCCATGAACAGTAATTATTTCTTTTAAATATTAGAACTACCTGCTTTAAATTATAAAATCTTCCCTTAAACAAGTCTTAGAAACCTAATAAATTCTCTTAAATGCACTAAAATATTGCTTATAAAACTAGTACAATTTCAACCTTCCCCCAAATCAAATGTCTAAATCAGCTACTTCATTGTACATTTTAATTTGGAAATACAGGCTGATCTGTTACCTAGGCCAAATTATTTCTTTTAATTACTTGAAATATCAAATATACATAAATCCTTTAAATCAAAAACATTAACACTATGGCTTTAATTCTATTAAAATTTTATATGTTTAATTCTAAATCTTTCCAGAATTTAACTATACTTACCCATTTAAAGAAGTATGCCATTCCAAACAATTTTGGAAGATCTTTTTGGCTCTTTGGGATTGTATATGCATGGTGTATCAACTAGGTTCTGAGGAGAGTCTTGTCAGCAGCCCTGATACGACATCCTAAGCCCTATCTCTATTTCCTTTATTTTTTTTGAGACAGCGTCTCACATTTATCACCCTGGCTGGAGTGCAGTGGCACAATCTCGGCTCACTGCAGCCTCAACCTCTCAGGTTCAAGTGATCCTCCTGCCTTAGCTCTCCAAGTAGCATGAGATTGTGGTAGCTCATGGGACTACAGGCCTGCTCCACCACACCAGACCAACTTTTGTATTTTTTTGTAAAGACGGGATTTCATTATGTTGCCCAGGATGGTCTCAAACTCCTGAGCTCAAGCGATCTGCCCACCTCGGCCTCCTAAAATGCTGAAATTACAGGCATAAGCCACTGCACTGGCCCCTATGTATATTTCTACAGCCCTGCCCTCCAAAGGGGTGAGCTCACAGATTCCACAGCCCTGGATTTTAATCATGTTACTAAGATGCAGCATTTCCTAAGGGCCAGAAGACAAGCAGCACCATCACTGATGTAACTGAAAGTGGGTCTCCAAGCTACGCAGCATAGTCCTGTTGCAGCCATGATCTCCTAACACACACACACACACACACACACACACACAGAGAGAGAGAGAGAGAGAGAGATGCTTGACTCAGTAAACCTGATGCTACAAAAATGACTTTCAATAAAGCTAACTTTAAGTTAATTATTATTTTCCTAAGACAATCCTGCAGTCAACTGGGGACCGTCTTCCTTTGTGCCTTACACCACGCCTGTCCAGTGAGTCAGAGAGAGATATAAAGCTTCTCTACAACATAAAAATTATTTTAGAAATGCACAACATGTCACCTCTTTAAGCCTCAGATGCTGTAGTTGTAGCTGCCCTTGTCTTTCCCACTGGCTGCACATAAGCAGAAAGGACAAACACAGCCTGACCTGTCACTTTTACACTGTGATCCTCACCAGGCACTGTAATCTAGTTTTTATTTCATTTTATTTTCTTTTTCCTAAATAATATAACACAGTTCGAAGTGAGCCCATCATTGGCTTCTCTTGCATCTTGGATTGCCATGGAATTTCCTGCTAAACGGGCAATACGAGAGAGATCCCAGCAGAAAGGCATGGAGTTTGCACTGCGCTTGCCTTACCAGATAGAAGACTGGTGAACGTTGTTGTGGGCTGTATATATAATGTGATGTGGCCTCAAGGTCATGTTTGAGGCACAGTAAATGAAGGTCTGTGGCTAGAAATTGTAGCCCAGAGACACTCAAGCTTTAACAGTGTAAGAGCCACTTTGTAACTGAATGGAGTCAGGGAACCACCAAGAAAGAAGCAACAAATGCAATGCTTCTCTTCCCTGGCCGTGGCCAGTCCTAAGGCAAACTCACACCCATGCAGGACTGGACTGCCCTGGGCCTAGGAAGGAGCTCTAGCTTGGCTTCTCTAAGGAAACATCTGCTGGCCCTTTCCCTTCACTGGCAGGGATGTGTGAGGATTCTCCACCCCCTTCTTCCATATTAAAACAAGGAAAATCAGAAAGAAAACTCATTTCCCTTGACTGCTAGACCAAAGCTACATCAAACAAGGGTCTTCTACATATCCCCCCACCCCACAAACCCTAACTCAGCCCAGTAGTACTACTAGATTATCGACTGTTTCCTGTGAACACCTTGAACTTTGTACCTGGGTGCACAACCGCTGTCATGGCCTGTACTGTCCTTGCCCATTTCTGCATGTCTGGAATCTGCCTGCCTTCCCAAGGCCTCATCCTTCATGAACCTTCTAGCTGGTGGAGGCCTCCCCTTTCCCTAAACATTCACAGCCTTTGACCTGGGTTTCTTTGCTGGTAACTTGTATTTTTTTCTGCCCTATGTGGTATCATTTCAGCACATGTCATGATTGCAACCAAGTCATAAAGTCCTTGGCAACAAGAACCAATGACATGGATCTCTTCTCCGCCTCCCTTTCTCAGGTGGCTCAACATTTACGGACCGAGTCATTCTTCACGTCAGAAAAGAGGCTCCTACATCCCTGTAGTCCCAGTTTGGCACCAGATCATCAACATAAAGTTAAAAAAAAAAAAAAAAGGAAAAAGAAAACCCAGTGGAAAGCAGCAAAGAAAGATGTCTTCCACAGGAGACCCCATGCCAGCATCAGCACAAAGCATGGGGAGAGTGGTTTACAAAGAAATTTCTCAGGCAAGATTCTACAAGACAGTGCTAAACTGCCTTCTAGTCATAAGCCCCCACCACTCCTTTTTTTTTTTTTAGACAAGGTCTAGCTCTGTTGCCCAGGCTGGAGTGCAGTGGCATGATCATGGCTCACTGTAGCCTTGATCTCCCGGGCTCAAGTGATCCTCTCACCTCAGCCTCCCAAGTAGCTGGGACCACAGGCAGGTACACCACGCCTGGCTAATTCTTAAATTTTTTTTTGTAGAGACAGAGGTCTCACTATGTTGCCCAGGCTACTCTCGAACTCCTGGCCTCAAGTGATCCTCCTGCCTTGGCCTCCCAAAGTGCTGGGATTACAGGCGTGAACTACTGTGCTTAGCCCATGAAGTCCGTTTTCATCAGCTGGGGTTCATCAAAAGGAAAAAAAATATTTTAGGATATGAAAGCCAACAACCTGGTCAGGCGCAATGGCTCATGCCTGTAATCCCAGCACTTTGGGAGGCCAAGGCGGGTGGATCACGCAGTCAGGAGATCAAGACCATCCTGGCCAATATGGTGAAACCCCATCTCTACTAAAAATACAAAAATAAGCTGGGCGTGGTGGCACATGCCTGTAATCCCAGCTACTTGGGAGGCTGAGGCAGGAGAGTCACTTGAACCAGGGAGTCAGAGGTTGCAGTGAGCTGAGATCATGCCACAGCACTCTAGCCTGATGACAGAGCGAGACTCCATCTCAAAAAAAAAAAAAGAAAAAAGAAAGAAACAAAGAAAAAAAAAGAAAGCAAACAAGCCAACAACCAAAAAGTATAGATGAAGGAGACACTGAGGAAACCACATGTCACTGTCTTGGGAGAGGTCTACAGAATGGGGGTGTTTTATCTCCCCATCCATCTTCCTGAAGATCTAGGAGGTATGTATTTGTGGATACTGCCAGAGGAAGCAGTAAAGAACATTTATTAACTAACCTGTGAGGAGTTACTAATTAACCATTTCTTCTACACTGATGCCATAGCAACTTGTCCCAGAAAAGAAAGGAGGCCTATGGAAGCTGGTCAGTCATCCACTGGTCACACATGGACTGTGTGTGGATGGAATACAAGCAACATGCTAAAATTATGGGGGTAAAAAGATGCCATCTCAAGCTGGGTGCAGTGGCTCACACC
This sequence comes from Pongo pygmaeus, assembly GCF_028885625.2. Taxonomy (NCBI): domain Eukaryota; kingdom Metazoa; phylum Chordata; class Mammalia; order Primates; family Hominidae; genus Pongo; species Pongo pygmaeus. Next base: position 63,320,925 of record NC_072382.2, read on the forward strand.
TGTAATCCAAGCACTTTGGGAGGCTGAGGCAGGAGGATAACTTGAGCCCAGGAGTTTGAGACCAGCCTGGCTGAGAGTGAGACACTATCTCTTTTAAAAAAAAAAAAAAAAATCAGCCAGGCTTGGTAGCACCTGCCTGTCATCCCAGGTACTCAGGAGGCTGAAGCAGGAGGATTGCTTGAACCCAGGAGTTCAAGCATGCAGTGAGCCAAGATCACACCACTGTACTCCAGCCTGGACAACAGAGTGAGACCCTGTCTAAAAAGAGAAAGAAAAAGAAAACATGCCATCCCTGCCTTGGAGGTGCTTATGTCTTGTTTGGAAGAACTCTAACCTATGAGAACTGGTCAGATCACCCTAACATGCGCTCTCACAGGAACCTACTCCTCTCGGTCACAGCATGCAGCACAGCTACTGTGTTCCATTTATCTGAATAAGACTATAAGATGAACATGTGCCTACCCCTCTACTACCAGACAGAGAAGTCCACAGGAGCCCAGAGCATAAACTGGGTTTTGCTCATCACTGTGCACCCAGTGCTGAGAACACAGCAGGTCCTCAGTGGCTACAGACTGAGTAAATGACAGAGAGGGATGGAGAGCCAGGCAGGGAGAAGGGGCACAGGCTAAGATTAGGTGTAAGGACAGGCTCATGAAAAACAGCCTCTGAACCAGTCCCACAGCATGTCCAACGAGGAAGTTCTCAGTTAATCCTCAATATAAATCATTGACCAGAAATCAGCACCAATGTGGAAAATCACCAGAAACAGCCAGGCCGCCCATTCAGGGTTGTCAGGGGCTGGTACTACTTGTTCCCAAACTAGAAGTTCACCAAAGGACTGACGGCCTTCAGGAGGTAAACAATGGCAATCCCTGGAGATAATATGTGTCTGCATTCACCCAGGGGCTTATAAAAAAAAAACAGCTTTCAGAGAAAGAACATACAGAGAAAGGCTGCATTAACTCCTGGTTACTCAGAACTTCTATCTCATATCCCTGCGAGTGTCTGGCGATAACTCAAGTCCCACCTTCTCAGGAGTTTGTATCAGTCAACAGCAGCTGATAACATTATCACGTGACGACTCCATAGAACACTGTGTTCTCCTGCATCTTAGAGGAACCGCTTACAAACTACACATTTGCCTTGGGTTACGGGGGTCAAAAAGAGATGAGCAAGTAAAAATGTTTAAGGCTGCATAGTGAATACAACACTGCTATGTTAGATAGAAGTTGTTTCTGTTCTAACTATTTCTAGATGAAAAATAAATATGAATGAAATTTTCTTAGTGGCTCATTCTCTATGAGGCAATAAAGATACGCCACATAATCACTTTCTTAATCTTCTAATGAGTAGTCTGACTAGCCTTACTACTGTAACTATGCCTCTGATCATTTTTCTTTCTAATCCATCCTCTACACAGCTACCTAAAACACAGTTCTGTTACAAGACCTTCCAAGGCTCCTACTGCCCATATCTAAAGGAATAAACTGCTTTAGTATGGTGTTCAGTGTTGTCCCCACCATCTGGCCCCTAAATATTTTCCATGACACATCACCACCACCACCACCACCACCACCACCACCACCACCACCACCACCACCACCACCACCACCATTCATTTTACCACCATTAAAATACCTATCAAGCTTCCAGTTCCCTGAACCCACCCTGCCATGCTAAGGTATTATAGCTGCAATACCCCTTAAGACCACCAAGGAAAATCTTTCCAGGTCCAGCTCAGATGTCTCCTCCAAGAAACCTCACCTGAAACGTGCCTGAAACACATGCTAGACATGGAGTGTATGAAGAGGTGTAAGCCAGGCAGCCAGGGGCCCAGAGCCCACTTCACCGGACCAGTGACTGGGAAAGACCACAATATTATAAAGTGAAACAAAAAGTACTATGAATTAAAAACAAGTCACTTAGTATACGAGGGGAATGATGGCTTGACTCTTAACTAGGCAAGCAGCATGAGCTTCACCATTCTGTCCTGGTCTCATAGTTCTTTACTTCATGTGTCAGGGAACCGCCCACAATCAGACTCTGCTGAGTTCCCTGTGTAACAGACTACAAGCTTCTTCAAGGTTCAGTCCATGTCTTCCACATCTTGGTATCCCATACACTTAAAGTGTAGATGAGATTTAATGGAGGCCAGGCATGGTGGCTCATGCCTGTAATCCCAGCACTTTGGGAGGTCAAGGTGGGAGGTCAGGAGTTCGAGACCAGCCTGGTCAACATGGTGAAACCCCGTCTCTACTAAAAATACAAAAATTAGTTTGATGTGGTGGCACACACCTGTAATCCCAGCTACTAGGGAGGCTGAGGCAAGAGAATTGCTTGAACCAAGGGGGCAGAGGTTGCAGTGAGCCAAGATCGCACCACTGCACTCCAGCCTGGGCAACAGAGTGAGACTCTGTCTCAAAAAAAAAAAAAAAAAAAAGGAAAAAAAAGATGAGATTTAATGGAGCCTGAACTTGCTGCCCCCAACTGTGACCTAAATAGACTGCTACCCACAGGCTCTCAGGTGCCCAACATTTCCTGCCACTCATCTTGCAAGCATTTGTCTTTTCTTTCACCTCCACATCTAGTTATGTCGCCTTCCTATACCAACAGGTTCTCATCCACTACAAGCAAAACACAAACTCCTTAGTCTGGTACCTAAAGCTAAGAGCCCACTCCTGTATAGGGCTCCTCTATTCTAGAATGTGGATCTTCATAGAGTTCCCCAGACCACTGTCATTCTTTTCCAAAGATACCTCTATGCCTTTGTGGAACCACCTATCCTTACATGTTCTTTCTCTCCTCTTTTACCTGCAAAATCCTATTCATTCCTGTATACTCCACCTGGAACACTTCCTCCCCGATGTCTGTGGGAGCCATCCAAACTGAGTTAGTCATTTCCTGCTTTGTAACCTCAAGTACTGAGCATGCACCCCTGCTACTGCTGCACTGCCATTACTTATCTACAGACTATTCATCCACCTCCTAGAATAGTGACTGCTCCATGGTAAAGCACCTGTCTGGTTCTCTGTGACCCCACATCTGGTAGCTATTAAGTACGTGCTCAATAAATAGTTTTTTCCCCCCCTTTTTTTGGAGATGGAGTCTTGCTCTGTTGCCCGGTCTGGAGTGCAGTGGAACGATCTCGGCTCACCTCTGCCTCCTGGGTTCAAGTGATTCTCCTGCCTCAGCTTCCCAAGTAGCTGGGATTACAGTTGCCCGCCACCATGCCTGGCTAACTTTTTGTATTTTCAGTAGAGATGGGGGTTTCACAACGTTGGCCAGGCTGGTCTCGAACTCCTGACCTCAGGTGATCTGTCCACCTCAGCCTCCCAAAGTGCTGGGATTACAGGTGTGAGCCACCGCGCCCAGCCATTTTTTTTTCTTTTTAAAATACATTTTATTGCATATATTTGAAGTTTACAAAATGATATTATGAGATACATATAGATAATAAAATGGCTACCATAGTGAAACAGATTAACATAGCTATCATCACATAGTAATTTTTGTGTGTGAAAATCCTCCTAAAAGTGTCTAGCATAATTCTAACTGTAGTCCTTATGTTGTACAGTGAACCTCTAGACTCATACCTGCTACTTTGTATCTTTTGACCTACATATCCATTTCCTCTCTCCTCCTCTAGTTCTCAGTATCCTCTGTTGTTTTTTCTCTACTCTGTATATATATGACTTTTTTTTAAAGATTCCACGTATAAGTGAGATCATGAAATAGTTTTTTTTCTTTCCGTGTCTCGCTCAATAAATGCTTTTAATAAATGAATGAAGGAGCTCACCTCTTTTGTATAAAGAAAATCCGAAGAAAAGATCTAGAAAAAGATTATGAAAAGTAGACAGCACTTTGCTAAAAGCACTCTATTTATTAATTATTTGGCCTTAGAGAAGTGTGAAATCCACACATTTGAAGTGCTAAACACTGCTAGACTCTAATGAAGAATCTTAATGATGCAATGCTGCCGATTTCTGGTTTTTTGACTCAAAGGTATGACTGCCTAGATTCTTCTGAGGAAACGGGACTTATGAGCTGTGTGAACTTGGGAAACTTGCTCAACTTCTCTAGGCCTCTATTTCCTTACCTGTAAAATGGAAATAACAGCTCCTACTCTAGAGGGCTGCTGTATGCATTAGTAACAGAAAATGGGAAGGCTCTGGCACCTTCTGGGGCTCTAAAATGGTCCTTCAACTGTTTTTGAGACGGAGTTTCACTCCTGTTGCCCAGGCTGGAGAGCAATGGCACGACCTCGGCTCACTGCAGCCTCCGCCTCCCGGGTTCAAGCTGTTCTCCTGCCTCAGCCTCCTGAGTAGCCGGGATTACAGGCATGAGCCACCACGCCCGGCTAATTTTTTGTTATTTAGTAGAGACAGTTTCCCCATGTTGGTCATGCTGGGCTCGAACTCCTGACCTCAGGTGATACACACGCCTCGGCCTCCGAAAGTGCTGGGATTATAGGCATGTGTCACCACACCTGGCCCAGTTCTTTAACTGTAATGTAATGTCACTGCACCAGGTTTATATGTCTTCGTTGCTTGAACTGATATATAGGGTCCTAAAAGGGCTCAAAAAGGCTTTCTGTTTAGGACACCATACTTACATGGCATCTGGTATAAACCCATGATGCTTCTATTGCTAATGTTGTTGAAATTGAACATCTTTTCCAATCTTTATATCCTCTTCAATTTTCAAAATGACATGGTCCTAAAAATTGTTTCCAAGTAAACAGAGCATTTATTGTGATAACATTAAGAGGGCACAAATCTTTTAATTTGAAATAGATTCTCCATTGAATAAATAGCAGGAATGAGGTTTTTGCCAGAGGCTAAGTATAGCCAAAATTCTTAAAATTTGTGACAGACTGTAAAATTAAGTCTATGAAGAGGCTGGAGGTGTTGCATTAAACAGCATGTCCCTCACTGGACTTCCAGTATTTAGTTCTTGTTGTAAAAACAACTATCACCAGAAGAATTGTATCAACTTCTGAAGCTACTACAACAATAGCTACACAAAGGTAAGTTATGCAAGCATTAAGTCAAAATGGTATGCACAGGGATGACTTGCTGCTTAGAAAACATGCTGAAGGAGTATCTAAATGTCTAGGCACTCAGTAATTTAATAAAAATATGAAAAGCATGATGAGAAGGAATAACATTTTTAAAATGAACTCAAACTGAAGAAACTGAAATTCAGGCAATAAGCTAAATGAAACACTATTGCGGGGTTTAGAGATGGTGGGAGGCTATAGAAAGTTGGGCTTTTGCAGGGAACAGTGGCTCAAGCCTGTAATCCCAGCACTTTTGGGAGGTCCAGGCAGGGGGGTCACTTGAGGTCAGGAGTTTGAGACCAGCCTGGCCAACATGGCGAAATCCCACCTCTACTAAAAATACAAAAAATTAGCTGGACACGGTGGCATGTGCTTCTAATCCCAGCTACTCAGGAGGCTGAGGCAGGAGAATCGCTTGAATCCGAGAGGCAGAGGTTGCAGTGAGCCCAGACAGTGCCACTGCACTCCAGCCTGGGCAACAGAGCGAGATTCCATCTCAAAATAAAAAGAAAGAAAAAAAAAGCAAGAAAGTTGGGCAATGACATGCGCTGTGTATCTACTATGCACCAGCACTATGGAAAGCACTGTGCTTTTTTTTATTTTTTTGGTGACACAGGGTCTCACTCTGTTGCTCAGGCTGGAATACAGTGGTGTGATCATGACTCAGTGCCACCTAGACCTCCTGATTTCAAGCAATCCTCCCACCTCAGTCTCCTGAGTAGCTAGGACTACAGACGTGTGCCACTATACGCAGCTATTTTTTTTTTTTAAATTTTTTGTAGAGATGGGGTCTCACTGTGTTGCCCATGCTGGTTTTGAACTACTGGCCTCAAGCAATCCTCCTGCTTCAGCCTCACAAAGTACTGGGATTACAGGCATAAGCCACTGCACTTGGCCAAAGCACTGTGCTTATATACCACAAATTTAACCTTCACATTCACCTAATTCTACCTAGCTCAGCATTTTATACATGCTGAAACTGCAGTTCAAAGAAGTTAAGAAACTTGCCCAAGTTCCCAACTAGTTAAGCAGTGGAGTCGGGATTTGAACCCAGCTTTGTCTTCCAAGTTCCTTACTCCTTAACATTAGACCAACTGTTAAGTGTTTAATGAGAACAAAATCTTAGATGGAGGCAGAATCCAGCCATGAAATGGACTGAATTGTACACACATCACTTTAAAGTTCTCTAATTTCTCATCCACAATACAGAAGAATAAAGCCTCAACTCTTTAAGCATCCAAGGCCTACATAATCTGGCCCCAAGGCACTTTCCTCTCCCATTCAATAAAATTTATAGAATATTTTCTATATAAAAGGGATTATGCTAGGCTCTAGAAGAGAAACATGCTGGAATAATACACACTCTCTGCCCTCAAGGAGTTTATGGTCTAGGAAGAGAAATGAGGCTAGAAGCCAAACAATGGTAATCAAAGACAGAACGATTAGATGGATAGGAGATGTACTGAGGAAGGGCCTGAGACAGGTGCCCAGAGATGTTTCCTCCTAGGGTTGCCATGTTCTGGGTCACTGACCCCACTGCCCTAGCCACATCTAACCTATCTCAAAACTAGAAGCAGCCAGAGGTAACCCCATACCAGCTAGTCACGACAGAGAAAGCAGTGGCCTATGATATAGGGTTCCCACTGGAGATGATGACCAAGGAAACCAAGAAAATCACCTTTCTCAGTTGAGCTTAGATTCAGGACAGCCGCTTGGTTTTTCTTCTCCTTTTAAATTTCTAGGCTGGGCACACTGGCTCACGCCTATAATCCTAGCACCTTGGGAGGCCAAGACAGGAGCACTGCTTGAGGCCAGGAGTTCAAGAACAACCTGGCCAACATAGCAAGACCCCGTCTCTAAAAACTAAAATAAAATAAAATAAATTTCTAATGATCTAGGTAACACATAAACACATTATATCCATAAAAAATTAAAACATTACATGGGCAAACCAGTTTTTGTCTTTTCTCCTGCCACTCTCTACATACACTTCTGTCTCTAAAAATCCTTATTCCTGTCATGTTGGGTGCTATTTCCTTTGTGTGAAATGGCCACCGCCTCCACCCCCACCCCACCAAATCTACTGAACAATGAATGATTCCTGAGCTGCCAGGCCTCTGCAGCTGGCACTTCCTCCACTCACTCCCCAGCAGTGGGCTGGGTCTGCCCCTCCTGCTCACCATACTTTGTGCACAAGGCTAGCACAAGCTTGCTACACCACATTCTGCCTGTTTTTGCTTTTTCCTTGGCAGATTGTGAGCTTTGTGAAGGCAGGACCCACATCCCACTCCCATCTACTCCATCCTCCCAACCTCTGGCCCTGTACGAAGAATGTGCTACTGTTGACTTGAGTCTCTCCCTGAAAGAAAAAATATCTGAATACATGACATCATGGCTCATGGGAGGCAGTGACTGTCTTCTTTGAATGGGCAGGCAGAAAGGGAGGGGGAAGCCGCAGGAAGACAGAGAAAGCATTGTGTTGGCAGGCACTGGGGATGCAAAGAAGTATGCAACAGGGCTCCTGCCTTCAAGGAGCTCAGAGTCATGTTGGATGCTTATGGAATGCAGAAATACTCATGAATCTTTCCTCTTCTTAAGCTCCAAGAAATCAAAGAGGAACCCACAAGCACAGCTGAGACAGACTGGCAACGAAAGAGGACATGTGGCTGTTTTGTTCCCTAACAGAATGAACCTGGAAAGCTTAAAGCCCTTCTTACTTCAAAATTAGCTCAATCTTCCCTGTTTTTAATTCTTGTGATCTTCATCAATTTCAGATTTAGTATCCTACTTCAATCCGCCATTGACAGAGAGGATAACATTCAGCATTTAATTGAGAAAAACAAATTTTCTAAGAAACACCTCAACTTGTTTATAGGCAAAATAGGTAAGAATGAACTGGACAAACGGAAGTCAGACAAGCTAACTCAAGGCCTTATTCTCAGTACCCACAATATTTTCTACAGACAGAAGGAATATATACAGTCAACATAGCCTTATCTGCAAGCTCATTCGCCACACAGAAGTTTGACTTCTAAAAAAAAAAAAAAAAGCCAGAGCCCAAACTACTTATGTGGCTCGGGCCCTGAATGTTGCTTTGTAAAGATATCTCAGAGTGAAATTATCCAGCAAACCCTTGTGTGGATAGAAGGTTCCACAAGTCAACAACCGCTTAAGCAGTTTAAACCAACAAGCAAGATGCCCTCTATTTAAATGCTATGAGTGAATCTATTTTAAGCCTTTAAAAATCCTTTGGGCAGGTGTTTAAGCTGTGCACAGACTGAGCCTGTGGAGGATCTGGGGGGTGGGGGAGGGCAGGCTCCACTCTCCATGCAGGCAACATTTTGTTCAGACAATCTTCCTGCAGCAGGTCATGTGACAAAGGCCAAATAAACAGCATCTGGGGATTTTCAATTACAGACCTTCGCCCAGCATGCCTGCACTGTAATCTCTACCAGATGAGGCTCAGGCCTCCCTATTTTCAATAATTCACACACTGTGTACACATAACATGACAATAAGGGCATTCATGGTGTGGCCTGATTCGCAGATCAAAGCTAGCAAAGGGCCAGCTGTAAGCATGCTCGGCTGCTGGATGATTCGTGCCTTTCACAGGCTTGGAAAGGCGCTCCGCAGGACCTGGCAAGCCGGCCTCTTTCCTGTGTGGTATGCTGAGCAAACTCTGAACATGAGCGGGGTACAGCCCCCTGGGACAGCCAGAGAGGCGACCAATTCTATGTGCATTTGGGAGTACTGGGAAAGATGCAAACACCAACCTACTCCACAAGCTCCCTCTTGGATAGACTTGTCTTGGCTAGTGCAAGACACATGCAAAAGCCCACTGCTAAAAGGGGCAGGTGGTTCTTGAGATGAAACCTGTTTTACAAAGACAGTACGGTTTCCATACTTAATAAACCCTTAGCCAGGTGCAGGTGCTCAAGTTCACAAATCCACTGGCCGTGCAGTTCCCATTTAGCCATCACACACATGCACACAGACTGAGACACAAACTACATGGAGGTATATTGTTAATGCATGTCACAGAGCTTTGGATCTGGGAAATGAAAGAGGACGCTCTGTTGTTATTACTGAATTCCCTACACATTAACTCAATTAACTCCTGTGCTAGACTAACACTTCTAGCTACTGTGTGTGCGTGTGCGCGCGCACACACAATAGTGCTTTGAAAGCATTCAGAATTCTCAAGTCCACGACATTCCAAATGTCTCTTTCCCTGCAGAAAGAGCTGCAACTGGAGAAAACAAGGACACCACTTCCTCATATAAAAATTTCAGGCCCAGTGCAGTGGCTCATGCCTGTATGCCTGTAATCCCAGCAATTTCAGAGGCCGAGGGTGGATCACTTGAGGTCAGGAGTTCAAGACCAGCCTGGCCAAGATGGTGAAACCCCGTGTCTACTAAAAATACAAAAATTAGCCGGGCATGGTAGTGGGTGCCTGTAGTCCCAGCTACTCAGGAGGCTGAGGCAGAGAATTGCTTGAATCCGGGAGGCAGAGGTTGCAGCAAGCCAAGATCGCGCCACTGCACTTCAGCCTGGGCGACAGGCGAGACCCTGTCTCCAAAAAAAAAAAGACTTCATACACGTCAATCAGGGCAGGAACCAGGAGAAAGCCATAATGGTGACTTCCTTGGAGCCAACGCATGCTGCTCACCAGCTGTGGGCTGTGTGTTCTTACCCCCTTTTCTCGCTCATTCAGAATGGTTTCCTCTTAATCACAATAATCCCAAAAGTGCTAAAACATATCAATCGTTGGGTAAGCCCTGCCTACAAAGGGCCAGCCGGCTGGCTTTTATGGTCTTGTCCAACAGCAGCTGATACTTCATTCAGTGACAAATCCAATTTAGCAGTTACAAGAGGTTTAGCATCCCTGAAAAAAATATTGGGGTTGATCTGGCACTCTGAAGTCAGCAAATGCTCCACTGCCATATTGTTGTGGAGATTTTTCTGTCGTCATATTTGGATGTCTATAACCAACTGTCTCGCACCTTCCCCACCCCTGCCCCCCAGTGATTTGATGCTGGTGGTGGCAACAATTTAATCCCTGGATAAAAAAAAATAGGCAACAAATCACATGTGGAAACTGACTGAATAATGTGATTTTACCATCATCCCCTCAAACATAAAAAGGGGGAGGAACTGGCTCTCCTTTTCAAACAGGGATTTCTAACACGTTGAAAGAAAAAACTATGAGGAAAAGGTGATTTTACTCTAACCTCTGGACTCTTAGTACTTAAGAGTAAAAAGAGATAAGCAAATGTGAAGTTTTTAGCCTTGAATTAAAATTTGTCTTCTTAAAAACAATGGCGGCACTACCATAAAGACCTTGTAACTAAATTATTTACATTTATTTAAACATCAAAACGCTAAAACAAAAAAAGCTTTAAGTCATGATGGGTGAAAATAAGAAACTGGCATAAAGAAAAGTTTTTGAATATTTAATATACATTCTTTACAGTTTATATAAATTCAAGTTAAAGAATCTCCAAAGAAAATAACTTGAATAATTTAGCTATAAGAGGACTTCACAACCAACAAAATGTCATTTTTAAGCAACAAGGTAATTTATAAAGTAAGAGAAAACGGAAATGATCTAATAGGAACATGGGCTGATTATTCCTTTAATATTAGGCTTCGTGGTCAATAGTTGGTTATTTACCCCGGCTCCAGTTTTAATGATACCAAAAAAGTGACCACAGAAACATCTAATTTTAAAAAAGAACAAGTTTTCAGTGCCATAAATGAGATGCATGCAATTATGGCTGGCAAGACATCAACAATGAAATATTCCATACATGGAGTTATTTCATGTGGTTTTAAAACTTTATTCTTTTCTCTAGATTTTTTAAAACACAAACTGAAAAGTAAAACAAAATAAACAACCAAACCTTGCAGATTTGAAAAGACATTTAGCTTTTGTGAATAACAATCCATTAGATTAATATTTTGTCGATGTCACTTGTCACAACAAAAGCAGCAGCATTTATAATTTACTCTAAGACTGGTTTAATTAAAATTCAAAAAACCACAACAAAGCTATATTGAATTTCATTTCCCGCATTGTAATTACTTACTTTGTAGCTGACTATAAACAGTATTTTATTACATCCACAAAAATGTGTTTAAAAACTAACAGTAATTCGTAGACACTGGAAGAACTGAGAGAACAAGTCCTGTCACTTCTACTTTCAATAGAGCGCTACTTTCTACTTTCATGTGCCATAAGAAACGAGGATGCATGATCTTTTCCAATCTGAGGGGATCTATAGATCTGCCAACATTACCTTCCCTTAGAGCTGGGCTCGGACTCCTTGTGAACACAGATTTGGCAGAGCCAGATCTATGTGCACCCTCCCAAGACCAATAGAAAGGGTCTGACTTGGCTCAAATCCAACAATGAGACAATAGAGGCTGCCAGGCATGATGGATGACTTAAAGGACTTAAAACCACCATTTGCATCCTCCCAGATAAACAATTAGCTAGAAAAAAAAAATTTTTTTTTCCTGGAAGCAACTTCCAATGTTGTTAATCTGCCTAGCAGAAGAGAGTTAGTTTAGTGAAATTAGAATAAAATTTGAAAATGTCTCAGACAAATGTTCTTAAAGTATCTCACTGGAATTAGAAGAAATAAGCCATCCATTTTAGATTAAGTTTAGAATTTTAAAAGTTAGAAAAGGCTTTGATGCTTATAACTCTCTTAAAGTTAGTGTCAGAAGGTTTTCAATATATTTACTTAGTTCATTTTTGTATTCCCTCTTCCTTCATTTGAAATCCATGTAATTTTTAAAGGCAGCATAATAAAAAAAATTCACTTATTGGACAAGGCAGGCAGGCATAAACACGATTTAAGCACAAGGCAGGCAGGCATAAACACGATTTAAGCATGAAAAAAAGGAAACGGCCTTCAGACATGCTTGCCAGATAAAAATCAGTGGTTCTGAAACTGCATACAAGCAATTTTCTGGAGCTCATGAAGACCCAAGAGAGAGTGCTTGAGAAATGACAGAGAAATCTCTTAAAAGTCACTCTGCATTTCTCTAGAATGAATTCACAGGACAGGCTAAGAGTATCTCCGGAAGTTCACCAAGCCTCCATTAATAAATGAGGCAGCAGTGTGGTTTCCGTGGCAACAGACTCCTAACTCCAGCAAGCTTAGTGCACAACTGCCAAAGATTTCTCCTCAAATCTCAACTTCCTGTTTCCAGGTACTGACAAAACCAAACATACTTTTAAGCCCAGGGAAACAGCAACAGTGTAAGGATTTTCAATAGGTATTCTTGTAACGGTGGTTTGGTCAAAAGTGAGGTGGAAGTATCGCAAGACTAGGCAGCTCCATCTTGCTGCAGAGATTTGGAGAACACTTTTAAAGGGAGCTAAGAGCCCCCTGAGAACGTTCAGTGAGTTAAATATATTTGCTGTAATATTATAATGTGTTATGACAAGCTATATATCATTATAATAGGTTCCCATGATTCACATTCGCCTGTTTTGTTTTGTTTTTTTTTTTCCTTTGCTCTATGGAAATGATTTGGGGGTTTGGGTCAGCTTGATTCAGAATTCGGCACATGAGGAAAGCTGACTACATTTCTTTAACATATGTAACCTTGAGGTTTATAGGAGAGGTCACGATACATTTTAAAAGAGACCTTCCCAGACTCCTTCATATGAACGGGTAAGTGTGGAAAAGTACAGACGCTAGGACTCTGCCATTAGCAGTCACTGACTTTAGGTAAACTTATCAGACTTTGTGAGCCTCAGTTTCCCCAAAGGTCTCATACCCTATAATGCTATGATACCACGATAAGCCCTAGCTACTTCTACATTCCTTCCAAACACATGCAGAGAACACCAGAAAGCACTGGCGTGCTTCGATTCTCCATCTCCCTTTTCCCTCTAAACACTGAAGGAGCTGAGCTACCAGGGGGCAAACTGAAGGAAGATGGCATATCTCCCAAAAAATGCAAGTAGCTGAAAGAAGGGCAGCTACCATGACAGTAGCCTGGAGGGGGAATGTGGAGGGATTCTCAGAAAAGCCAGAGAGAATTCTAAACCAACCCCTCCAAGAACAGCATGAAACCAACATTCCCCACAGAGTTTTCCTTGGAGAAAAATAATCGAGAAAAACTGTACTTATTCTTTATGCTAAGGCAGCGAACACACTTCCTAATCAGCATCCATCCCCACCATCTCAGGAGCTGTGCTCAGAGCAGACAGAGACTCTCTTAAGCCAGTGGCTTGCTAAGCACCGATTATAGGCATGGCTTGGTGGGGACAGCTAAGAAGACCAAAGGAGGGAAAAAAGACAGCTCTTCTGTACCCACTGAGCTTACATTCTATCCATGGTGTATAAGAGACGCAGGTAGGAAAAGAGGCAGAGCCACAGAGGCTACATATTTTTCAGGATTTCCCTTTTAAATTCTGTTCCTTTTCCCCTTTCACCTATGAATAAATCTGGGTCTGTGTCCCTCTCTGCATCCATAAAATAATGTAACTTCCCACATGACTCACACATGCACCGCCCTTAGCGTATTTTCATGTTAAAAGGCTTTAGCAGACAGTAACAAATTCCTGACAGCTACAACTGATAACTCGAGACGAGAAAAAGTATTCCATTTCCATTTTCAGACAGGTTTGGCTTGGGAACAAACCAGCTGAAGGACAGGGAGGGCATATTTCCAGTACAACTCTCCCTATAAAAGCAATAAAGTTACTACCAATGGAGAACAATCAAATATCCACCAGAACTCTGAAAGCCACTGGGTATCTCATCCCATTCCACTCACAGGGGCCCGTGCAGAAAGCCACCATTTGCATATAAACTTCCCTATGAAGTCTATGCCTTGGTTTTTCTACCTCAGAGAAAAATGAGAGGCTTCTGATAGGAATGGGGCCCCTTCAGCCTCGAGAGAAGATCTGCAGAGTTGGGAATATCTATTAACACAGACAGCACTTCCAAACTGCAGGAAGAGCACAAAGCCAAACCCCAGACCTAGGCCCCCAGGCTAAGACACGGCCATTTATTTCGTAAAAGTGAAAATGAGTAAAAGTTAAGTGAAAGACTATTATGCACAAACGATCATCCCCAGTATATGAATTTGGACTGACCTCTACAATTTAATCATAGGAGGTTATATTTACCAGCACAACACTGGCTATGGCCTCTTAACTCTCACAAGCTTCTCATGGCTTCTTCTGACTCCCCATCCTTACACAATCATTCCATAGCAAGAACATCCATCTCTCAGACTCATCCACCTTCCACTATTCTCGCCTTGGCCCGATTTCGTTTCTGGTCTTTTTTTTTTTTTTTTTTTTGAGGCAGTGTCTCGCTCTGTCGCCCAGGCTGGAGTGCAGTGGCGCGATCTAGGCTCACTGCAAGCTCCGCCTCCCAGGTTCACGCCATTCTCCTGCCTCAGCCTCCTGAGTAGCCGGGACTACAGGCGCCCGCCACCACACCCGGCTAATTTTTTGTATTTTTAGTAGAGACGGGGTTTCGCCGTGTTAGCCAGGATGGTCTTGATCTCCTGACCTCGTGATCCACCCGCCTCGGCCTCCCAAAGTGCTGGGATTACAGACCTGAGCCACTGCGCCAGGCCCGTTTCTGGTCTTTTAAAGCTGCCTCCAAACTCTTTTCCTTAATTTCCATCTGTTCCCACTCTCACCCTTCTTTAAGGCTACAACCAGAAGGATCTTTCTTAGATTAATGAGTCTTACCACATTACCTTCAGTGTGGGCTTTCCATCATATAGTCCCCTACTACACCTAGAATGCCAACTCTTGTTGCTGCCTGCAAATTTCTATTCATCTTTTAATATCCAACTGAAACAAACCCTTCCATTACATGAAGTTAGTGATTCCCTGGTCGTGCTCCTCACGTTCTGAACCTGCTCTGATAACCCCCGCCACATTCTGGCATCACTTCTTTCCCAACCAACGTCTCTACTACTCCCTAAAGTACTACTACATGGCAGGAGCTTTATCCTGTAATTTCAGTTACCTCAGTCCCCAGGACACAGCCTAGCACCTGGGACATAACTGTTAACTGAATGGACAGGCCAGAAACATGTGGACAGAGTGGATGCAGTATTTCTTTGGGAAGCTTGTGATCTTCAAAAAGAGTTTTGTTTTTTGTTTGTTTGTTTTGTTTTGAGACAGAATCTCACTCTGTCACCCAGGCTGGAGTACAGTGTCACGCTCTTGACTCACTGCAGCCTCCACCTCCCAGGTTCAAGCAATTCTCCTGTCTCAGCCTCCCGAGTAGCTGGGACTACAGGCGTGCATTACCACACCCGGCTAATTTTTGTATTTTTAGTAGAGACGGGGTTTCACTATGTTAGCCAGGCTGGTCTCAAACTCCTGACCTCAGGTGATCCACTGGCCTCTGCCTCCCAAAGTGCTGAGATAATAGGCGTAAGCCACCATGCCCAGCTCCCAGTTTTGTTTTTTTTTTTTAATAAGTAAGTTGGAATGAAAAATATTGTTTTGAGGAAAAAAAATATTTGGGAATTGTCCCAAGTCTATGTAAAACCATGCTCAGAGTTCCTTCCTAAGTTGCTTGTGTGGTGACATGTCTTTTGTCAAAAGAAATTTATAAGTCTGTTTCCCCAGTTTGAGCTGCACAGATTTTCTGCTGAGAAACCATTTTATGTCATGTGTGTGGTTTCTCATCTATCCAAGCTTCCTAATTGCAAAATATTATCACTCTATAACCAACAAGCAAACAACAAAAATATTTTTAACTGTACTGCCTGGGCTTAGAGAAACTCTTAGAGACTTTAATATTAGAGAATCAGAAATGTTTGGCTCTAGAAGACACTTTAGAGATAATTTCATCTAACAATTTCAATTTTGCTGATGACAAAAATGAAAGCAAAAAGAAACCAAAAGACATGCACAAGGCCACAACACTTGTGGGTTTACTAAGAATCTCCTGACTCTGGAGCAGTGCTCATTTTAAAACCAATCTATAATAAACTTTTGTTTTACATGAACGTTTTACTTAAAATGTTAAAATTTATCTTTAAAGTAATCCCATCATTAACATTTAGTAAACCATGAAACGTGTCTTTAATTTGCTGCCAGTATGATTTGAATCCAAAAGTATTCTTAATTACAGAAAACCAATTCAGATATACTTGGAATTTATATCTCAAAGGCTATTCTGATCACAATTACATAATCAAAAAGTAAAGGTTGGTTTTCTCCCTTAAAGGATCAGGGGCCTAGGGATATTCTTGGAGGCCATGTAGCATCATCCACATTAAGCATTATTACCCAAGGACAATACAGTGCTCCAAATGCCCTTAAAAAGTAGAATCCTATTTGTCACACATTTCTCCTGAGTGTATTACAAGTTTCACAAAAGGAAGTCCCGTATTAACACAGAACCCAGAACTTCTGTTATTAGGCTTCATGAGGATGTGTTGTAAGTCATTAAGTGACAGTATTGTCTTCAAAATCCCATAGATTAGGCTGGGCACGGTGCCTCACACCTGTAATCCCGGCACTCTGGGAGTCCCAGGAGGGCAGATCATCTGAGGTCAGGAGCTCGAGACCAGCCTGGCCAACATGGTGAAACCCAGTCTCTACTAAAAAAATACAAAAAAATTAGCAGGCGTGTTGGCAGGCACCTATAATCCCAGCTGCTTGGGAGGCTGAGGCAGGAGAATCGCTTGAATTCTGGAGGCAGAGGTTTCACTGAGCTGAGATCGCGCCATTGCACTCTAGTCTGGGCAACAAGAGCGAAACTCAGTCTCAAAAAAAAAAAAAAAAAGAAAGAAGAAGGAAGGAAGAAGAAGGAAGAAGAGCAAGAGGAGGAAGAAGAAGAGGAAGAGGAGGAAGAAGGAGGAGAAGGAGAGGAAGAAGGAGAAGAAGAAGGAGAAGGAGAAAGGAGAAAGGAGAAGGGAGAAGGGAGAAAGGAGAAAGAAGGAAGAAAGAAGAAGAAAGAGAGACCAGAGATGCGTGAACACAAAGTAAAGGCCGTGTGAGGACACAATGAGAAGACGGCCATCTACAAGCCAAGGAGAGAGGTACCAGGAGTAACTAAACCTGTTAATACCTTGATCTCTTGGGCTTCCAGGCTGCAGAACTGGGAGAAAATTAATTTCTGTTGTTTAATCCACCCAGTATTCTATTACGGCAGCCCTACCAGACTAGTATAACCTATCTGTAGCTTCCAAAGAGACTCTAATCTCATTGAGAACAGTAGCCAAAACTGCCCTGTCCATTACTGAGGACCCGATGCCTGGCCCAGGGCAGGGGCTCAATGAAAAAATAACAGAAAGCCCTTTTCTTGAGTGTTTGCAGAAATTAAAATAATAATAATTTAAGCACACAGCCAAAGAGTATGAGGGGAGTGGCTACTTTTCATATTAATAGCTAAGTGGGCAAGAAAGGAAGAGGGTAACCAATTATACAGTCCCTTTTACTCTAAACAGATTTTTAAATATGCTTGTAGCGTAAACTTTTGGACATTATAAGTAGTTAATTTCAAGATAATTATGGATGAAGAGTAAGTTAATTAAGTTGTTTGCTTTTATACACTAGGGTATACATGAGTTTGCTGGGCTTGAGAAAAAGTCACTGTGGGATGTGCATCATTAATCAACTTGCGCTTAGAGGCTGAACATTAACAAAGGACACATCAAAGCTGAGTTAGTTGTATTTAACTCTGCATTTCATAATACAACACTTTCCAAAGGTGATCTTTGCCAAAGAAAAATAGATCCACTTTTTCTTGTTATGACAAATGTACCATTACTCTCTGCCTTTTACCCTGCTAAGTCCGTGATGTGGTGAAAGTTTATCAAAATAACCTCTAAGGCAGATAAACTAGTAGGTGGAATAGCAAGCATAAGAATGGGTGGTTTTCCAGGGACTGAAATCAGAAACTGAAAGGTGGCACAAAAATAAATACATTCTGGAGCTTTAATATACAGCAAGTTGACTATAATTAGCAATCCTGTAGCATATATTTGAAATTTACTAAGGCCCCTAAAGTTTACCAGGTTCCAAAATTACCAAACCCGCTCTCTCCTCCAAGCTAAAGAAAGTCTCATGCTCGCAACATAACGATTCCAGTTTGGGGTTAGGAGGAAGCAGTCTAGTTGAACTCATCCACGCTATACTAAGGGACCCCTTTATTCATCATCACAGGAAAAGCAACAAATTTTTTTTTTTTTTTTTTGAGATGGAGTCTCGCTCTGTTGCCCAGGCTGGAGTGCAGTGGTGCAATCTCGACTCACTGCAAGCTCCGCCTCCCGGCTTCACGCCATTGTCCTGCCTCAGCCTCCCGAGTAGCTGGGACTACAGGTGCCCGCCACCACGCCCGGCTGATTTTTTGTATTTTTAGTAGAGACAGGGTTTCACCGTGTTAGCCGGGATGGTCTTGATCTCCTGACCTCATGATCCAACCGCCTTGGCCTCCCGAAGTGCTGGGATTACTGGCGTGAGCCACCGCGCCTGGCCTAAAAGATCTTTTTAAAATTTTGCTTCTAACTGACAGATAAATTTGTGATATCATATGATGTTATCATATATGTATACATTGCAGAATCATTAAATCAGGCTAATTAACACATCTACCATCTCATATTCTTATCATTTCTTTGTGACGAGAACATTTAAAACCTAGTCTTTTGGCAATTGTGAAATATACAACACAATATTATTAACTATAGTCACTATGCTGTGCAAGAGATCACTAGAACTTATTCCTCCTAACTGAAACTTTGTACCCGTTGACTAAGATCTCTCCTTTCTCCATCCACCCCCAAAAAGAAAATACTAATGCTTTCAAATAAAACCCCAAATAGCAGCATTAAGGCATTCAGAATCCCTGAGTTTGCCTCTTTGAATAGAAGTTCTCTTCTTCTATTTCTCTACCTGTAGATTATGAAAAAATAACACATTTTTCTAGGCCAGCCATATGTTAGAAAGAAACCAGAGTTTGTTTACTTAAGTGTTACCATTCAAAAACCTCAGAGCCACCGGGTACGGTGGTTCACATCTATAATCCCAACACTTTGGGAGGCCAAGGCGGGCGGATCACATGAGGCCAGGAGTTGAGACCAGCCTGGTCAACATTGCGAAACCCCTTCTCTACTAAAAATACAAAAAAAAAAAAAAAAAATTAGCCGGGTGTGCTGGCATGAGCCTATAATTCCACTTACTTGGGAGGCTGAAGTTGCAGTGACCGTGCCTGCGCCACTGCACTCCAGCCTGGGTGACGGAGCAAGACTCCTTCTCAAACAAACAAACAAACAAACCTCAGAGCCAAATAAATTTATTCTCCCACACATATGAAAATGCTCTGCAAGTATAAATTCTAGACCTACATTGGGTAATAAACTATCAGCATCACCAAGAATCTATCCCAAACCAGTAAAAATCAAATTCTATCACAGTGGCAGATCTGCTGCTTTGTAGCTAAAAAAAAAAAAAACAAACAAACCAACAAGGTTTGACCCCATTACACATACTCACTGCCGGTTTTGGTGCATTAGCTCCCAATCTCCCTCTGTAACTTCCTGAGCTATAACAAGAAGCTCTGAACCCCATGGAAGTGATATATATTGTCACAGAGACAAGGTCAGCCTTGCGCAACTAGAGGCAATATAAAAATCACGAAACTCTAAAGCATTTTCTCTATATACACAATTGTATTTACCCTCTGCCTTTCAGAACTCTCAGGAAGAAAAAGAGTCAAAACTTATCTATAATTGCTCTGTAATCTCAGCACTTTGGGAGGCCAAGGCAGGAGGATAGCTTGAGGCCAATAATTTGAGACCAGCCTGGGCAACACAGCAAGATCCCATCTCTACAAACAAACTTAAAATTAAGGAAAAAAAAAAAAAGAGTGGGCACAGAGTTTCACACCTGTAATCCCAATACTTTGGGAGGCTGAGGCAGGATGATCGCTTGAGCCCAGGAGTTCAAGACCAGCCTGGGCAACATTGTGAGACCCCATCCCTACAAGAAAACAACACACAAACAAACAAAAAATATCTTTAATTGGTAACAGGTACCATTTATCAAGTGTGTATTGTATACCACCAGGCATTGTGCAACACAATTCCCATACATCTCTCTCCACTATCACAAAAGTCAACAGAGGCTGTCATTATTTTCATTTTACAGATGAGGAAACAGCCTCAGACCAATTAAGGAGCTCACTCAAAACACACATCTAATAAATGGTAGCACTGGGATTTCAGCCCAGGTCTGTCAGATTGCACTGCCCTTAAAAGGAGGTCATGTCAGATGTTCACAAGTCCAAAGCTTCCATGGATATCTGTTACAGCCACTGTCTACCCTATGTGACAAATGATTTAAAAAGAATTAATAGTCTAAGTAAATCAAACACCAGAAAATCTATTCCACATAACTCATACCTCACCCTCCCCTCTCCAAATGTCAACTGACTAATTCATCTTCCACACCTCAAATGGTTTGTTTTACACCAAATTATAATTATTCCCCAGGGCTGGTCGTCAGCCACTTATTCACATTGGAAGTACAGGTTGCCTGACATCTAGTTTGATCCAAGTCATCTCTCTCGGATTCAAATCTTAAATTCTCATTCCTCAAAATGCAACAACTGCAACTCAATTCCATAAACATTTATTAAGTCCTTACATAACTGCATGTGTCAAGCAAACAGACACAGCCCATGCCCAAGGCAAGCTCAAGGTCTAGTTGGGGAAATAAGCAACCAAATGAGTAAACACAAGGAGGGGGCAGCTAATTTGGTTTGAGAAATTCAGGAGGCACCTATGGGATTCTTGAAGAATGAGTGGGAATCTATAAAAATGACTAATTAAAGAAAGAGTATACTAAGTACAAAAGAGACAAAATGGTACCATAACTTGGAAATATTATGTGTGACCAAATGGAAAGGGAGAATAAATGGTGGAGGCAGGTTGTGAAAATTGTTATATATGAAAACTTTATCCTGTAGGAAAAAAGGAACCAATGCTTTTTTTAGTAGCATGGCAACAGGAGTAAATGTAACTAACGTTCTGGCTTTCTCAGCAAGCAGGAGGTGATGCAAATTCCACATTGTCAGATTTTACATGCCCAGTCTATTGGGTCACTAATGATGAATGTCAAAAGAAAAACAAAGTTACTTATAGTTCTCCTTTTTCATTATCTTAGTTCAGGTACAGCACTCTTCTGCTTTGCATATATTAGATTCATGTTGTACCCTGCATTAAAACATTCAGCACAAGGAGGCCAAAGAGAAGGCAGACCTGCATTTCAGCACATCTCTGCAGGCTGCAATGCAATGTTCATAATTAAGATGATCTGAATTCCCCCCAAATCATCTTTTTTCAACTCATTGATAAAGTCTTGATTAAAAATACAGACATTTTGTCATCCTTACTACATTTATCTCACCTCAAAACTCTCCTGACTTGGTGAAAGAAAATGCTGCCTTCTCTGTCTGCTCAATTATTGCATGGACACAAGGGACCAATTAATGCCATCCATAAAAGCCTGAATCATTCTGTCAATTAACAAGAACTAACTATGTCATCAGATATATTACTGGTGAGCAAGTCTATTTGGTTGCAATATGTCTTGAAGGAGAGCAGTATCAAATGAATCACAATTGACTTGGACAACTGCTAGCATAATTTCGGAAGATGAAAAGACAGATGTGGTAGTTATTAGTGGTCCCCTGAGGAATTACAGCCAAGCAATTGTAATGTGCTAAGACTGCACTAGCAGGTGCCTGCAGTACAAATCAGACAGAGGGTTAAATCAATATTTTCAATTTCTTAGGATCAATCTGGTGTTTGAACGAGATGGAAACTTGTTAGCAATTGGCAGGATGTGTAAATGAAAAGTCAAACTTCTTATTATTTGTTAAAAAGGAATGAGTGTACTGCATCATGCCCTTGGCACAAGGTAATGCTTTCATGATCCAGTAGCTGGGGCATTCACTGAGAATCAAATGGTTCTTAAATTTTAATAGAGTGCAAAAGGTTAGCTTCATAAAGGCTGAACATTCAAGATCTTTAAAAATGATTGAAGTGTCAATAGGAAAGTTTTGAGCTGTGACAACAGTATAGTTATTAATGATTAGTGCAAGAAGCAGAAGGAAACCTTTAACTTAATGGAAAGAGGAGAAAAATAAGGTCTTACCAAGAATGTATAGATTAAATATGGTCTTGGGAACATTATGCCTTTTCTTACTTTGCTAAGCAACAGTTTAGCTTTGAGGACAATTTATCAAAAACTTGGATTTTTCCCCCTAGTCTTCTATGCCATATTTATAACCCTTGTTGAATGCTTGGATTAACTGAACAACTGTCTCTGACAATGTTCGATCTCATTTTTTGTTAGTTTGCTTGCTTTCAATTTAGGGATAAACAATCCTTCATAGGCCCCCAAATTATGAAGATACAAATGAACAGAGCTTAGAAGCTTAGAATTGTAAACAAAAAACTTGTAACTTAATATATTTTGTGTGTACATAGTAATCATTTTAATCACCATGAGGGTTGGGGGTGGGGGGACAGTGTGGTTTATTGGGAGTCAGAGACCTGGTGTGAATCTGAGGTCTGCCACTTACTCACCACGGCACTAGGATCAGTTCCATAGTGCTAAGAAACTTGCGGGGGGGGGCAGCTTCCCTACCTCTTAATACCTGTTGAGAGCAGTAAATCTCCTGCCTGGCATATCAATTAAAAGTGCAAATATCTGCATCTTACATGCTATTTAAAAACAAGTGGCATATTTCAATAAGTAAAAAATAAGTAAATGCATTATTGTGCAATATAAATATTACAGGCAAACTGAGACTGTACATTTTTTTTTGTTTTTTTTTTTGAGACAGCGTCTCACTCCGTCACCCAGGCTAGAGTACAGCAGCATGGTGATTTCGGCTCGTTGCAACCTCTGCCACCCAGACTCAAGTAATCCTCCCACCTCAGCCTCCTGAGTAGCTGGGACTACAGGCACACGTCACCACACCTGGCTAATTTTTAAAATTGTTTGTAGAGATAAGGTCTCACTATATCAGCCAGGCTGAATATTTTCCTTTGGTAAAACAAACAAACAAAAAACACAACAACAAAAACACCTCTAGAACCTATTTTTAAAAACCATTTCAAACAATAATTTCTTGACTATACAAGAGCAAGATTTTTAAGACACAAAGACAATAAGGTAGAGCATCTGCCCTCAAGGAGTTTGGGGGGAATATGTACCCCTCAGTTAATGGCAAACAAGGCAGATCTAAGATCAGCTCAGGGCACTGGGGGAATTCAGGCAAAGAAGAAAGCCCTCAGCTGGCAGAGGGGGCAGGAGAAGGACAAGCTCTATAGGAAAGAATTCATGGAAGAAACAAAATTTGAGATGGGCTCTGAAGAAGGGTAAGATTTAGACAGGGCTGGGGAGAGTCAGAAGGAAGAAAACCAGACAAGGAAGGCTTCCTGGAGGAGGAACCATGGAGTGGTGGAATGGGAACCAAAGGAAGAAAGGAAGGAATTTCAGGCAGAAAGAGCTTCATCTGCCAAAGAGGTTGCTTCAGTGGAACTGAACAGCTGGAACTAGCCTTCACAAGAGCAGAGAACAAGAGAGAAGGATGGTCATCGGCTCACCATCACCAGCACTGAGCTCCTGCGGCAGATGAAGGGCAGGAGGGAGAAGGGCCTGTCCACAAACCCAGCCAGAGGGAGGATAGAAAAGGGAAGAGAACCAGCGGATGGGGGCAGAGAAGGGTGTCTCCCTCTCCCTACACCTTTTGCTTGTTTTTTCCCTTTAAATAGGAATTATAATGTGCGTGTGCGTGTGTGTGTGTGTGTGTGAGACTGCAAACACAACTGACACAAAATATAATTTATATATAATTAGTGTATATACATATATTTATACATATTATATACACGTTAACCAGGCTAACAGATTTTTTAAAGAATGAGTACATTCTAGATTTTGTTTATTAAGACCATGTGAGCAGCAGGCACTCAAGAACAAAACGGCTGGGCTGTGTCGTGTGGGAAGGCTGCAGTCTCCCAGACAAGAGGAGGCCCTGAGAGCCTGGGCACCACTCCCTGCCTGCTTCTAAAAAGGAGGGTCTCTGCGGCCAGATGTAACATGCAGCTACCCTTCAGCAGCTGGTAGGAGAGGCCAAGTCTCAAGCTGCCTAAAGAGGTAGCCAGGTTTGGGTTGAGTTTTCCTTAAGGCCCAGGACTCCTTAAGTCTTCCTACTTCTGGACCCCTTGCTCATCACAACACTGCCCACTGGGATGCCCCCACTGCCAGCCTTTGTGGATCTTCGTAGGTCAGGTATCCTCTGACCTCACCTGCCAGGTGAGGCATGGTCTTGCCCACTCCCCAAGATGCGGTCTTCCTTTGTTTATTTGGCCTTTTAAACCTCAATCACCTCATGGCTCTCTGAATTCTCTCCTCTTAGCAAGGCTAAGCTCCTCTATTTCCCAATGGCTCCGGGGCTGTCCCACAGCCCCAGGGGTCCTTTGTCTGATGCCCTTCTGGCCTCTGTGTCCATGCACCTGTTCTCCCTCTATCTCTCCACTCCCAAGGCCCGGCTCAGGAAAATCACCTCATCAAACCTCTCTGACCTTCTCAGAAATGTCCCTGCCCTGCTCTATGGACAGCTACGAACTCCTACCCTACCCAACCCATCCATGTAAATGTCTTGTGCTGGGTGTTATGGAGAAATAAAGATGGCCTCAACAGCCCTTTGATGCCAACACCCAGGTATCCCTGTCTCAAGAATTATACAAGAGTAAAGCACCAGATACAGTCTTCAGGATACAGCAACTGCTCAATTGCTCAATCTTATAAACACCTGACTGAGTTCACTGGGCCTACTCTCTACAACTGGACAGTAAAATGCTAGTAGAAGCACACACCATGTATTCCTGCTTCTCCACCTTTCATGCTAACAGTGGAGAGCTCAATAAATACATGGATAAAGGAAGAAAAATGTTTAGCCAGAGGATCAGTATGAGCATTATCAATGTTCCAAGTCAGCAAGAATAAAAAATTCAAGGTCCTTTCCTTCAGTTTGGATTTTACTTCTAAAGGCAAACATTAGGGTAAGCAATGTTTTCTGCATTAGTCTCAGTTGACACTAACTGGTCAGGAGAAACCAGTTGCTCCGAGGCATACTTCAGGGTCCTGGGTGAGCACGGGATATGTCAAGGCCACCTGGGTTGGGAGAGTTTAAGGGATGCTTACATAGAGGGAGGGAGAGGTTTGGTAGGCAAGGTCATTTGTTCATTCATTCTCTCACATGTTTTGAACAATTGCCTTGAGCCAGCCACCACGGAAAGCTCTGAGAATTCAATGGTATGGTAAATATGAGCCTCTGTCATGCAGCTTCTTTAGGGTCTACTGGGTCAAAATCCGCTGGATAAAAATCCTGCCTGCTGCACTTCCGTCTTGGGGAGTTTCTCTGGATCAGAGCCTCTGCTTCCACCACCACTACCTCAATCAGCAATAACAAATGGATGGCTCTTAAGGGCCAGGGGGCTAAAACCACAGAAAAGGAGATGGAAAGAGGAAGCAGGAAATTTTCTTTCCGATATTTAAAAATCCTCACAAAACAGTGAATCTATGCTTCATAAACATTATCATCTACAGAAACAGACACAACAGAATTTAACTAATTTATTTAAACTCTAACTTGTCCCCCAAAACAGGCAGGTTTCAAGAAATACGGGATTGAAAAAAAAAAAAAAAATCAGGAAAAAGAGTCAGGAGTAAGGTTATAAAGAAAAAAAATAAAATGCAAATCAATAAGAAACAAGGACTCCATGCTGACACCAGTTAAGGAAAAGTGAGTTAGGAAACCATTCGCTTAGATTTTTTGGTTAATAGGTACCATTTAAAAAAAAAAAATCATTCAGTTAAAAAAAAAAAACCACACTCCCAAGGGCTATGCATATTGCCTGACTTCAGTTTTGTGAAAACAAAAGCTATATCTTTAAGAAATTCAACTCAAACATCAGCTTTTGAAACCAAGGTTCAGCAAAGAAAAGCCAATAAAAATGCTGTAACTTGAAACCAACCCACACAGCACAAAAAGAAAGGAGAGAGGTCTGCCCGGGTCGCCCTGGACACACCCTTCTAACTTGGTTCTAGAACAGCAGTGCCCAGTTTGCAAGACAAGAAGCTAATTGACTCGAATGTCTGCTGCATAAGCTATAAAATAAGTACATAAAGAACAATATGAACATACAGCGCCATCAGTTACATAAAAAGGCCTGACTGTCCGATGCCACACTGTGCACCGAACAAGCACAGCAATTGTTTCAGCGGGCTGCACGGAGGAAGAATGAATAATTAGCGTCCTTGTGAATCAAGTGTCCACCAGGAAGAGAGCTCCATCCTGCAGCAGTGGCACGGCAGCACCCTCAGCCCGCCAGAGTCAAGCTGGGGTTTTTAAAGGTCTTTATTGACAATCAGGATGCAGGCAAACACATTCTTCAGCCAAGTAAACCGACAACTAGCTCCACTGTGGCCACTGCTCATTCGCTGAACACCCACTTCTTGTCTAAAGTCTCACCCAACTGCTACTTTCCATTACCAGGAAATGTCATTTTCCCTCACTTGTTTATTTTTGCATTGGCTAGGAATACAACAACTTCTGCTAAAGGTGGAGGGGTTGTGACAAAAGCATCCATTTGAGCTGTCCTGGCACAACAGGCACAACACAAGAAGTCCCTAAACATTTCTTTCCAGAGAGTATGAGTAGAGGGAAGCAAGGAGTAAATATCTTTGATTCTAGGATTTTTCTCCTTCTCCCATATCACCAGTGTCAAAAAATGTTTCACTTCCTCCTGCAAATCTGATAATAGGAGAGCAGGATGTGCGGACTGTCACTAGGACAAAAACCCATTGAAAAACCATTGGAAGTGTCTGACGCGTTTGACAGTCTGCAAAACAGGCAACATAAAGCAAAGGAATGACCATAGGACCTAGAATCAGTAGATGGGATTCAAATGTCTGCTGTCTCTCAACAGCTGTATCATCTTTAGCAAGTCATTAATTTATCTGGGTTTTAACTTTTCCTACTTGTAAAACAGGGATACTAAGTGTTCTCATCCACATCGACATACCCACCCCAAGCCTAGGGCTGCTGACAGAATGAAATGAGATTATGCACAGGAACTTCCTTTGATATGAATATGATTCTATAACTTCATCTATTTGAAAACTCAGAAAATGCTGGGTACGATCCCAGTATCTCATGAATATTTACTATTTGCTTAGCACTGAGAAAGCCCCCGAGGAGATGCAGAGAATTAAAAGGTACAGTTCCTGACTATGAAGAACTCATGGACTAGTAAAGTCAGGATATGTAAGTTCAGGGCTAACAAAAACTCAGGCATAGTCCACTGCTGATAACTACTCTCAATGCTTTTCCCTCATCTCACTTAATTCTTCAGTACTTAGGAAAATCCACTGGGTTCTATCCAGAAGGCTTACAGCCCTAAAAACAACAACAACAGAATTGATAAGTGGCATCTCTCCAGCACCCAAAGGTATTCTCGGAGACAGAGAGTTGAGAGGAATTCCCTATTGCCCTTGAGTTACTCTATGAATTCAAACCAGGGAGTACAAGAGCCCCAAAGGAAATCATGTCTGAAGTGACAAAAAGAATTTGCTGCCAATCTTTCAATTAAAATGTTTTTTTTTTTTTTTTTTTTTTAAGATAAGACTCTACATGCAATGCCTAGGAAAACCTAGATCAGGAACCTCTAGAGTCTGAGCCCTAAGCTCACAGGTCTGAAATCCAAACTGTAATATTACTTAATAATGGGTTCCTATATGCTAGGTACAAAGCACTAAACATTTACACACATTTTTTCATTTGATGCTCAAAGCAACCCTAAGAGAAAAGGAATTTTCTTATCTCTGTTTTGCAGATGAAGTGAAGGATTTGATGGAGTTAAGTAACTGACCCAAGGTTTGCATAACCGGTAAGAGGTGAACCATGATTTGAACCCAAACAGATTGATTTCAAATCCCATGCTAATTTATCACACCGTGATTGTTATATTAGTCTGACTTATGTCTATTTCCCACTCTGCTGTTCATTTCTGGAAAATTACTTCGTCACACTGTTTTCTTTGCAGGACAAAAACCACTATGGATTCCCTACTATGGAGGACCCAGAGTTGACAGGGAAAGTGTAATCCAAGGTACAAAGTCCCACAACTTTATGTTCTTCTCCAAGAACTATTTTCTCCTGAAAGGTTTGGTGGGTTCGAAGATGTGACAGAGACCTACAAGAGCCCAGAAAGTGGTAATGTTTTTGAGTGGTTAGTAAGTAAAAATATGTTCAACCTAACTAGGAACAAGAGAATATAGTTAAATAATGTGCTGACTTTTCACCCATTTTCACCCACTGAATGAGCTAGCAAACCTTCTCAAAAAAGTCATTTGACATGCTGTGCTTCCAGTTTCATATCTAAGAACTCTTTGCCTAACTCAAGGTCATGAAGACTTTTTATTATGTTGTGCTAGAAGATTTAGCTTAACCTTCTACACTTTAGCCTAGGATCCATTTTGAGTTAATTTCTGTGTACCATGTGAGGTAAGGATTTAAATTTACCTTTTTTGCATGTGGATATCCAATTGTCCTAGCACTATTCATTGAAAAGACTATTGAATTGCATTGCTTTTGAATTGCTTTGGTACCTCTGTAGAAAAATCAATTGACAATAATGTAATGGTTTATTTCTATACTCTCAATTCTGTACCATTATCTATGCTTACACCACTGTCTATCCTTACACCAGTAACACACTGATTTGAATAGTATAGCTTTGTAGTAAGTTTTGAAACTAAGAAATTAAGACCCCTAATCTTTTTTTCTTCCCTTTCCAAATTGTTTTGTTTATTCTAGGTCATCTACATTTCTGTACTGTTAGAAACAGCTTGACAATTCTTTTTTTAAAAAAAGATGCATACTAAAATTGTGTAAGGATTGCACTGAATCTACAAATCATTTTAGGAAGATTTAACAATATTGAGTCTTCCAATCCATGAACATGGGATATCTCTCATTTAGCAATAAACTAGTCTTGCACTGATTTTATTAAATTTATTCCTAAGAATTGTGTTCATAATGTAGTTTTCAGATTGCTTGGTGCTAGTATGTAAAAATACAATTGATTTTTGTATATTGCTCTTTTATCCTGTAAGGTTGCTGAACTCATCAGTCGGTTCGTACTTTGCGGGAATCGGGATTGGGCGTGTGTTCCTTTAGGTTTTCTAGTACAGGCTCAATTCATCTGAAAATAAAGACAGTTTTATTTCTTTCTTCCCAATCCGGATGCCTTTGATTTCTGAACCTGCAGTATAATTTTAAATACAAGTAGCAAAAGTGGACATCTCTGCCTGGCTCCAGATCTTAACAGGAAGCCACATTCATAATATGCATGAAGAAGCAGTCTACCCAAGCTATTATCTTTCTTGAAGACTTTACAAAACAGAACTGGCTAAATATTTTCTTATACTGACGAACCACGATCACATACAAATAAAAAAAGTACTTAGAAACTTTAAAAAATGAGTGTGTGTTTTAAATTAAGAACAGAATCAAAAATGTCATCTAATAGA
Organism: Pongo pygmaeus; assembly: GCF_028885625.2. Lineage (NCBI taxonomy): Eukaryota > Metazoa > Chordata > Mammalia > Primates > Hominidae > Pongo > Pongo pygmaeus. Next base: position 63,350,603 of record NC_072382.2, read on the forward strand.
TGAAAGATAAAATTACTCATAACAAATATATGAAAAAACAGCACCATCTCATGTAATGAATGCTCGAAGTAGAGAGAAGGAAACAGAAGGGAGGGCAAACAAACAAGGGCAGCAACAGTCCGGGAGAGACTGCGATCACTGCCAGCTTCCGAACAGGCTCCAGGTCAGCACGGTTCTGCCAGGCCAGAAGCCTGGCCCCATTAACCCTCTCTACCTTCTACTCACCCCAGAGTTCAGGACTGGGAGGAACTGGCAGGAATGGGGCTCTAGCAATCTGGCCCCAACCCTCACCCCCATCATCCAGCTAGGAGTAAACTGGTAATGGCCTGGAAGACAAGGAGCCTCCAGTGGGAGCTCTCACTCAGCAATTTTCACACAACAGTCTCTTATCTTAACAAAGCAGCCGGACTTCTTTTTGAAAACTTGGTTCCCGGATGGAAACAATCGGGCAGTATCCAACACTGTTTGAAAGAACACGCTGGTTCCAAAGACCTTGTTTTCTCTGAAAGGTGAAAGTTTAGATGCCCCAGCAAGAGGCATAGCTGGGTGTTCAGAATTTGACTGCTGGAGGAAATTGCCAGCTCTGAGGCACCCTCTCTCTCTATCCTGTACACAACTTCCAGCCTGGAGCACAGCACCTGCCTAGAATAACTACTGCGTACACACTTAGGCAAGTCTGCAGACAATGGTTGAATATTTACTGTATGCAGAGCCCAGTGTCCACAGTGTAGTTATTTTTAATTTCATATATTCCATTATACTGTGCAATAAATCTGATAAGGAAGGATGAGTGGAGGAGTAAATAAAGTAGACATTACAATTGGGGATTTCACAGAAATTACTGTTTGAAAAATGACTTCCTCAAGGGATTTAAAATCTAGTGAGAAAGAAAACAATGAAGAAGTTGGAAATGCAGACAGAACTAGAGTTCATATTCTTAATTTTACAGACGTTCTCATTTTCTGGTGTCTCGGAGAAGTGAATAGCCCCAATCACTTAGTCTCCCCCAAAATTAGAATAAATGTCTCCCTGGGGAAGGGTAGGTGAGCCTCTGTGAACATTCTGCCACATTTTATGATGGGAACTCTTCAGTTTACATCCCTCCCTCTCACACCCACTGTATCCCTCAATAACTGTCATTCCTGCCTCTGTAATCTCTGTGCCTGGGACATAATAGTTGCCAAGGAAATGTATCTTCTTCCTTTCCTCTGCTAATGGGATTTTGGACAAAAAAATCTGACACTGGACATATCCCCAACATAACTCCAGTGATGTAACACTAGTGCATATCCCAGCTTTGCACCTCTTCCCATCCAAAGGTTGGTGCATTATCAGAATGATCTGAAGGAAAAATAAATTATCCACATCAAGGAAGCACCTGCTCTCCCTTTCCTCCTGCATGTCCCAACTAGAAAAAGCATCTCTAGTGCCAGATGGAAAGAAAAAGAGGCCAGGGTGTCTGAGAAGGTCCCCAGCATGCTCACCTGTACAGCAGCCTGGGAAGCCTCAGTATCTGACCTGCCCTGGGAAATGACTTCCAAACGCCTTCCAGGGACTAGGCACTTCTCACAGGTAGGTACCTCACTGAGGTACCTTGTTGATTCATGGCAACCTTGTGAATCAACCACTACCTGTGAAGCGGGAACATTTTAAAGGCAAGAAATCAGAGCTCAGAAGTCAAGTAACTTACTCAAGATCACACAGCTAGCAAGTGTTGGCCACTTTGGTTTGCCATTTAGAAAAGACCCTGAAGCTCCATGCACAAGTCCTACAAGGTCTAATTTGTCATTATACATTCCCTAAGGATAGCCTGATTAGCAAGGTGAAGGAGAACCAGGACAGATGCTCTCTCTTCTTCGCTGCTACGAGCAAAGATGAGATGTGCTGGGGGAATGGAAACTGCAAGACAAGAAAAAATTGACATATGTAAAAAACAAAAAGCAAAACCAAATACTGGACAATTATCTACTAAAAATGTTGTCTTGAGATGTAAAAATTATAAATTAAATTAGAGCTAGCTTTGAATTGCTTTTTAAGTTCACTTATTTTATGGTCTGTACAACATGTAATCAGGACATGCTCCAAAGATTACCCTGATAAGCTGTGAAAAGAGCACAGTCATTAAATAAATTCATGAGATAATTGCATGGTTCTCTGGGTTGGGCTTACTAATATGGATGCTAATTTTATCTGTGGTACCACGGACTGAAGGCGCTCTTAAAACTGAAGTTCCTTTAGCAGAGCTCTACTGCACACTATCCTGTGAGCTGCATGACTAGGGAAAGCCCTCTGGCTTCTGCTTACCTTATAGGAGTGCATGAGGATACCTCCCAGCCTCCGGCCCTGGAAAAAGCACTGGGCCTCTCCAGCTACATGCCTTCTTTGTCCTTCTCCCAGTTAAGGCTCCACAGGCAAGGCCTCCACCCCCCATCTTCCATTGTACTCCTGTGCAGAAGCTGAGGACGGGAAGCTTAGAATAAATTATGTGAGCCCTCGCCCTGGCAGAAGTGACAGGGTGGACACCACACACTATCCCATCTCCCCTCAAAGACTTTATCTGACAGTAAGTATGTCACGTATGCAATGGTTCCTTCAAAATAATTATTTCAGTCACCGTATCTATATCTGTGAGAGATGATCTATATTTCAATTCACAGAGGACCAGTATTTGAGAAATTAGACCTCTAGTTTCTCTACAGTTGCAGCACAACTGCCGGTGGCTCACGCCTGTAATCCCAACACTTCGGGAGGCCGAGGCGGGCGGATAATGGGTCAGGAGATTGAGACCATCCTGGCCAACACGGTGAAACCCTGTCTCTCTAAAAATACAAAAAATTAGCAGGGCATGGTGGTGGGTGCCTGTAGTCCCAGCTACTCGGGAGGCTGAGGCAGGAGAATGGCGTGAACCCGGGAGGCGGAGCTTGCAGTGAGCAGAGATCGCGCCACTGCACTCCAGCCTGGGTGACAGAGCGAGACTCTGTCTCAAAAAAAAAAAAAAAAAAAGGAAAAGAGAAAAAGGAGAGAGAGTGTAGGAAAAGAGGAAAGAGAAAAGGGAAGGGGGAAGATCTAAGGGAGAGGGGAGGCAGACAGAGGAGGAGGTAGGTAAAGTGAGAGAATGAGCTGACACGTGTGTTCCATGAAATGCCTTATCAATGCTCTACTGATAGAAATATTCATATCAATGCTAATACTGGATAATTCTCATCCGGCCATAGGTTCCACATGGGTTGTTGATCAAGTTTACAAATACATGAAATTGGATCTGGGCATTTTTTATAAACCCATTTTTCATTTTTTCTGTCATCTTTAATTAAGATGTTCCTACACTATAGAGTCAAAAAATAAAAGTCATGGTCCTCCAGAAGAGGTCATAGTTTCCCACTGCATGCTCAGGGAACTCCCAATGAAGGTATCATTTGTATTCCCATTTAATAGATAAAAAGGCTGAGAAACTAAGCTCTGACAAAGGTTAACTCTCCATGTATACATTATGATACAATTATGAACAAAAATATTCTCCCACAGTGCTATCCACTTCTAAATGCTTTCACCTGTATCATTTCATGTGCTCCAATTAAACATTATTAAAGATTAAGACTCAGGTTTTGGGAGGAGAACAGGGTCACAGGGCAAGAAAATGATGGAACTGGGGCCAGAATTCAAAACTCTGAACTTCTCGTTTTCATATAAGAAATGGCAAATCACTGATCCAAAAGAGTCAAGTGCTACTAAAGGAGCATCTCAGACATTTCTACTCAACAACACACCATACACGGGCCCTTGAAAAGCCAAGTATCCCACACAGGATCTGGCTCTGGACAGCAACAAAGAAGTGGACAGTTGAATGGGGCCCTGCTTCTTGAAGGTCTGGACAGCAGCTGGATCCACCTTCCCCAGTTTCAGGGCAGACAGGCTGGTGAACAGGCCACGGCAAAGACTAAACAAGCATGCAGAGAGGCACAGAGTCCCCAAAGTGCTGCAAACACTTCCCTTGCCTTAAAGCCCTTTGTCATCAGCAGCAGCTCCTGAAGTTACAGCAGACTGGGATGTACAATATGCCTTCTTCCTGGGGTCCTAGGTTTTTCTCCAGACTTACTCTTGTCATCTTAAAATTGTTCGCTTTGATTTAAGTCAATGTACATCAATGGCACAACAAAATCATGACAATAATAAAGATATTTTAATTTGGGGAAACAGCACTCACAACCCCACAGCCTTCACAGGCCACGGGTTTTTCTTTGTCCTGGTTCCCTTCTAGTCCTGTCCCCTGAAACAGTAGCCATGATCACAGAATAAACACTACTTTGTGTTCTACATTTTTCGTATAATCGCATTTCCTCTCTCAACCCAACCATGTCTGATGACCCTGGCAAGTTCCTACTCCAAAGTCTTCTTTTAGGGTGTTATAATTTCATCACCAACGTAGACAACTGATCTCAAACAGGCTCTGTGACATGTCTGACCTGTAACTCCTAAGGTCTGAGATCATGGTTTGGGTGAGAAGGAGAACGCTTTGGGGATGAGAGAAGAAGAAAGGAAAAACAACATTGCTTTTCTTCTCAGGAGACAAAGTGCTATTAGAGACTAAAACTGTGGATGCCACTGTGGGTGGGTCGGGTGAGAGCTGCCTATGGCTTTGGGGCTACACAGCCATGATGCTGCCATATGGATGAAACCACTCTCCACTTCCCCACAGCAACAGTGTCTAGCGGGTTGAAAAAAATTACCGTATGGCAAGAGTCCTGAGTATACATTATTCAAACCAGATCATGTCCCACTCCCCATACATACTTATCCACTTAAAACCTTTACTGTGTGGCTCTGCACTGATGGAGAGGTTTATATTCCATAGTATGGCACACAGTGTCCTCCGTGACCTGCCACCACCTCCCCTTCACCTTCCCACCCTCCCTCCCCACAACTCCCTGCCCCAGGCCCTGAGCTCCAACCACCCAGTCTCTGCCCACCCAGCCCATTCTGTTCCTCCACCTCTAATCCCAGGAGGTGTGAGAAACTGTCCTTGCCCTCCAAGAGCTGACTCACAATCGGGGAAAAAGAAAAAGGCTCTGAGTCTACGTTTATCATGAAAATCAAGAAGCTATTTTGTTATCTATGAAATAACATCTTTTAAATGCATTTAGGTTCTCTGGTCCCCATAAACCATTAAAGGTAATTCAAATTCCTATAGATCTCCCAGACTTCCTGTTGAACCAGAAAACAAAAAATAAGGAACTGAATATATGAGTCCTAATTTGAGGCTCCAGATACATTTACTGTTACTCTAGCCTATGTTTTGTGTCTTTCTATTTGTAGCTCTCTTGCAAAACCTAAGAGGATTCAGTTGCTTCATATTGGTCCCAAGTCAGTACTAAGCTGACTCACATAGATTTTCTTATTTCTACCACTAAGCATGATAAAGGTTACAAGTATTTCCGGTGCAATTATAAATTGCATCTGCACACCCCAGCTTGTAAGTACCTGCGGACAATTTCACACTACTGTGGTTCAATGTCTCCCTGTTGCCCTGTAAGCTTGAGAAACCCACTGATATTGAACCTCCTCTGACAGCAAAGGCAACTGAGAGTTCCATGTAGGGGAAGAAGGGAGGACATCCAAGGAAGACACAGACAGAAAGGCAGTTTGGAGGAGCTGGACTTGACTGGTCCTCTCTGACTTAATGACCTTTCATCTCCCAAGGAGCCAGATGCCGGACTCTGGGCCATTAGCATCACCACTGATCTCCAAACCAGACATGTCCCCAGGGAGGCCCCAAAGCCTTTTACTTCTTTATTTTTTGACTCTGAAAAAAAATCCCTTGATGAGATCTAGCCACATGAGAATTGTTCAAAACATATTTATAAACTCTTTATAAAAATAGTAACAGTGGTTCTGTAAGACAATGTTGGTGACACCAAATTTCATGGAGGCAGGATGTAGAGCCTTGAGAAAGGGATTTTGGGAGACACATTAAAAAAAATTAAGTTGAGATACACTCTGGGCATACAAGCTATATAACGTCATATAGATGAAAAGTAAGCATGCAATTCCATTCTCTCAAGAGTTTGGGACAAAGGTGAAAAATAAAAGGTGTCCAATGGTTATTGGCTGCAACTACCCACATATATGAAAAGTAATGACAGCATGTCTCCCAATTTCCTATAGGTTGTCTGCCAAATTCCTGCCTCCTTCCTAAGAAGACAGAATCTACAGTGTTTTCTTTGCCATCCAGATATACCCCATGTCATTATAAACAAATGCTGCTTTCTTTGCAGCTAATAACCACAATGTGTGGGTAAGAAACCTCTCCAGTATAAATCCGTGGGGACAAAGCTGCATTGTGGGCATTAAATAATTATAACAATCTGACATGAGTCAGAGGATTGTTTTTCAATGGCCCTGTTGCACTTCAAACTTTAAAGTCAACCCCTAACTCCCTTTCCTGGCACTCTGTCCATGTGCTGGGCTATTGTGAAACAATTCTCATTCTTTATAGTTTGGTCCCATTGCAAGGAGCTGGCAACGTGGGCACTCATGAAATATTAACACATTAACATTGATTTTTTTATAAGTGTGGCCAACAGTGGATCAATTATATTACTATGAAAAGCTTTTCATAATTCATTTGGGGGGCATCAAGATCTCATTTCTGGACAGCACATGGATGATGAAGTCGACAATTTTGAAGAGGTCGGCACTCACAGGCACCGAATACATTAAATGTGATAGATAGTGTAAACACTCCGTTCACAAAAAAAAGGGAAAATGTTTACATCTGGCAAAATAATTAAAATAGGGTACAACAGATCAACAAGTTGGGAATTAGGTCCATGCCAGTCTCTCTCCATAAACAGGAACAGGAAAATCTCAAATGCTGGCCATTTATTCTCCATCTGGCTGACCACTAAATGTTTATTCTCATCTCCTTCAAAAGCAAAATTGGCTAATTTCTAGGTGTTAGAAGAATTATTTCAAGCTATGCCTGCTCTGAGGTGCCTTTATTCCAAGAACATTAGTAGTTTATTACAAATTCTGGTTTTAAAGGGGTAAGATAATAATATCAGCGTGGCAGAATCCAATTCAAGCCAAGCAGCACAAGGCCTGAAGAAACAAAGGCCTCCTAGCTAGCGTGAGCCCAAGGAGTGCACCGCGTGAGGTTCTGCTGATCCAGCAGCAAGTGAACATGAGACACATTTCAATTGGGCAGTGTGCATAAACCTCACCTCGGCTTTGAGAGAACCCTGCATCACACATGGAAAGAAACACTATTCCAAACCAGTGGGCCTCTGGACATGCTGCCCTGGTGGCCAGAGAGGGCATCTTGAAGAACAGGGAGGGGTGCAGCAGTTGTAGGTTCTCTACATTCTCATTGTAATGCCATCATGACCTGTGTCCCACTTTGTCCCCTCCACTAAACCGTGAGCATCTTAAGAGCAGGAACCAGGTCTTACTCATCTTGAGATCCCTGTCCCTAGCACTGGAGATTCACACAAAGATGTGCTAAATAAATAGCCACGGGGTGTAAATTATCCCTCTCACTCTGGAAGTCTTGTACCTGGCTTGTGTGTAGCAACTAAACTCACCTTCCTCCTTGCACTGGTCCACTGCATCACCAGGAGAAAAAAGTCACCCACAGAAAATGTCTTCCTGATCTCCAGGGATTAGAGCCCCAATGTGGAAATGCCCCTAATAAGCCAACAAATGTTTTCAGTTAACTTGGGGCGTGTAAGCCACTACAAATACCAAAAAGGGGGCAGGGTAAGTTAAACTGTTGAACCTACCCTGAAATCCCCTGGAAAAAGAGTGTGCAGAAGAAAAGGGGCTCCTGGGGCAAATGACCAACAATTTTGGCTCAAGTGTCCTGACAACAAGAGCGTGTACAAGAGAACCATTCTTAGAATGCTTTTCCAAAATCCTACAGGGGATTTCCAGGGGGCCTAGTGAGAATGTGGTCAGAAACACTGGAATGAAAGAGGGTGGCAGCAAGGCGGGCAGCTTGACTTCATCCAGCCTCAAAGTGGGACATGGGTGCAACAGTACTGGATTGATAAAAAGCTACCCGAGTGCAGGCACAGTGCAAAGTGGGAAGGCTCACAAGCCACCTGGCATCAGCCTCTCCGTGACTGCCCAACAGAAGAGAGAGAAGGGCAGACCGCAGCTTGCTCAGCCTTAACGGAGGCCCTGCCTAGGTTCATAAGAATTCTCAGTCTTCTGAAAACCTAAAAGGACCTCAGTCCTGGGCAAATCAAAACCTGAAATGCTGTAACATGTAATTTAAAAGGATTAGGTCTATGTCATACACATGATCTTAACGTGCTGGCTCTTCCTTCTTTCCTCTGAGCCATGAAGTAACAGGAAAGAATTCATTGATCTGTGCCACAGGCAACAACTTATATGTGTTGGTGTGGCTGACACCTGCTCCCTCATGCACCCCAGTGCTGAAAATACAGAAAATTTGTCCTTTGGCCCCATCTGTGTCCTGAAGAACATATAAGTAACACATACACATGTATCACAAATGCCCTTAAAACTGTTGAATTTCTATACTTCTGCCCAGATTACAATTTAGTCCAATCGTCATCACCCAATCATTGAAGCTACTTATTACTTGGTTACATCTAGTTGAAACACCTGTTACCAGGGGCGTGCCATCATGTCATGGCCAGTTTTAACTAAGAGGGAAGGTCCACACACATATGGTTACACACTGTGTTTTGCATTTTTGCAGCTTGGGTCCATTACAGTTCTGTGACCTCTTCTCCAGATTCCTCTACTTAATATTCATATTTTCCAAATTACTTTAAATATCCCACAATCAAGTACGAATAAAATATGTGAAGAACAAAAACCAAACGGAAACAGTTGGGGCAGGGAGAGCATTATTTATGTTATGTTATAAATGAGGGCAGCGGCTAGCTATCTGGGAAGGGAGGGAGGGAAGAAGAAAGGGAAAAAGGAAGGAAGGGAGGATGGGAGGGAGGGAAGCTTCTGAGTCCCAGCAGGCCTGTCTTCCAGCCCACTGGGGGAGATAAACACAGTTTCTGTTTAAAACTCACCCCCTCTGAGATTTGAGGGGACAGGGGCTCTGGAGCCCACAGAATGAAACCTACCCTTATCTATAAACAAAGCCCGGCTTTGATGTTGGCCAGCTTGCCTGCGTCTTTCCCTTTTCAACTGAGGCTTATCAGCAGCAACATCTCCATTAAGCACTTAGTCAGCAACCATTACAGGCCCGTTCTGCACTGGATGCCTGTTTCTGAGAATAATGAAAGAAAAATGCATATGCCTTGCCCACGTGGAGGCAGCATTCACTGACGGGTGCGACACACACACACACACACACACACACACACACACACACACACACACACACACACACACACACACACACGCACACACACGCACACACACGCACACACGGTCAGGGGTGGCTGGACTTGAGATCAGAATTCCTGGCTCTCTCGCTTACGGTGTGACAAGCTTCCTAACATGTCTAAGCCTCTCGCCCTTGCTGCTGTTAGGGGATTAAATGAGATGACATGCGCAAAGACTCTCAAGTGCTGTCACGCTCTTCATTTATTCGGCTTCTGAATCACTTCCAATCTGGTCTTCCCCTCCATGGCACTAGGCAGAGCCCTGGCAACCAGGACAGGGACAACACCCTCAGGCTTCCTAAAGCCAAAGGTGCCTTCCCTTGCCCAGCAACAGAGGTCCCCTTCCAGGCAGAGCTCTCTAGCCAGGCCAGCGGGGGCCTGAGGGGGTCAAAGATTCCAGCTGCCCTTCCTTCAGCGCTGCCAAAGGCCCCTCACACACTCTGATTCCTACAAACTTGTTTCAAAGGGAACAAACTCTGTTGTCAAGAGCCAGAGTGGAAGCAGCACCCAGACACAGCCCCAGTGGCCCAGGACTCCATCACTGAGGACAGAGGCTCACATGCCCTCCCTGGGTGTCCAGGTCCCCGAGCGTGGTCTCTGGCCTCGGTCAGACATCCTCCTTCTAGAGAGAGCAAACAATGACATCCACTGTCAGTGAGACCACACTCCATTCCTCCCCATACGTCAGCCCTGGTGACCAGTGAGCGTGGCGGGCAGCAAGCAGGAGGTGAAGGGGAACGAGACACAGCTCCCAGAACAGCTTGTTTGTGTCCAGCTGTTAAGAACCTTGATGCTGTGCCAATGGGGAAAGAAACACCCTCCTTGCAGCACTTCTTTTCAGGGCCTCGGACTTGTGGTCAGCACCTCCCAACCATGTCCAAGAGAGAGCTGGACCCAGGCTGCACCCCATCCTCTCTCCTCCACCTTGGCTGGTGACTCAAGGTGTAGGAGGAGAGGACACACCCCAGCTAAATCCAAACACAACCAGGAGATCCCAGATGAACTTGCAGTTCAGCACGCCGCCCCCTGGCACCACTGCCACCCCTGCAGAAAGGCAGGAAAGCTGACAAGGACTAAGTATCCACTATGAGCCAAGTGTGTCATGGTTAGCATCTCAATGAATCCTTATACAGCCCTGCAAAGAAGGTGCACACTGAGGTTTGGAGAAATTAAGTAGCTCATACAAAGTCACACAGCTCTTATCTCAAAGAGAAGCCTCTGGGCTCCTCATATTTCCAGAAATGGAAAGCACAGTTCTTGGCTTTGATGTTACGCTGCTTATCAAAAGCACCACTGTAAAAAAGGAAACATACACACACAAAGTATGGGAAATGTTATTTTCCCAGGCCCACATTTAGGATGTCCAGCCCACAAAGACTTCCAGAAGGGCAGAAGATGATCCATGGTGCTCATCCCACCTCAGCAGCTTTTCTGTCCTGGCGATCCCCTAATTTGGCTCACTTGAGGCACTCTTAAAGGTGGCTCTCTTGATGGCTGATTGGAAGATGGCACTGCCATAACTTCACAGAGAAAAGAAACCCAAACACCTGCCCTGGCATCCTTCCACCTCCAATTCCCAAGTATCCAAAGTGGTGGAAGCTGCTTCCAGGGCTCCCAGGGAGCCCCTAGTTTGCCCACCTGCCTCTACAGCTCCACCTCCCTCAGCACAGTATCTTGACCTAAGACTGAACTCCCTTCCAGCTCCAAGCCGGCTGGACTGTCTGGCTTGCCCTCCCGGGCCACGTCTACTCACTGATAAAAGTTCACTAGGAGCATCTGGACACCAGCTATCCTGCTCATGGACATTCTCCCTGCTCAGACAGATACGACAGTCACTAACCACAGACCCTTGCCTTTGTGCCAGGAGGCTGCTACCACATTAGTCCCTCTTAACAGTCTAGCTAGTACCTTAGAAAGGTATTGTTCTATTGAATTTTTGCTGTATTAGAAATCTCACTGGCTGCAGAGAGGACCATTAGGGGTGATTTACTCTGGCTCAGTGTTCCTAAACCCAGAAGAGCACTGAGCCACAACTTCCCCAAAGGGAATGATTCGGTGCAGATGCATGGCCTGATTCTGGATGTAGTGGATTCACACGTACCAAGAGGGATTTGAGGAAAATCTATGCACTTCCAGCATCTTCTGTATCAAGCCTTCTCTTGATAAATTTCATAGGTTTTATATTAGATACTCTATTTGGAAGAAGATGAATACCAGTAATATTCTGGGGGGAAAAAGTTTACTTTTAAATATTTACTTTTTAAAAATTTGTGTCAATGTGAATCTGTCCCTCTACCATCCCCTATGATATTTATTACAGATCTGTTGTCCATAATAGGCTCTGAGCTCTTGCAGGATAAGGACAAACATGTTCAGTGTTTCCATCTCTCCAGTGACCAGCAAATAGTTAAGTACTCTTTTAACCATCACCTTTTTGGGATTCTAATAATGATAATACCACATAGGGATCAATCATGCATGCTATGATGTACTCTTCCAATTAACTCCTGAAATCCTTTCAGTCACATCCATCCCCAAGCATCACCCCAGGAAGCCATCATTGAATAAGTGGCGGCAAGAGGGTCATTTCCCCTACCATCTCTATAAACCCAGGAAGCAATTTTCTCAGTCCACAACCACAAGCCACGAGCTCAAAAGCCCATGTATATCATAAAGACAGTGTTTCTGAGCACCACCCCAGCCCTGAGGTTAGCTATGGATGGTGCATAACACTCTGTGAGACGATCCATCCAATCGCAGGTGTGTGTCAGTATAGGCAACTAAACAGTGGCTTTCAGGGGCTCTCTTCAGCAAAAGAGACAGGAACATCATAAAGCAAAACAAGAAGAGACTATGTCCTACTGGTGTGGCTGAGCCTGTTTGGGAGAAGTTCGATCTACAACACCACCCCAGACATGACAGAACTTAGACACACCACCCTACCCCCACCCCCACCCAGATACACATATACAGTCTATGATAACCGAAGGCCTGCTCCCCCATCCCGGGATCCTCAGTGGATTCAGGGCCACTCCACTGTGGGCAAGACCACTCCCCTAAGACCTCTCACAGATCTATTCCAACCCATAGATCTACTCCAACCCACTGTTCCTCTCTGATTCCCTGGACTTCTGGGTCCCATCTCAAGCTGCCTTGCCCCAGAGACCACAGACGCCCCTCTCCAGCCCTGAATCCTGTTTTTGTTCTGCCTTAGCATGAGGATTCCTGGCTCCCCAGATGCTAATGCCGAACCCTCACACGGACCTTGGAGAAGACCTCGTAGGAAAAGTCCTCAACAAATTCACAAGAGGAAGGTCTGCATATCAGGTCACTATGTTCTAAGAAACAATGATCAAACTGGCTTTTAAGCAATGGAGGGGGCTTAGTGGCTTATTTAACTAAGAAGACTTGTTCCAACAGCTTAGATGGCATCATTACCAATCTGCCTCCCAGTAGGTTACTTAGTGGTTCCAACCAGCAACCAGTCCTGCACATGTGTGGGATTCTTATGAAACAAAACTGCTCCCATACAGAACTCATGTCCTCGCACTACACCATCCACAAGATGTGTGATTCTCTTCTGAAAGCTTCAGCGATAAAAAGCTTTACTTTCCCAGCAGCCTCAGAAAGATATCTCCTCTATCTCACTGGATGTGACTGGTCAGGCACCATCCCTCAACCAATCGCCATGGACATAGCTGTTTTAGGCTTATATCAATCACAGTCTACTTCCAGAGTTGCAAGTGACGTCAATCCCACCTGAATCATACAATGAGCCAGTGAGAGGGCTGGCCTCTATGCACTTGGTAAGAAAAACAGAATGGATGCTGAATGTCCTCTATAGCCGTGGAGCATTCAAGTAGCTTCTGGCCACCTCCATCCAAATGACTCCCAGCCTCACAGGCTGAGATGAAAGCAACCATCTCACCAGTCTAGGAAAAGGACTATTAACTGCCAGCAGCCACTAAAGGAAGGAGAGTTAGCAGCCCAGAGGAATTTATCTCAGGGCCAGGGAGGAGGAGACACAGCATTAAAGACCAAGACCTCTATGGCCACAGAAGGAACTCCCCCACAATGACATCAGCCACTGTGCTGGTCAGCATGAAAGACCTAGTGCTGGGCAGCATCCCACTGCTGGGGACACTGCCAGACCCAGGGGTGCAGCACAGATCCCAATCATAGCAGAAAGACCAGAACCTTCAAGTCACTAGAAATCCCGAGTCTAAAACGACACTCTGAAGACTAAGGTGGGAAGTTCAGAGGGAGGATGTGGCTCAGCAAGAGAGGGGAAGACAAAAGCTTCTCGGCTGTCCTATGGGCAAGGAGCCCAGAGTTCTCCCAGCACACCCCTAGTTTAAGAAAATGGGAGAATGTCTCTGAGTAGAATCTGGCCATTTTCCCAGGCTTAGACCCCCATGGAGAAAATGCTCCAGTGTCCATACATCTGGACACTTCCCAACTTCCCAAGCTCCCTTACACCTAAAACAGCTCAGACCTGTTACTAGGTACTTAAGAATGGGGAAAGAGGAAGGGCACGGTGGCTCAAGCCTATAATCCCAGCACTTTGGGAGGTTGAGGTGGGCGGATCACGAGGTCAAGAGTTCGAGACTAGCCTGACCAACATGGTGAAACCCTGTCTCTACTAAATATACAAAAATTAGCCAGGCGTGGTGGTGTGCGCCAATAGTCCCAACTACTCGGAAGGCTGAGTCAGGAGAACTGCTTGAACCCAGGAGGCGGAGCTTGCAGTGAGCCAAGATTGCACAACTGCACTACAGCCTGGACGACAGAGGGAGGCTCAGTCTCAAAAAGAAAAAAAAAAGAATGGGGAAACAGTTTTCTTTCTTTCCTCCTCCATACCTCCTCACCCACTCCCCATCGGTTGATCCAGAAAAGCCTCCTTCATGCCTCAGGAACATTTCCATAACCATGTGGCAGACTTGCCAGGCACAGGGCTCGGAGCGTACAAGGTAAAGCCTGGATCCTCTGGCCAGAGCTAAAGCCAAGGGTTTTCATCAACCTCTCCTGCAAACAGAAGTCTCCACAGACCTTAACAGTGGCCCAGCCAGCCCCCAGTGGTGAAGCACAGGACACTACGTTTTGCCCCCTCCTTTAGACTTGAGGGGCAGCACTGTCATTTTATGCCTATCTCTAAAAAGGGCACTTCCAGGGAGGTGAAGAAAGGCTGGGCCCCACGTCCTGGCTGAGTCTCAAGGGTGGAGAGTTCCTATGGCTAGACCAAGAAGCATGGTCTTTGATCTGGGGGTGTGCACACAGAGACATCAATTACATCAGTGACATTCTTCCAACTGGTATTTCTTGAATGCCTACAAGATACAAGTCCAGATTCAGAAACGGGGGCCCAGCAATGAGTGAAATGCAGCATCTTACCCTTAACATGCTCCCTGTCAATGGGGACAGCAATGGGTTTCAATCTTTCAAATGCGATATGCCTCCATGCAGAGTGGAAATAAAGGCTCTATCACTGTGTAAAGGGGAGAGTCAGGAATTCACCAGGAACAAGAACCAGGAACCTACAGGATCTGGTGGGGTCAGAGCTAGACTGTGAGTGGCCCTGTCACTGAGTGTCCACCGCTCTCCCTTCAAAGCCTGCTGCTCTGGTGTCCTCAGGGTCTGCAGACATGTTCATACTTGCCATGCAGGGAAAGGCTTAACTCTAATAATGAACGCACTCATTAGGAAAGAAAACCAGTGCTTGTGCCATGTTCAGTAAGAACGTTTTTGGTTTCTACTTTGGGATGGGCCTCATTCCTTTCCTTAACACAAGCTCAGGATGAAAATTCCCAATTCCAAACCGGATTTCACAGCTCCCCTCCTCCCCTTCTAGGGACTCCAACTGCATTTTGAGAGAATTATGCAGCCTGTCACCTGTATTCTCACATTCTCACAGCCACCTTACGGAATGGGAGCTATTCTTCTCCCCATTTTACAGACAAGAAAACTGAAACTCAAAGGTTAATTTTTTTCAACACCAAAAATGAGAAAGAAAACAAAACTGACAACTTTAAAGTATGTTTATGGTGATGAGTGAGTAAAGGCAGAGAAATTCCAGCTGTGCCTATTCGGGAAATTCTGTGAATCACACTGGTTGCTTTTTCCCTACTGTCTCAAAGAAGACAAGCTTTGTGACTAGCAAAATCATCCACCTCTCCACAAATAGAGGGCAGTGGGGAGGGGTGGCAGGTGGAGTGCTGGCACTGTCCAGG
The DNA here is from genome assembly GCF_028885625.2 of Pongo pygmaeus. Taxonomy (NCBI): domain Eukaryota; kingdom Metazoa; phylum Chordata; class Mammalia; order Primates; family Hominidae; genus Pongo; species Pongo pygmaeus. The sequence goes on from NC_072382.2 coordinate 63,366,201, forward strand.
CAGTTGCTAGGTGCCTCTGATTTCATTCTCAGAGACCCTCTGCACGTTGGACACTATTGTCTCAATTTTTGCAAGGGAAAAAAACACAAAAAAACTGAGGCTTAGGGAAGAGGAAGGCACAGAGAGGTGCCTTCACTCTGGGCTGCTAGAAACTAAGTAGTTGGTCAGACCCTTACATCATGGTGGTGCATTTGGGGCCCCACTGGAGAAGGCTCGAGGGTAGAGCTGAAAACACAGGAATGGCGCCTGGTGGAAAGTCTGCTGCCCTGTTCCACGTCCCATCCCAAGTTCATTCTAAGCGTTATTTTATGAGCCTACTATGACCTATAATTTCCCTGTCTATATTTGAAGCCAGTATTTGATTATTCCCAAGGAAGACTATTTAAGCATAAATCACTAAAAATAATGATAGCCACAAGTTACTTGGAAAATGAAATGAATAGTGCATTTAGAAATAAAAATAATTTTCCTTCTCATCTTTTCCCCATGTTTTCTGAGGCTGTGTACTATATTCATTTAGAAACAAAACTTCTCGTTTTTCCTTCATCCTCTTATGTTTCATACCCAAAGAAGAAAAACCATATCCTTCAAAACCACTTTGTGGATAAGCAACAAATTACATCTAGGACTCGGGCTACTTAGGACTCTTCAGAGATGAGCAAGGACTACCATCTGCTACCTAGGACGGAAGGTGGGGACACAGCAACCACAGGACCCAGTGCAACTCTCAGTACCTGTCCAGGTCTGGCCACTGCCAAGCACTTCAAAGCACGACCTACTTCACCTTAATAGGTAAACTCCAGAAGGCCCATCATCCATGGTGGAATTTTCCATGCAGCCCTCTGGAGTTTACAGAGGTTCCCCTGGAGAGGTTCTCTTACCACAAAATGTTACCTTTCTGTAAACCCATAGGCCTTCCTTACACAAGTGAGCTAACAGTGATTAATAGTTTGCATTTATTGAATGTTAACTATGTGCTAAGCCCTTCACCTATACTTTTCAATCCTCATACCTAACTTTTAACAAAGGCACTATTATTCAACCCACTTTACTGATGAGAAAACTGAAACTTAGAGAAGGTTAAGTAACTTGCTCAAGATTATAAAAGTAACCAGAAGTGGCAGAGCCAGGAGCAAAAAGCAGGACTGTGATTTCAGGACCCACGTATCCACACTAACCTATTAAACATACTGCCTCCTACCCTGTGTTACAACACAAAGACATTTTAAGGTATCCTACGGAGAATTTGTTTCCTGAAAGACTGTCTTTGAGCTGACAGAAACAGAACTATACCCTGTGGCAAAGAAAACACTAAAGGTCGACCAGCTGCACTTTCCTTGAAAACCTCATAGGACAAAAAATCAGTATACTCTGATGAACTCAACTATGCACACAAACATTATTGCTTCCAAATGCCTTTGCAAAAAGGGAGAGCTTTCACATTTGGGAATTTTATTGTGAAAACTGGTGTAAGGTATTTGTCTGTGCTGTGATGCTCTGTATTTTCACATCATTTTTTAAAATAAAACAAAGTGCAATGCAATTTGCTTCCCCAGAAAATTGTATTACATTTGATTCTTATTGCATCCCACTTATTACTAGTTATATTTTGTAATTTTTTCCCCCAAACAGCCTCAAGATTTTGCCTATGGGAGACAACCTACCAATTCGTTTGATTGTGTAGCACAACCTGCAATTCCTACAGGCAATTTCACAGTTGCAGGGATTTCGAATATGAGAGAATTCAAACCTGACCTGACAATGATCAACTACTTCACTTATTTTTTACTCAACTCTCAGACTATGTTGATGTTTAGATCATTTACAAGGTTAAATGGCAAAGCTACTTAGGCCAACCCAACTACTTGGTTGAAACTACTCGGTTTCAAGCTCTGAAGTATGAAAGGCAGTTGGAAGTTAGTCATGCTTTTATCTATATTCTGTACAGTCCTTAGACCTCGGCCAGAGGGCCCAACTTGGGCCCTAGACTTTAGAGGGTCTTGCTCTGGTCTTCTTCTGGTCATCCTCCTCCTCCTCCCAGGGTGCGGAGCCTTTGAGGATCAAGAGGACACTTCACCTAACACCCTCACCTTTTAGACCATCGACCAAGGACCCGAGACTTCGGAATTCTCAAGCCAAGAACCCCTTTCCACTTCCAAGGTCTGTGTAGGCCACTTCCCTGAATCTGTTCTCAAAAGGGCAGACTGTGTCACTGGTATGAGTATGCTTCAGTGCAAGGAGTGGCCCAGGAGCAGCTGTTTGCAGGAGGAAGGAAAAGAGGGTTTGCTTGTGCAATCTGCAGCATCCATATGAACATGTTACAACATACAGTAGGAGTGGGAAGAGAAGGGGGCAGGCCTCTACATTTGAACCTGGGTTCCAAGTTATTATTAAAGTAAATTTGTCAAAGTAGGAGGTTAGAAAATGTTATTTAACAGTGTATTAACTCGAATTTTCCTTTAAGTATTTCAACATAGAGTACATGAGCTTCCACTGACACTCTTTGCCTCAGGCTCCACAAATATTAGGGACAGGTTTGTCTACATTCAAACATGAAAGTGCTGCCGTTGTAAATGGACTAATGAGAAGCTCACGCAGACCCCCAACACTGATAAACCAGTCTGTCAATTCAGGCATTAAAAATACTCAGCAAAATTCCTAGTGAAAAAAATAAAAGAAACATCATAAAACAACCTAATCAATCTAGAGAAGCAACAAACACAGCTGTAAAACTAACTTGATTTAAATAGATCAATTCTTTGGAAGGTACAAGGTGTATCAATCAATGCTTCAACTAGTTTCTGTACCTACTAATCTTTCTCTAATCACACACATGATTCTGTAGACACAGACACAATTTCTAAAACTCCATGGGTTGTCTTAAAACTATGATACCTAACTATCAAAAGCAAAAAGATCACTATTATGTCTATCACTCATAGCAATCTGGGATCAAGCATTTTGCAAATAAAAAGGGCAAACTCAATATGGGTAGACCTAAGACCCTAATTCTAGTGGTTCTACATCAAAGATCATTTTTATAATAATATTGCTTTAATATTGGCTAGGATATGTTACATGATCTTTACTTCTAGGTTTGAAAAGGAATTAGACATCCACAATATATAATTATGACATAACCACCACAGTGAATTGAACCTGTGCTGTGATTCTGAAGACTTCCTGCGGTTAAAATTGCCCATCTCACAAACTATAGTTACAAACGTTCTAACATCTCTAAATTGATCATATTCAGCTGCCCCCAAAGAAATAAATAAATAATATAAAGCAGGCATGTTAATTGTGATATACATCTTCCTTCATTACTAGCATGTGTCTTGCAGGCAGACGACATGCGTGCTCACTTATACAATCTTTATGACTGGAAATTTTAAAGGAGATTCATTATATTGTCGACCTTCACAGTAAGCCACCAAATGGTCTTTTGATCCCTGCTTCAATACTTCTTGCTATATCCTAAAGCAGAAGCCCAGTCCACCTTTGCAGGACTGTGAAGAATATCTTTTTTATAATTGAGCCAAAATGTGACTGCCTTTTAAGATTATAACTAGAGTCTACTGGACAAATGTGCTGCTTCTTCACCCAGGAGCATCTTTTGGATATTTTAAAACAACCCATGTCTTTGCAGAGTCTTTTCTAAGTCAGGGCAAATACTACCACCCCCACACCCACCCCATCCTTTGAATGATTTTGTGTGACATGTGTTTTCTTCTCTTTATCATCTGGGTTGCTGCCCTCTGAAGAAACCCTAGTTTTTACGTTCTCTCTAAAGAGGCTTTCTTTTGTCCACCTTTGCATCCCAACACATAGAAAGGTACCTGGCATACAGTATAGTGGAGAGAGGGAGGGAGTGAAGGAAGGAAAACAGAACCCCTGGCTCCAAGTGTGTTCTAACATGGTATGCATCCTCCTCTATCTGCGCAGTCCGAGGTAACACTCGCTTCTGCAGAAGCCACGTCACAAACTTACTGTGATCGCACAGTCAACAAAAATCACATAGTACTGATCTCCCATTACAACACCTGTTTGTCACTCTTAGGTATTAACTAAGGCGCAGTTCAGACCATAGTTCTTGCATTCAGCTCAGACTATGTCTCTATTTTCAACAAAGTAGATAAAATTAAAAAGCAGATCAAAGCTCTCATTTATGTATTGTATCAACTATAGTTTTCTGCTTAATAAGGTTTTCAAAGAAAGAAAAGCTAGCCTGGGGTGACTTGTTCTTAGTGAACCCATGCTAGGTCCAAGGGGGGGAAAAGCCATACTTCTCTGCCCATATTAAGGGAAGTTAAATGCTCAAGAATGGTCTGCTGAATGCATTCAAAGCCATATTTCGCAAGCTGGGAAAGCACTTTCCCCTATATTCCTTAAAAAGGTCTGAAGAATGGAAACATCACAAGGCACAGTCTTTCCAAGTTAATACTTCAAAGAGAATTACATTTGTTTGGGTATATAAGCTCTGGCACACGCGCCTCAAAATTAAATTCTACTACTTTATCACTGGACTTAAGCTTCATGATCTCTTGAGACATACTTAGGGATTTAATTACACATGTACACCACCAAATTCCAACTAACCTCCTTGGCAAAAGTCTCCCAGAGCCCTGCAATCTGTGATACATACCACCTAACTCTACCACCAAATCCACAACGCTGCTTCAGGACAAGTGTTGGTGTCCTGTAAACCAACAGGTCTAGATTAGAATTCCACAACCTTGGGCAGGCAACGACTCCTTGGAACCCCAGCTTCCCATCTTTAAAATACTTAATAGGGCCTCATTAGCAGGTTTGCTGTGAAGGATACAGGAGACCTCATTTTGTGAAAGTCTGGCTCAGCGACTGAAATGTGGTAGGCATTCAGGAAATGCAGTCTTCTTTCCCATCTGCCTCCCGTCTTCCCATTGCAGATGTGAGATAAAAGCTCCTAAGCGTCCCAGCACGGAGAGCCACACAGCTGGCACCATGAGCCACACAGCAGGCACGGAGGGCCACACAGCTGGCACGGAGGGCCACACAGCTGGCATGGAGGGCCACACAGACTGCACTCAGTCAATTAAAGCTATGAAAATTATCTTCATTGCATGGCTTATAAAAAAGCTACAGTTTCCTTTCCTATTTTACCAACAAGCCACCTGAAGTTGCCTTTTTCCCACAATCAATCAACTTAAACCAAGAAAGAGAAGCCTTTCCTCATTATGCCTAAAAACAAAGCTGCTTTGACTAATTCACATTCAGACTCATAATCCTTCATCCGAGGGCCTTTGGAAATGCCAAGACCCTCAGGGAAGCAAAATTTCCTCGAATGTACAGGGGCTGAGAACACTCAGGGTTTCAAGATGACTAATCATGGAAATGTACTATAAACAGGGAATATTAAAGAGCTTAGAAAGCCTCTCGGGGAAAGGGGGGGAAAATCCTCACAATTCAGGGCTTGGTGGAGAGAACAGCAGTTTTATGGCAAAACAAAAAAAAATACAGGTGAAAATGTTAGGCAGGCGCAACTTCTGTTTTCCCAGAATCCAGGGCCCGGGTTGGGCTGGGTAGGGAGAAGTCTCCTCGGCTTCTTGCTACCATGGTGTTTTTTTCTATCTTGACAATTCACTTCCCCAACAGGCATGCCGCCAACTCAAATGAGACTCAGAGCAGTGAAAAGCCCTTCAGGTAAACAGTGTGATAAGCTAAACTGAAAAACTAGACAATGTTTTTGGACTATGAGGGTGTTGCTATGGAGACAGTTGCTAATTAACTGCTTTCAACCAGGAGAACAAAGGGCTCGGGGCAAGCAGGCCTCGGTATCTCCGAGTGAGCAATGCTTCCAGCCTTGCGCAATCGGCACATCGCTCATATCTGGAATACCTGAGACCCGGTCGGGTCGGCTACATGCCTGAAGAAATGACAAAAGTGTGTTTTCTTCATCTTGACCTGGATTCATAACACCTGGCCACCAGTACCTCTCAGAGAAGGAAGCAAGTGGCACAGAGAATGCAGATTCACAGGAAGCAAGGCCCCCCCACCACCAGCCAGGCACTGTCCTCAATAGTGTTTTGTCAAACACTATCTGTGAAGGGTCGGGCAGCGGTGAGGTGGGGGGAACATGTAATTGTTTTAAACTATATATTTTACTTTACGAGCTTTAAGTTCAAAGGGCAGAGATAAATCTCCCCTTCTTCAGCATTCATCTTCCTCAGGTTAAAAAAAAAGTGACTGGATTTTTCTCAAAAAGAAATAATAAAACCCATCATTATTCTATATTTCGAAGTCCCACACATTGTGGTCACTCAAAAAATAATAACAAAAAAGTTAATTGTAATCTCACTTATCACATGAATTTTTCTCCTCCAACCTCATCCCAGGCTGACTTGGCTGGTTCAGATGTGGTCTCATTTTAGAGGCTAAGTAGGTGCCCTGAGGTTGAAATGCTCTGTTCTGAATGGGTAACCTTTGAGCTATATCTAGTTCAAACCAAAGATCTATATTCCCTTCACAAATACTTAAACTCAAGTGTGAAATGTGAACAGGGCTTGGCATAACCACCTCAAGTGACCCAAAAGTCTAGTGAGGGCTCTGTCTCACTCCACAGTGACCTGAAAGTGACCATTTCAGCCCTCAGCCTAATTACATTAAACATATCTACATTAAGCCAAACTCAACCAAGCTATTATGTGATACATTCTGCCTCCCCAGAACAAAATCAAGTGATTTCCTTTTTTTACACTCTTAAGAATCACCAATCAATGCAGCCTGTGGGCAACCCACCTTCATTATCTGAGGCATCATCTGGATTAAGCATGTTATGATTCTGAAGGAAATAAAACAGTACAATTCTTGGTTTGACTCTGTGGCGACAATGCACATAAACATCTTCAGGAAAGTCCAACCATCTTCTGGCATCACTGAAAATCCACCTAAGAGCATGGGCTTTGGAAGCAGACACGCTCAGGTTCAAACCAAGGCTCCAACTCAGTGTTGTGCTGTCTGTGAAATACTGACCCCTTTGAGCTTCAGTTTGTGCATCTGCAAAATAGGCACACTAATATCTGTTTCACAGAGTTACTGACATTATTCAGTGAATTAAAGTGTTCCCTACAGCCCTTAGCCTATAGTAAGTACTCAACAGATCATAGCAATTAATTAAAGCCTCCATTAATTTACTACTTTTCTTTAAGATGAGGTAAAACTGCTATTAGTTCTAGTTTCTACATCTGCAGCCAAGCTCATGAAGAGAGAAAAGGGGATTTTTAGTCTGAGCTGTGGCCCTGTCCACCCCAACCTAGCACTCTCCTCTGTCCACAATAGCCCATCAAGACCAATAACCACGTATAACTGGAGAAGCTTTTACTGTGGTGAAAATTGCAGAATTGGGGCTAATTTTCAAATCCAGCCCCAATTTCTAGGCTACACTTACTCTTTTCTTGTGAAACCAAGGAGTTAAATTCTTGCTTTGCAGATGGCAGCTTTTTAATAAGGCTTTCAGCCCAAGCCCCTCCCTGCCTGGGTTAAATTTCATCAGCCATTGCCCAGGGACATCTCACTCTTCTCGTTTCAATCTCTCCTTCCTCTCCTCCTTCCAGGCTGTGCTTCCAGCAATCCCCATCCATCCATGCATTCAACAGAATTTTTAAACCACCAATTCTGTGCCAGGCATGGTGCTGACACTGAGAACACAAAGATGCAACCAACCCCATTCACAAGGGGTACTCAGGCTAGTGCCTAAGATAAAGACAGCTACATAGGACTCTTAGAAATCTATGAGATTAGCCTTGTGCTAGGAAAAAGACATGGTGCTTGGGGGCAGAGATGGGAGCAAAGGAAGATGAGAGGCCCCACCACAGTATTCCGAGTGAAGACAATTCCCACCCCAGAGGAGAAAACCATGGCTCCTGCCTTGAGGCTCTTTTTCATTTTTTTGTCACCATTCACTTTCATTGCATTCCCTACAGTCCCCTCTGCGTGCTAAGTACAGGGGTCAGGAGGAGAGAAGCTGACCTTGAATCAGCACCTTAGTAGAATTCCCTGAATGATGTGCTTTGCCTCCCCCTCCCTTATCAGCCCTCTGAACATATCTCTAACACAGCAGGAACCATCGCTGTGTTTCCTGTCAGTCTCCCCAGCTGGTATGAGAACTATCCAAGAGCAGAAGTCTTATCTAATTTGTATTTCTCTCCAGAGCACCTACCACAGTACCTGGCACATAGCTGTTTGATAAAAGCTTGCTACATTGAACTAAACTGCAGTCCAGAGTCTTCAGATAATTTATGCAAGATCACAAAGCTAAGAGGTAAAACCGGCTCAGGACCCAGAGCTCTGACTCATTCATTCTCCTGCACCGGTGACTGTTGATTTTGCCTAGAGGAGACTAGCTCTGGAGGTGCAAGCGGTCATCATCTGCGGACATTTTTGTATGCTGGCATGACAGATCGGCTCTCCAACTTCTAATCTCTCCTCAAAGCCTTCTCTCACCCAACTTTCTAAGCCTGTGCAGCTAAACCTGAGAAAACTCCCTTACTGGAAACTGTATTTAATTATTACCATTATGCACTTATTCCTCTGGACTCCAAAAACATCAAGAAAAACCTTGCAAAATTTTTACTCTTTTGCTATCAAAGAAAAACAGAAAAAAATATTTCTTGTGGCATCTGATAATCTCCTCTCTTTCAAAAAAACTGCATTCTCAACCCCCCTACTTTCACATCTTCTACCATACAGGCTTGGGATATAAGTTTAAAAACAAACAAACAAAAAAAACACTACATTATTTTGACGGAGGTTAGAAAAACAAAGAACTTCAAGAAAAACAGACTATAGTATTTCCCAATTTACAAGCAGTGTAACAGCTTGGAAGAGCAAAGGATTAAGAGGACTTGGGTTCAAATTCCAATGTACTAATCACATTAAGGATATGTTCAGTCTCTTAACCTCTCTAAGCCACTTACTTCATTTGTTAAATGGAAATAAATAATAACTCTTCTTACCAGCATTGCTGGACTAAGGAAGATAATATCTGAAAAAGCAATTATAAACTGTAAAGCGCTGTAGGAGATTTCTTTTTAGTGGGTGTTAAAAACGCTGACACACACACTCATCTTCTGCCAATTTCAGAGGGAAATACAAGTACAGCCATGACCATAAAAAGAAACCAGAATGATTTATAGAAATAAAAGCCATAGAACTCGACACCTAATTGGGAATCACAGACATTTAGTTACCTGAAAAATTACTGGAAGCCAAGAAATAGGAAAAAGACTGCATGTGACTATTAACAAGTGCCTGCAGTGCTCTGTGCCCAGATTCCTTATCTGTGAAGTGGGATAATGAAAACATACCACCCAATTCTCAGGGTGGTTATGAAATTTAAATTAAACGCGTTAATATTTGTAAAACACTGAGATAAACGCCTGGAACTTTTCTAATTTGATAGACAGGTAGGTAAATAAACAAACAAATGATGATAAACATGTATTTCTCATGTTTCCACAACACCTCTTCAATGAGATTTTCATGGGTCTATAGACAGAAAAGCCCAGTAGGACATCTCAAACTTCACCTGAGTGAGTGAACAGATACCAAGTATTCTAATCTTTTTATTCTAACAGGGTGCCAGCAGGCAGAATGCCAGGCGGTTTTTTTGTTGTTGCTTTTGTTTTGTTTTCCAGGTGGCAGAGTTGGGAAAGGAGAAAAGGCAAACCAGTTCGCGGACTGAGCCTAGAACAGCACTGCTTCCCTCATGAGTAGGATGGCACCGCCTAAAGGCATCCAACATTAATCACCACCTCCACAGAAATGCATGCTCCTTTTATGGAAACGCAGCATTCAGAGTTTTACAACATTTGTACCATGGAAGGAAAGACCAGTGCTGATTTGGTGCCAAACTCAACTGTAAATACAAGGTGTTTTTTTCATTGGTAATTACAGATGAGAACTTCACTTCTGGCATACACACCATAAGGCATTCTTGGTTTACACATTTAAATAAACATACCTACCACGGGTTCCAACTTCCTTCATGCATTTACTTGACCACAGGCACTGAGTTCTCGGTGCAGAGGAGTGCCTTGTTGTGGGGGTAAAAAAAGAGAAATCAAGTCCCAGACCTTGAAGATGGCAGTTTAACACCAATGGAGCCCTGTCTTTAGGGAGCTTCTGATCTAACTGAGGAAACAGAACACCAGCACATTATACGTTAAAAATCAATATAAGTGAAATCAAAACAGAGTTCACGAAAAGATGTTAGAAAAGATGAGTACTCTTCCAGTCAAAAGGAAAGAGAGAGAAATAAGGCAAGATGCAGTGGTCAGAAAAAAACTGATGGGGGTGGAACTGGAAGCTCAAAAAACAGGAAAAGCACAGACTGTCTAGAGGATGGGTACACATCATCTCCAATCAGCAGTCAGCAACAGGGGCCAACCACAGAGCATGTGTGCAGGAAGCAACTATGGGAAAGGTAAAAACAATAGTGTAGCTGGAGCTGAGGCCACCAGGGCAGTACTGCAAGACAAAAGTGGAAATACAGGTAGAGCTGATATGTTATACAAAGGGCTTTAATAAAAAGTTTAATTTCCATTGCAGGGATGGAAAGCATAGCTACAGACTCATCCAGGTATCAGGCAATTAGAGTTTGGATAATGAGAATTATCCAAAGGAAAAATGAACATATGAAAGATGTCCCAAAGGAGAATGGAAGAGTAAGGGACTGATCAGTCCCTACAGGGTAAATCAAATAGGAGGTTTCAAAGACAAGGGGGCTTTGAAAAATAGTAGATAGGATACACTGACACAAAAAAGCAAGCCAGAAAACAAATAAGAGAAGTTGGAGAATTCCATTTTCAATGTATGGGATGTTTTGCTGATGAAGGGACAACCATTTGGAAGAGAAATGGTGATCCTCTGCACAAATAGGATAGTAAAACTGGCAGAGTGGAGGAAACCCCTACAAAAAAGAGGGGATAAATAAAACCTTAAAGATAACCACTACTTAGCGGAGTCAGGAAGAGGAAGAACGGTTAGTTTAAAAAAAAAAAAGAGAGAGGGACAGCATGTACATCCAAGACTTAAGGGCTGTACCATGGATTTTCAGATGGGATGGGGTGGGTGGCACACCAGGAGGTACAAAAGCACAAATGTCAAGAAGTCCAGGAATGAGAAAAGGACACTAGAATTGTCATTGGATAGGGTGCCAACCGTCTGTGAAAGCCCTAGTCTGAGGACCAAATGCATGCTATATCAAGACCCCAGATTGAAATGAGCCCCTTCCCCACATTCCGTGATTGTCCAAAAGATCAGCTAAGAGGAGAAGGACTGATGGGACAGAGTTTGAGGGAACAGTAGGGCAAGATGGTCTGAACACAGTCACCATCCTTCTTCAAGTCTATCTTGAAGAATTAAAAGTTAAGAGGTCACCATCTGGGATACTAGTGCTTCCCCCCACCACAAAACCTACAACAGAAAATACATCTGTAGTTTTTTTTTTTTTTTGAGATGGAGCCTTGCTCTGTTGCCCAGGCTGGAGAGCAGTGGCGCAATCTCGGCTCACTGCAAGCTCCGCCTCCCGGGTTCATGCCATTCTCCTGCCTCAGCCTCCTCAGTAGCTGGGATTTACAGGTGCCCGCCACCACACCTGGCTAATTTTTTTTGTATTTTTTAGTAGAGATGGGGTTTCACCGTGTTAGCCAGGATGTTCTCAATCTCCTGACCTCATGATCCGCCCACCTTGGCCTCCCAAAGTGCTGGGATTACAAGCGTGAGCTACCATGCCCGGCCACATCTGTAGATATTAAGGGGTGCTCCCACTTTATTCTCAAAACTTCCAATAACTCTTCCATGTTTATTGATATAACAAGAATTGCTAAATTTTTTTTTTTCTTTTTTTGAGTCAGGATCTAGCTCTGTTGCTCAGGCTGCAGTGCAGTGGTGTCATCATGGCTCACTGAAGCCTCAACCTCCTTGGGCTCAGGTGATCCTCCCACCTCAGCCTCCCAAGTAGCTGAGACTACAGGTGTGTGACATCACACCCAGCTAATTTTTGTATTTTTTGTGGAGACGGGTTTCACCACATTGCCCAGGCTGGTCTCAACTCCTAAGCTCAAGTGATCTGCCCGCCTCAGCCTCCCAAAGTGCTGGGATTACAAGCATAAGCCATCCCACGTAGCCTAAGAATTGCTAAACATCGTAAGCGTCTGTGCAGTCTTCTGCAACTCTTCCTTGTACCCCAAAAGCAACACAATAGCATCTCTATAAATGATATGTTTCAGTGAGACCAACAACGCTAATTTCCTATGGTTTTTGTTATTCAATTTAATTCAACAAGCACTGACTGCCCACTATATGCTATCTCCATACCACCTTTCATGTTCTCCCAAGCTCCTGGGGTGGACAAATAGGTTGCTACTCAACACTTAGTATCTGTTAAGAGGTAAAGTCAGAAAAAAAATGCAGTGTGGTCTCCTTTGCTATATAATATTCTGCCTTCTCTGAAATAAATTCCGCACACTAGCCCCTCTCCTGGCCCAGTTTCTGTACTACCGTGGAAATAAAAAGAAGAACCTGTGCAAAAAGAATTCTCAACCTCAGTATTGAAGTCTGGATATTCCAGAAATGAGGACCTCCAGCCCCACAGTGGTCCTCAACTTCTACTGTGAATCAGAATAATCTGGGCAGCTTTTAAAAAATATTAACGTCGGCACCTCATCAGAGATCTGATTCAATGGCGTGGGGTAAGGCTGCCACCACTGTTATTTGTGTTTTGTCTTTTACTGTTCTCAAGCAATCTAACATGCAATCAGGACTGAGAAGCAGCACATACCCGATTCAGGTGCTTCATCAAAATGACTGCACACCCAAATCACCTAGGGATCTTGCCAAAAATAGGTGTGTGGTGGGGCCTGAGACTCTGCATTTCCAAAAAAGCTCTCAGGTGATGCTGATGCTGTCAGTTGGTCCATGGACCACAGGTGGAGGAGCAAGGGTATAAAGCCTGGGCCCCACTCTTTCTTATCAGCCCTCCAGGTGATTCTAACACACCAAAGTTTAGTAGAAAGAGAACTGGCTTTGGACAGGCTGGCCTGAGTTCCAATCCTGGTCCCAACACTGCCTAATTGTGACCATACCCAAATTACTGATCCTCTTTAAACCTGCACCCTTGTATGTAACATGAGGGTTATGGGTGGAATTGCATGCCCCAAAAAGATTTGTTGAAGTGTTAACCCTCAGTACACCTCAAATTTGACCTTATTCAGAGATGGTGTCATTGAATATATGATCAGTCAAGGTCACACTGGAGTAGGGCAATCCCTTAGTTCAATATGACAATTGTCCTTACAAGAAGATAATGCAGTGACAACCCTAGGAGAGAATACCATGAGACCACAAAGTTAGAGACTGAAGTTCACAGCTGTGAGATAAGGAAAGCCAAGCATTGATGGCGACACAGTAGCCTTTAAGAGAAAGGCACAGAACACATCCTCCCCTAAAGACTTGAGAAAACATGGCCCTGCCAACACCTCAACCTCCAGCTTCTCACCTCCAGAACTGTGAGAAAATAAATGCCTGTTGTTTTAGGTCACCTAGTTTACACTATTGTGTTATGGCAGCCCTAGGAAACTAAGACAATTAGACACTAGCATCTCCCTTGCTGAGCTGCATGAGACTGAATCCAGTGAAGGTGCTCACCCTGCTGATCAGGGCAGGATGGATTTCCTTTCCTTGTCAGAGGTACTAGGGATAAGCACCAGGGTGTTAGCATCCCCCTTAAAGGCAAAGTAGCTACTGAGAGATGTGTCCAGGCATCTGACCTCTTGGAGGGCATTCACAGGCTGCAGCCACAGCAGCTGGGCCCATTATGTGCATGCACACCCACTCAGGTGCTCCTGCTGGGTTGCAGGAGCAGCTCTGCTCATTATGAGTGGGAACAGTTATAGGCCCGGCTCGCCACAGAGGCTCTGACAGGAAGGCCTCCAGCAGCACTGCGTTAGGAGATGATGTCAAAGTTCAGGGGCCCTCCTGGAGAGGAATAATCAGAACCATCATTGTGACCCTGGCCCTCACCTAGAGAGGCTGTCACATGTCGATAAGAGAGGGACATTCCAAATCTACCTTGATTACCCAAAATCCATCAACACCATGAGGGCTGTTTTTGTTGTTTTTTTTTCTTAAACAGTAAATAATACACAGAGAAAGTTTATTCTCACTCTTCAGAATGTACCTGCTCTTAAGCTGTTACACTCAGCCCCATTCATTTGGTCACCAAATAATCTCAAAGAGGCTATCACGCTAATGAGGATAGAGATGAACATGACATAGACCAGACCTGGTGAGAAGAGAAAAAATAATTAATGAGCATGTACTGGGTGCTTAGGACATGCCAAATGGACCACATAAAACCTAGAAAACGGAGATAAGTAACCGGTGCAGGGTCACACAGCTCATACCTAGAAGTGGTAGTAGGGTTTGAATTATGGGCTCTAAGCCCTATTCCCTTCCTACTCTCCCATAGCTATTTCCTATCAGAGTTAGCCAAAGCAAGCAAAATTTAAGACAGTTTTGGGGTAGACCAAAGATCATCGCCATTTTACTCCAGAGCTGTAAGAATGAAATAGCTGCTTCCATTATCCACTTTAGTGTTCCAAAACCAATTCTTCAAAGTAATGCATTTCACATATACTCTCAAGGGATATCCCATGCTCTGACTTCTCCCAGTAAGGAATGGCTTTTGAACAACTGGAGTCAGATCACAATGAGAAAGTGGGTTCTGGACAGTCAGCACTCAGTGAGATCCCCACCAATCCCACTCCCTCACAGACAATCACTGGGCTTAACAACAAAGAGATCATCCAGGGTAGTTCTCTTTTGATTCATGTTCCACATCCTACATGCCTTTTTCCTAACAATGTCCTTACTTCACCATGTCAGTGGGTTATCTAAAAATGGTGGGTTTTTTGAATGAATGGAATGCCAAACTTGAGGTATCTGCAACAAAAGTGAAAACAGTCAATGTCCTACAAACTAATAAGACAGACAATACTCTAAAGGAAAAACTGAACAAAATTAAACAGATATTGTATAAAAGAAACACAGTACATAATAAAATATACCATTATTTAAGCTCAGCTGTTATCAGAAATAAAAATCAAATAAACTATAAGATATTTTCTACCTCTAAAATAGCAAAGATATTTAAAAACCTAAATATCCAGCACTGATCACAGACTGAGGAAATGACCATTCTCACTACTTTTTTAGTGGAGCAGACATTGGTATTTGGAAATATTATCATAGTTCTTAAAAAAAAAAATTTATCCTTTAACTGTACCATTCCACTTCTTGGAATTGGTCCTAAAGAAATAATTATGTATCTCACTCAAGGACATTCACTGTAGTTACTTGCAGTAGGCAAAACCCACTTTAATTGCTCAAAAATAGGCAACCAGTTGAATAAAGTATATTTATAAATTTAAAAAAAACAACTTCATAGATTTTCAATGATATGCAAAAATCTTTTTTTTTTTTTAAAGAGACTAGGTCTCGCTAACAGCCCAAGCTGGAATGCGGTGGCTGTTCACAGGTGTGAGCATGGCATACTACAGCCCCAAACTCCTGGCTCAAGCAATCCTCCCGCCTCAGCCTCTGAGTAGCTGACTACAGTCATGAGCCATCATTCCCGGCTAATTTTTTTATTTTTTGTAGAGATGGGGTCTTGCTATGTCGCCCAGGCTGGTCTCAAACTCTTGGCATCAAACAATCCTCTTGTCTCAGCCGCCCAAACCACTGGGATTACAGGTATGAGTCACCATGCCCGGCTCATTTTACAACACTTTGGGACCTGGCCCATAACCAATGTTTTTTGGCTTTACTATCTATCTCATGTAATCCTCATAGCACCCATACAGGCGTTCAGTATAACTGCCCTTATTTTGAAGTTGAACAGAGGTTGGGGAACTTGCACAGAGTTGCTCATCCAAAAGCTAGGCTGTACATATCCAGACCTTATGTTCTAAAACCAGGACTTCTACTAGTAGGACAATGCAGCGGAGTCCTGAGAACAATTTCACATTTAAGTGTCAGTGGTTAGCATACAGACATGAATAAACAGACTTATATCAAAGAAGGCAAACTAAAGAGAAAAGCAACAAGATTTCAGACTTGCCTATATTTTTATATCTAGGTCAAAACTTTCTTCACAGGACCATATAGGACTTTTTTTTTTTTTTTACTATTTTCCCTTTACTTTCCTTTTCTTGATACTTTTATATTATCTTTACCCTTCTCACCTCCAAGCATTTGAGAGGTCAATGACAGTGACCTAGAGAGAAAACATCCCAGAACAGAGAGTTATTATTTATCTACCAAACACAGCTTGAGGGAAATCTCCCTTAAAAACACTTACTCATTTTTGTCCTATTTTGGTACTCACCAAACAACTTTCTAATCAGAGAGGTGATCTCAAATAGTCTCCATGTGCCTCAAGGAGTGTCCCAAGCACATGCCCAGTGTCCATCACGCTGAAGCCTGACCTCCCACCCCAGAAGCACTTCTAAGTGCCCACCTATCCTTAGTTCCAGGGAAGATTATTGTCCATGTCTAGTTCATTTGTTCCTTTGTTATTGTTATTCCTGGATCTTTCAGGTTTCTGTAATCATATACTATGGTGCATTTAGATGTTTTGGTTTAACTTGTTTTGCATATAATAAACATTTCACCTATGTTCTACAAATAAATAGGGCTGCTTCCTTGGGTTTTTTATGGCCTTCCTATGGCCACCTAGCTTTATTCTGCCTATTAATTAAGGATGTATTTTCCCACTACTCCCTTATCACTTACTTATAGGAACAGCTTATAACTCAAATGCAAGAAAATATTAGAGAACTGACTTAAATTGGCCCCAAATCTCAATCAAGAAGTTCTCTCCGTGACACCGATGCTCTCTGACACCTAACTTTGTAGACAACTCTAAGATGTTCCATCCCCACATGCACCCACCTGCAACCCATCACTAGTTACAGCCAGGAAAAAAAAGCCTACTGATCAGGTATCTTAGTCACAAAAACGTCTATAAGAAAGACCTGCCCACCCCAGAAACTGACAAGGCCCTTATCAGTGCATTCTAGAGATATCCCAGTTCTGCCAGAATCTTCCCTCAGATCAGGAATTAATCTTCAAAAGCCTGAAATGTTGAGAGTAACCCACATCATAACAAGCAGTCCTTCCCTGCTGACTACAAGGAATGCACGAGAGCAAAGCCTGGGAAGCACCAGATACTTTTAGTTGATAAAGGTTTCTACAGAAGCCCTGCAAGACTCCTGAATTTCCTTAAACATAGACCAAACTTAGGCTGTTCTCTGGAAGTTATAAATGAGAGAGGCCAAAAGCTTGGCATTTCCTATGCATGAACCGCATATAAGAAGACAAACACAAGAGTAGCTATCCCTGGAAATCTCCTCTATAGGGTGTGCTAACATCCAACCCATAACAGAGACGAGGGCATTCAGATGCACATATAAAAATAATGCTAATGTGAATATGTGCATACAAGTCTTTGCGTGGACATATGTTTTCATTTCTCTTGGGTAAATACCTAGAAATAGAATTGCTCTATGTTTAACATTTTGAGGAACTGCCAGGCTGCTTTCCAAAGAGGCTGCACCATTTTACATTCCCATCAGTAATGCATAAGGCTTCCCATTTTTCGCCCCCCTCACCAACACTTGTTATTGTCTTTCTGACCATAGTCACCTGAGGGTATGACATGGTATCTCAGTGGGGTTTTAATTTGCATTTCCCTAATGGCTAATGTTAAGTATCTTTTCATGTGCTTCTTGACTATTTATATACTTTCTTTATATAGAAGATGCCTTAAATAGAGATGTCTATTTAGATCAACTGGCAAAGGTAGTAAAAGTTTGAATCAGTAAATAAAGATACACAAATGAACTTCTTTTTAAGTCCCCATTCATCTGAGATTCTTTAATACTGGGGATATGGGAGATGAACCTGGGGAAATACAAGGGTTCCTTCACTTTATTCCCATTTGTCAAAGTTTAATAGAATTATATCCATTGTCTCTGCCCAGTACAAATTAGGGATAAGGGTCCTATCATCCCCATTTTACAAATTTAAGCTATCATTTACTGAGCAGCTACTGTGTCCAAGGGATATGGAGATAAAGATGACACGTTAATCACCCTTGAAAAGTTCACCACCTATTAACAGAGGAAATGAACCCCAAGAGGTAAAATGACTTGCCCAGGCCCACTTAAGCAGAGTGGCAGAGCCCACATCTCCTTGATGTCCATGTCCAAGTATCACAGTCCCATCAGGCTGGGAGAAAACAAAACCTTAGGCTCTGGCCCTGCTGCAGACAGGTCCTCTGAAGGACAGGTAGCAGGCACTGTAGGTAGCAGGGCCCCACTCTCCACCCAGGCTCAGCAACATCCAATAGAGAGTTTGGGGCTGGTGCCTCAGTCTGTACGGCTGGCCTTTCCCCCAGCCAGCAGTCCAGGAATAGCCCTACAGAGGTAATAAGCTGAAACCTGTAGCATACATGCTGCCACTGCTTAGGCAGAAAGCTGTCACCAACGAGTGATAGATTTAAATAGCAGAGCAAGGACTCAAGCAGCCCTGGCCTGACAGAAGCTGCAAAGCAGCTGGAAGCAGCAGCCCCCCACCAAGGTGGGTCTGTTCCGCCGAGCCCCCTGGGCAGGTCCTGGGCTGTAGGGCAGTGCCTGTGCACCAGCTGAGACTCAGGCAGACCCAACTCGGAGCAATGCCTCCACAGGCCCAGCTGAGCCCAGCCGTACAACCCAACTGAGCTCGGGCTTCCACATGCTGCATGCTTCTCTCCATACATATCCATGCTGGAGACATGCAGCCCAGGAGACTCTCGGCTTGCATCTGTTGATGCTAATTATCAACCTGGCTGAACAGTCATCTGGAGGGAGATGTCGGGTGTAAAGACACACTCACCAGGACTCTGGGTTCCCACCGCCTACCTTTTCTGAGCCAAACTCTTTGTCTGCTCCCTCTCTCAAGGTATTCAAAAGATGCTGGCTTGCACACTCAAAACTTGAACTTGGATGGCCTTGGAAATCATTAACATAAACTGTATGGTCTCACTCAAGTCACTGTACTTTCTTAAAAAGTATTTCATTTTTGCTTTTCAAATACATTTTATGAATATAGCAAAAATAAGAAAAATAAATAATAAAAGCAATGCCAATAAGAATGACACTGGTCACTATGTGCTGAGAGCTTATGTCTCAGGAACCAACTCAAGTTACCTCATCTAACTGGCACAACCAGTCCTCAGGGTAGGTTTCATTGTCCCCATTTTACAGATGAGACTTACTAAAATCAAAGTCATACAGCTAGAGGCAGTAATGTTACATCTTTCTAACCCTCAAGTGCATGTACTTTTACAATGTTAATTCCAAACTGAGATGACAAAAATCTCAATTTATTATGTGTATAGGAGTCTCAATTACATTAAGACAGTTTTGGGCCAGGTGCAGTGGCTCAAGTCTATAATCCCAACACTTTGGGAGGCCAAGGCAGGAAGATCACTTGAGGCCAGGGGCTTCAGACCAGCCTGGGCAACACAGCCAGGCCCCATCTCTAAACCCCATCTCTAAAAACAAAACAAACCCAAACCCCCAGTTAAATTGGTTTTTAATCCCTGCTTAAGAAAACAGCTAAAATCTCTAGTCTAAAATAACTTTAAACTGAAATGCCTGCCTTTTAAATTATACATATATAGTTGCATTTAAGCACACATTGCATTTTACTCAGTACTTTTTACAGGGATCACCCCTGTAATTCCATATTCTCAGTGCCCAAGGGTGTGATGTTGTACAAAACAGTCCCTTTAAAAAGTCTGCTTTGTTCTTACTTTAAATATGGACCACGTCTTACATGCTTCACAACTCTGGTGAAGTAGTACATTTTCATATTTGGAATGTGTACATTATACTTTTTTAAGGGTTTCATTTTTGCTTCTTTTCAAATGAATTTTGTGGATATACCAAAAATTTACGAATCTGTTAATAATATTACCAAAGCTAATTTACCAGTATACTAAGTCAAAAGGCTTGTCAAAGATATTTAGTAAAAGGTGGTAGATTTGGCCGGGCGCGGTGGCTCACGCCTGTAATCCCAGCACTTTGGGAGGCCGAGGCGGGCGGATCACCTGAGGTCAGGAGTTCAAGATCAGCCTGGCCAACATGGTGAAACCCCATCTCTACTAAAAATACAAAATTAGGCTGGGCACGGTAGCTCTGTAGTCCTAGCTACTAGGGAGGCTGAGACAGGGGAATTGCTTGAACCCAGGAGGCGGAGGTTGCAGTGAGCCAAGGTCGCGCCACTGCACTCCAGCCTGAGTGACAAAGCGAGACTCCGTCAAAAAAAAAAAAAAAATGACAAAATTAGCTGGGCATGGTGGCGAGTGCCTGTAGTCCCAGCTACTCAGGAAGCTGAAGCAGGAAAATCACCCGAACCCAGGAGGCGGAGGTTGCAGTGAGCCGAGATTGCGTCACTGCACTCCAGCCTGAGCGACAAGAGCAAAACTCCATCTCAAAAAAAAAAAAAGTGAAAGATTTATACAGTCTGAAGAGAAACCAGAGTACCATTTCAAAGACATCTAGAAAATATTTGCCACTTATTAGAATTATAGATCTCATCATCAAAACTGGCTGACATTTAAAATAATTTTATTTACTTACAAGCCAAGATTTTATAGCCTCAGTATTTTTCTTCAAAAAACATAATTCTATGAAATTAAGTGCATAAATTTATGAAATTATATGCATATTTAGTTTTTATAATCTTAAACTATAAATGTGAAATATGTTGGCTTTAAGTTTTTAAATCAGACTGCTTTGGTAAAGTAAAGCCGAGAAAGTCCTATATTATATAGCCAGCTCACTCTTCTCTACTTTTCAAAGATTAGAAAACAAAGAAATGCTTTCAAGCTCTTTAGCTCTCATGAACAATTTAAATTTAATCTGTGCAACGAAAAACAACTTCCTTCAACACCAACCAAAAAATGATGTATTTTTACTGAATTAGCTTCTCAGAAGGCTCTAAAGCTCCAGGTATGTGATACCCACCACACCACTACTCTTTCTCCAAAGCTTAATAGGAACCATTAGGGAACTGTCCCTTAAACCAGGCGCATCACACAATGGTTAGCAAAAAAGAGGTAGATAACTGCAACATATCCTTCCCTTTTTTGAGTAGGAATGTGTCCCTTAAATGAGGAAGAAAAAGGCAAAAAGAAATCAAAGATCCTGCAAGGTGATGCTGTGTCCAGGTGGCATGCCCTTTTATTCCAAGTGGCATGCAGGTCTCAGATCCCATGGCCCACCCCTGAGGATACGGTGAGAGACCTGGGCCCAGGCTTGCTTTCAGTCTTTCACTACCCAGCAGCCGGTGATCCTTTCAAAACCTAATCAGATCACACTCCTGCTCAGAGTGAAAGCCCATATCCTTACAGAGGGCTATGAGGCTTTGCAAGATCTGAGCTGTGACCTCCACGCTCGATCCTCTTCCCTGCTGACTCCACTCAAGCCACGGAGGCCCACCAGTCCTCAAACACATCAGGCACACGTGAGCTTTGATGTCTGTGGTGCTCTCTGCCTAGAACACTCTTCTGCAAATGTCTGTCTGGCTTATCCCCTCAATCCCTCATCTTCTTCAGGTTTGAATCCTCCCTATCTTCCTTCCCTACTTTATTTTCCTCTTTATCACTTCCACCCCCTAACATACTCACATATCTTCCTTATTGTCTATCGCCCCCACTAGAATGTAAGCTCCATGAGTTCACCAACTCTTGTCTGTTGTTGCTCACTGCAATATCTCCAGTGCCTAGAGCGGCATCTGACATATCCTTGGCACTCAATAAGCATCTACTGAATAATGAAAGAGGCACTGTGAAACCATGCCCCAGAGGTAAGCAAAATCAGGCCAGTCCTTACTAAGTAGGGTTGCTATATAAAATACAACCATGGCATGGGATATACTCATACTAAAAAATAATTTTTTGTTTATCTGCAATTCCAATTTAACTGGGCCTCCCGTACTTCTATTTGCCAGGTCCAGCAATTCTACTCCTAACTCCAGTGAGAGAATGGGCAAATCCAGACCACTCTGGTCAGCTGGGAGAGGGCAGAGGTCCAAGGACGCAGCCAGAAGACCCAGTGAAGAACCATTTCCTCTCCTCTGGCCTTTGTCATTGAGGATCCATGGTGGTCTGGGTTCTGCCAGCTTTAGATAGAAAAACAAGCTAGCGCAGTCCGAGAAAGCTACCAGGCAGAGCATTCATCTCCACCTCCTCTACTCTCAAAAAAGAACACCTTCTCTGCCTAAATCCCCATTTGGCTTGGTCTCAGCGAAGCCCAGCTGCTCATGTCCCCTCCCACCCTGTGCAGAGACTGTGGACACCTGGGAGACAAGTAACTATGCCCTGCTCTGTCACACACCTGTCAGGAGCCCAGGGCCTTGGCTCCCCTCCACCTCCAAGGCAGAAGATTGCATGGCTGAGTTGCTGAGCTCTATCTGGGGCTACAGGTTTGCAGAGTAGGATGCTTCTCTCGTGATTTATATGTTACCAGCATGCCATCTTATGCTACGTGCAAGAGACAAATGTATGTTGGAAAAAAAAACTAAGTTAGTAAATTATGACATACCCATCCTAGCTACTGAAAATCAAAGTTCCTGGATCTAGGTTCTGAATAGTCATGGATTGTCAGAGATATGCTCACCATGTTATTCCCAGGTTTTCCATCTCCTGGACCCTCCAACATGGGAGATCCCTGAGGTTTCTAACCTCTAGATACCAAGATCCACAGACCAAACCTCCAAAGACCAAGATCTGTAAGTTCCCGGAACCTGTGGGCCATAAGACCAGGAGGGTAGGGGATGAGGGAATATCACCTGGCATAGGAATAAGAATTGAGCCAAAAGTAAAGGCACAGGAAGGAAGATTATACATCCTGGTTTGCCTAAGGTTTATTTCTGTTTTCCTGGTGTCATTGTTAACATTGCCCCCCATTTATTCTCTGAAGTGTCTTAGTCTGAACATTAAATGATATGGTCATTCTAGGCACCAGCCAAACTGGGAACAACCTCTGTGCCCTGGAACCCCGGACCTGTGGTATAGGAGGAAAGAACCATGCAGGAGCAGCTGCAACCAAGCTGGGCCAACTCGCCCTCAGAACTGGAACCGGGAAAAGGGCATCTCTGGGCAGCAGCTTCCAATCTGAAAACTGAGGAGGCTGGGCTGATCTCTCCAGATCCCTCTAGCTCTGTATCTAAGAGAGCAGCTGGGAAGGTACTTGTCCTACTCTCCTACCCCCACTTACCCAGAGCACATGCAGGCCCACACGTTCCCCACGGCTCCCAGGCACAGGCCACCAGGAGCCCGGGCCCTGGCTCAGAAACATCCTCACATTAGGGTGTCAAATGACTGAAGAGTCAGTCTTTGATCTGACACAGAGAGAGGGCAGGGCTTGCTGCATCTGGCAGGTCATGCCTACTGTCTCTGGGTTTTCTCCAGTCTTCTCCACACTCATGCTGACCCCAAGACAGCAAGCTGGAGCAGATTTCAAAAGGGAGCTGATTCTCCAGGATCCCCTCACCCTGCACTTCTCAAGCGATAGGAGCTACAGTTAACATGGGTGGCTAAAGCCTTGCAACTGAAACTCCAAACGGAGCTCAGCAACACTTCCAGGGAGGCTGGGAAGAAGAGGATCACACATAGAGCCTAGGCCAGCCTTGACTTAAGGAAAAGGAAGGAGGAACTAGGATCCTGGGCTGACCCATTAACTCACCCTAGGGAGCCACAGAAAGGAACATGCCAAGACATCAGCACCCCTGGAACTTGCAAGAAAGTCATCTGCTTCCATCAACACACCACCAGGAGACAAACACTTCAGCACACTTAGTAAACATACATCAATTCAGACTCCCCTGCTCCTGCATTTGTAAGGTTTCATATGACACGGAAGATGCTTACTCAAGACAATGACTCTTAATGCTTCCAATGGATTCTCTCCTAGCCTTTCTTCCTTTCTGTCCTTTCCCTCTGTCTCCTAAACAAGCTTATCCACTTCCATGGTCTCAACTCCAAACCCTGTGATGATGTTTTCCAAACTGTTCTCAAATCCAGAATGCTGAATTGCCCAGTGCCTGCTGGCACCCTCCCCATGAAGTGCCCCAAAGCACTGCAAACTCCATACAACTCAAAACTCATTAACCCCAACTCTGGCCCTTACAACTTGTCTCCCCTGCTGTACAACTGTGTCTATAAATGGCACTGCCATCCATGCAGATGAAAAACCTTCATCTTCTCCCTCATCAGAAAACCCTACAGAGCTCTCTCATCTCTAATACACCTAATCTAAATACCTAATCTCTAATATACTGATGTAAAATGTCCTTCCCATCCATCCCCTCCTTGTCACTCCCATAACCTCTGACCTAGTTCAAGTCCTCCTCATCTCCTACCAGAAGTGTTGCATTGTCAGCCTCCTTATGGGAGATAGAGCCTCCAGAATAATTCTCCTCAAACAGTTGTTGAATATCCTAAAAACAAGGGCTCCCATCCCCCTTCCTGTGTATATGCTGCATACACAGAAAAGCTGAGAACTTCTAATCTTACTGTTCGAACGTCCTTGCCTGGCACTTCACTTCCATAACCTCTCAGCTTACAAGCCACTCCACACTCCATCCACCCTTCTAGACATCCCACATGCTTACCAGCCTCCTTACTACTCCTGAAAAGACTGTATTTTCACATCTCTCTGCCTTCAGCTTTCTCTCTCTTCCACTTTGTCCATCCCTGAGGGACAATTCAGCCTAGTGGTTAAGACTGTGAACTCTCTTAGCAATCAGACATGGAAGGTTTTTGGAATCACAGCTCCACCACTCAGTAGCCATTCAACCTTGAGTGTCAGTGTGTGACCTAAACATCTGAGAAGCAGCTCACTAGGTTTCCCCGAAAACTGAAATGGGAAATTCCCTCCACAGGTATATCCTTGAAAAAAACACTGTGAGAGGTGTTCACAAATAAATGCATCTTAGCAGAGAACCTTCCTCCCTATTGGCACATGTCTTCCAAGTTCTAAAGGAGGAACCACTGTTAAGTAGCACAGGGCATCCACAGCGCCAACTGCAAAGCTTTTACCAGCACTAACTTCCAGAGCACAAGGGCTAGGCTCTAGCCATCTCCCGTAGGGAGGCTCAAACATTCAGGCCCAAAGACACCCTGCAAAAATCAAAGCTGGTCAGCCACGGGCTGACTGTGGGAAGACAAGTTCCCCCAGACACTGCCTTAAAAAAAAAAGCACAAAAACTAAAACTCTGGCCTTTGTCATACAGTGATTTAAAAAGAAAGCACACACACACACACTACAACTCTGGCCTTTGTCATACAATGATTTAAAAAGAAAGCACACACACACACACCCTTACCTGGTTTAGTGACTTCTAGACACAAAAACTGTGGCTTTTTACCACCCTGATGGTGATTACTCTTTTGTGAAGAAGATACTGTTTAGTGACATCTGGATCCCGAGACCCAAGTTCAACCACATTTTAAGGGTAACTAGGTTCAGGTTTACTAGACATTTTTAGGGTATCAGGCTCTTGCACCACATAACTTCATTCACCTTCTCCAAAAGCAGCACTCAGCTCCTACCATACTGCTGCCACAGATTCAGTCACCTTCTCCCTCACCTGGTATCTGAGTTAACTGGTATGTTCATCTACTCTCTCAGCATTTTCCTCTCTTTCCATCTTTGCTACTACAAATGTGCTCTGCACATGAAGTCACAGAGTTACTATTACAATGGTAGCTAACATTTACCAATCAAGGCCAAGCATGATGCTAAGCATATACACTGATACTACCTTTATTGTGATGTAATTCATATTTCATACAGCTCACCCATTTTAAGTGTACAATTCAATAGTTTTTAGTATATTCACAGAGTTGTGTAAGCATTACCGTAACTAGTTTTAGAACATCTTAATCACCCCAGAAAGAACTCCATACCCATCAGCAGTTACTCCCTATTTTCTCTCAAATCCTCCACTCTCAGGTAACCACTAATCTGCTTCCTGTTTCTGTAGACTGACCAATTCCGGGCATTTGGTATGATTCATATGATTCCATGTATAAATGAAATCGTATAATATGTGGTCTTTCATGAATCTTCTTTCATTTAGCACAGTTTTCAAGTGTCATCCATATTGTGGTATGTATTAAGACTTCATTCCTTTTTATTGCCAAATAATATTCCATTGTATAGCTATTACCACATTTTATTTATGCAGTCATCAGCTGATAAACATTTGGGTTGTTTCCACTTTCTGATTATTAGAAATAATGCTGCTATAAATATCCATGTACAAGTTTGTTTTGTTTTTTGAGACAGGCTGGAGTGCAGTGGGGGGATCTCTGATCACTGCAACCTCCACCTCCCAGGCTCAGGTGATCCTCCCACCTCAGCCACCTGAGTAGCTGGGGCTACAGGTGTTCACTACCACGGTTGGCTGATTTTTTTCTCTCTTTTTTTTTTTTTTGGTAGAGACGAGGTTTCACCACGTTGCCCAGGCTGGATTCTAACTCCTAGACTCACACGATCTGCCCACCTAGGCCTCTCAAAGTGCTGGGAGCCAACACACCTACCCTAATGTACAAGTGTTTGTATGGACATCTGTTTTCATTTCTTTTGGGTACTATAATAACTCTATGGTGAGTCTTTTAAAGAACTTCCAGACTGTTTCCAGAGTGGTTATGTCATCTTTATAATCCCACCAGTGACCTATGAGAGTTCCCATTTCTCTACATCCTCCCTAACACTTGTTATTGTCTGTTTTTTTTAATGATAGCCATCCTAAGAGATATAAAGTGATATCGCAGTGAAGTTTTAATTTGCATTTCCCTGCTAGCCAATAGTTTTGAGCATCTTTGATGTGTTTTTCAATGTACGTCTTCTTTACAGAAAGGTCTAGTCAGATCCTCTGTCCATTCTTTAATTGGATAATCTTTTTATTAATGGCAAAAGTCCTTTATATATTCTAGATACAAGTTGCTTACTAGATTTATGATTTGAAAAAATTTTCTTCTGTTCTCTGGATTGCCTCTTCATTTTCTTGATGATATCCTTTGAAGCAGGAAAGTTTAATTTTCATGAATTTTCTCTATTTTTACTTTACCACTTATACTTTTGTTGTCACATCTAAGGCTTCGCTTAATCCAAAGTCAGAAAGACTCATTCCTATATTTCCCTTTAGAGTTTCATGATCATAGCTTTTACATCTATGATCATTTTCTAGTTAATTATGATATATGATACGTGAGGAAGGGATCCGACTTCACTCTTTGCATGTCTCAGCATCATTTGTTGAAAAGTCTATTATTTCCTATTGAATTGTCTTGGTACATCTGTTGAAAATCAATTGACAATAAATGTAAGGGTTTATTTCTGGACTTGTGATTCTACTCCATTGATGATATGTCTAATTTATCCCAGTACCACACTCTCTTGATTCAGATTGTAGTTCTGTAGTAAGCTTTGAAATCACGAAGTGTGAGTCCTCCAACTTTCTTCTTCTTTTTCAGGATTGTTTTGGCTATTCTGGGTCTTGAATTTCCATATAAATTTTAGAATCAACTTGTCAAAGAAGTCATGGGATTCTGGAATTCTGATAAGGATTTCACTGAATCTGTAGATCAATTTGGTGGTACTGCTGTCTTAGCAACATAAGTCTTCCAACCCATAAACATAGAATGGCTTTCAATTTATTTAGTTATTTAATTTATTTAAACAATATTTTGTAGTTTTGGAGGTAAATGTTTTGCTCTTTTGTCACATTTATTCCTGTGTATGTTGTTCTTTTTCACACTATGATGAATAAAATTGCTTTATTTCATTTTCAGGTTGTTTGCTGTTAAGTACAGAAATACAATCGAGTGGCCAGGCGCAGTGGCTCACACCTGTAATCCTAGCACTTTGGGAAACTGAGGCAGGCGCATCACCTGAGGTCAGGAGTTCGAGACCAGCCTGGCCAATGTGGTGAAACCACGTCTCTACTAAAAATACAAAACTTAGCCGGGCATGGTGGCAGGCACCTGTAATCCCAGCTACTCGGGAGGCTGAGCCAGGAGAATCGCTTGAACCTGGGAGGCGGAGGTTGTAGTGAGCCAAGATCGCACCATTGCAGTCCAGCCTAGGTGACAAGAGCGAAACTCCGTCTCAAAAAATAAAAAAAGAAATAATTTACAATTGAGTTTTATATTTTTATGTATTTATCTTGTATCCAGAAACCTTGCTACAATTGTTTATGAACTTTAATAGTGTTGTGTTTTACTTTTTTAGCTACATACAAGATCAAACAGAGATAGTATAGTTTGACTTCTCCCTTCCCAATCTGAGTAATTTTTATTTCATTTCCTTGTACAATTGCTCTTACTCCAGTATAATATTGAATGGAAGGAGTAAAAGCAGACATCCTTGTCTCGTTCCTGATCTTAGAAGGAAAGCATTCAGTCTTTTACTATTACATACATTTGCTTAGATTTTTCATAGATGCCCTTTAGCAGGTGAGAGGCCCTCTTCTAATCCTAGTTTGCTGATTATTTACATCATGAAGGATTTTGTGAAATCCTTTTTCTGTATCTGTTGAGATAAAAATGTAGTTTTTTCTTCATTCTATTGATACGGTGTATTACGTTAATTGATTTTCAGATATTAAACTGACCTTGCACTCCTGGGATAAATCTCACTTGGTCACCTTTTTATATGTTGCTGAATGGGTTCATATTTTGTGGAGGAGTTTTATATCTATATTCATAAAGGATATTAGTTATTTTCTCATGATATCTTTGTCTCATTTAGCTGTCAGGGTAATACTGCTCTCAAAGAATGAACTGGGTATTCTAAGTATTATAATGCATTATCTAATTTAATCTTCATACTGAAGTTGTGAGATGGGGCGCCAATATTGGTCCCACTGACCAGATGAGGATATGGAGGTTTAGCAATATTAGTCATGGTTACACAGCCAGTGAAGTGGCAAAGCCAGGATTTAAACCCCAACAACCCTTACTCCCAACCCTGTGCCCTTTACCACCAATGAAGAACTTACTCCCACAGGCTAATAAGCCCCTTATAAATCAGCCAATGAGCTAACGAGATTTTGTATCTTGGAAACTCACCCTAACTCAACACCCTTCTGAACTATACAGTGAGAGCTTACTTTTAGTTCACTCCTCCCAGGAACTGTATCATTCAAGATCAACAATGTCATCTTAGAATAATCAGTGGTGGAACTGATTTTCAGACAACTAAAACTAAACCCACAGTTAATCTGAAAAAAGTAACATTTACACACACACACCCCCACCACTTAGAAACATCTCAAATAAGCTTACAAACATATTATGTCCAGTATACACCAGGGAAAAGAAATGGTCAAAGACTAACTTTTCTAGGATTATGCTTTACTACTGTGAACAAATTACTCTAGTTCACAACATCTCAGGTGTAAGATCAATATGGTTATGATAGAAAAGTGTAAATAGGGGAGTGGGGTCTTGTAAATGACTTAATTCTCGTAAGTTTTGTTTCACCAGGTGGTTTCTCAAGATAAAACAATCTAACAGAAAACATTCTGGTCTCTGTGTTTCAGTTTCTTATTTATGAAATCAAAATTCTTGCCCTTGTTGTTTCATTAGAATGTTGTAAATGTCATAAAAATGCCAAGAATGTAGGAAACAAAACTCTTGAGAGGCACAAGATGGAATTTTATTACCAACAACTTTCACTAATTCAAACATTTTTGGGGGGCCTAATGTGTGCCAGGGACCATACTGGAGGCTGAGCAGCACTGGCCCTTGAAGAGTTCTCAGTGGGTACAGAACCACAGAAACAGAGCCTGACAGTGCTTACCACAGTTAAAAAAAAAAAAAAAAAAAAAGAGTCTGATGAGGCCTTTAATGGACAGTTAAAAGTCATGTGCTTTGGAAACTTAAGAGAGGGAAAAATTAGCTCTGCCTGTGGAGATTAAGGAAGGCTTCAGAGAGGATGGAGTGTTTTTTTAACGACCAGTAGTTTACAAAGCAAAAAACAGGTTGAACGGTATCCCAGACACCAGGAAAGCCCATTCTTTCTTTTCTATTGTTTACCTGGAACCAAAACTCTCTTCCACCCTAGCCAGGCAGCAGTAAGAACATCCAGGACTGGAGCCAGGATATGAACCCCAGAGCCTGAGCTCTTAACCACTACTTTCATGATTAAATATAATTAACAATTACAATCAAATGAGAATCTGACCCTGGGCAACTTACTAAACCTCTCTAGGCCATGGTTTCCTCATCTGTAATGTAAGATAATAGTAGCTATTCATAAGACTTGTTAGAAGGTTTAAATGGGTTAATGCTAAGTATTCAGAACAGTACCTGGCACATTGCAAGCATAAATATTCATTATTGCAAAAATTCATTGCAAGAATAAATATTCATTATTATTATTTTGAGTCCCTGTCACATCACCTGCCCTGGTCAGTCCAGGACTTACTAAGATTCATACATTTCAAAAGGTCCCTATTCACAATGCGTATGTTCAACCCACTTGACAATTCCCTTCACCTAACAACTGTTTGTGGTTGCTGTCTAAGGACATATGGGGACTGAGAGAATGCTTCCTAATACACATGGTTTACAATCCAAGTAACCTAAATAGCATCTTTCATAATCAGGATCATATCACCATTGCATTTTGTGTGTTGCTGTGAGACAGAAAATACAAGGGCACATCTTAGTACAGAGATTGCAATAACAGTTGAATAAACATGCAATCCGATACCTCACATCTGGCATGTCATCATCCCCAATATTTTACTGACAATCAAATATGTTTAAGGCTGTGGCTACTTCATAGATACAAATGTCCTTATCAGGACATTAACGTGCACCAAACCTCTCTCAATAAAAGCTGTCACAAACAACAATCTCTTCTAAGCTGTCATGGAAGCTACTGTGTTTGTAACAGAACCATTCATCTAAGAGACAGTTGCCAAAGCCCATCTCAACAAAATATCAGGCAAGTCACAGAGCACAGAGGCAGATCCAGGGAAGAGGGTAGGCATACAGTGAGCAACTGGGACCTTTGTAAATGGCCGAAAAAACTCAGCTTATTAACATATGTTAAATATTACCCCAGAAGCTGTAAAGCTTTGGGGTGACAAATATTTCCCCCAAAGGTGGGGGGACTACAATGAAATAAAGAAAAATTTTTTTTAATAAATTAAACATCCTGGGCAGCAAGTTTCACTATCACACCTTTAAGACTGTGTTCTAAAAGGCTAAGAGGGAAAGGAGAGTACCTTGACACAAGAACAAACTTTAAAAAAAAATAAGGCTAGGTGTGGTGGTTCACACCTAGTGCTAGTGTAATCCTAGCACTTTGGGAGGCTGAGGCAGGAGGATCACCTGAGGTCAGGAGTTAGAGACCAACCTGGCCAACATAGTGAAACCCCATCTCTACTAAAATACAAAATTAGCCGAGCATGGTGGATGCATGCCTGTAATCCCAGCCACTGGGGAGGCTGAGGCAGGAGAATCACTTGAACCCGGGAGGCGGAGGTTGCAGTGAGATGATGCCATTGCACTCCAGCCTGGGCAACAAAAGCAAAACTCCATCTCAAAAATAATAATAATAATAATAATAATATCCTAATGGGCTTTGAAGAACAAATTTGATTTTATTATTTAGCTAGAACTGAAACATGAGGAAAGGGAAGGTAGGCAGACGGAATAATCTGCAGGGTATGCATAGCAGGTCAATATCAAGCCAATCAAACACATTTGGATTGCATGTTTATTTGATTATAATTAACAATTATAATCAAATGAGAATCTGTAGCACACTGTAAAGTACCCAGTGTTTTCGTTCTCTAAAATCTACCCACCTCTGTCCAAAGGCAGTACAAATACAAGATCACTTGCCAGGAATCTATTACAAAGGATAACACGGCCATCAAAAACATTACTGGCAGAGAGAAGCCCCCAACCCTCTAGGAATAAACCACGTCTACTCTCATGTACAAGCTGAACGAAAAATACTCAGCAGAGATGTGCATCCCGTTCGTTCCATTTGTGGTGTGAGCCTATGGACATTCAAAGAATGGATGTGGATGTTTTCCTCTCTCTCTCCCATCACCATCTTACCATAATACATGAATGTTGGAATTATGCGTCTCTGAGCTGGGCCAGCTGACTGACACACTCAAGTGGCCAGGGCACCTGTTGAAGTCCCGGACCGATGTCCTAAAACCTATAATAAGAATGCCCTGTTCTCCTCCTCCGCCCTAGCACTGCCACTCTCTGACCACATGTCCCCTGAGCTCAACACCTCAGCCACCCACAAGTGGAAGGGAGAGATGCTCTCCAAACACCCCTGCACCCCTCCCTGCCCATCGTGACCCTGCCATGACTCCCCTGGGTGAACCCCCCCCCCAAGTAAACACCACACCACAGTGGACCCAGGCAATATGGTTTGCTTTCTAACTCTTGCTATTTTCCACATTTTTCTTTAATGAATATCCTTTACTCAGAACCAGAGGAAAAAATAAACTTGACACAATTATCTTTTTTCTTCTGATTCCAAAAGTAACATATGCTTGCGATTGAAAAAATCCCATTAACACAGAAACATAATAGAAACCGAGTCTCCTATAATCTCATCTCCCTGTGGCAACCACTATTAGTAGACTGTAAATTCCTCCAGATTTTTTTCTAGGATCCTGCCCATGAACACACTTCTGTATTTAAATTTATCAAGTTGAACAGTCTCTAAAATAGCACCTTTAGTGAGAGACCAACAGAACACTACCACCAATAATGATCATTTATTTTAAAAAGACCACTTTAAACACATACTATCACTGGAACGGGATAAAACAGATAACAACAATAATAAATCAGAGACACGCTTTCACATAAAATGGAAGGCCACAGCAGCAGATGAGTGAGGAACTGAAACTCTAGAGGTGGGGACCCGGTGGGGAGGAGAACAGAGAAACATCGTTGAATCCAGGCCTGTGCTGCTAAGAACACAAATGTCCACCCACTCTCTACTTCCCTCTGATGCTGCGGAGGGCCACTGTGAGGGAGGCCTGATGAACCTCTGCCCAGCGACAGTCCCTTCCATCATTTGTGGCTCTGATCTCTAAAAGTCTGCCCTGGAGCTCCCCGTCCCCCTGTTCTTTGACAGAAACCCTAAGAAAGGAGGGCTCAGCTCAATTTCTCCCTTAACCACACAGCCCTCTAACTGAGCTAGGGATGCTTAACTCTGCTTGATGGTTCCAAAGTGTTCTTTCCTACTTTTCCAACAAGTCCTGAACAGGTTTAACTTCTAAAAGCATTAATTTTTTAAAAATATGATATAACTTCCCTTTTTTTGACTTTTAAGTTCAGGGGTACATGTGCAGGTTTGTTATATGGGTAAAATCGTGTCATGGGATTTTGTTGTACAGATTATTTTGTTGCCCAGGTATTAAGCCTGGTACCCATTTGTTATTTTTCCCAATCCTCTCCCTCCTCCTACCCTCCATCAGGCCCCGTGTCTATTGCTCTCATCTATGTGTCGGTGTCCATGTGTTCTCCTTATTTAGCTCTCTCTTACAAGTGAGAACATGCGATATTTGGTTTTCTGTTTAAATTAATTAAACCATTAATTTTAAGAATTCAAAGAACTTCTTCATACATAATTACATTTTCTCTCAACATTGCTGAGAGGTAGAAAGAAACATGCTGACTTACCGGCCCCATTCTACTGGTGATGGCAACAAGGCTCAAAGAGCTTGTATGGTTGGCCCATATAACTATAACTATACATCACAAATAGGTATAGTTTTGGACCAACTGAAGAATTTGGGAAGAGGAAGGTAGAAATGTTGGCATTTTCTTCTGACCTTGATGTACCTCCCGTCCCACTGTTCTGCTCTCTGCTTTTAGACACCACTTACACTCGATCAACATCTTTCCATGCTTATCCATGGGGCCATGTACTCCTCAAAGAAATCCCTCAGCACCTGGTTTACTTTGGTACCTTCCTTAAAAATGCACACTTTACCACTGTGAAGTTCAGCATCTAAGTGATTAATCAACTCACTGTGGATGAGCTTCACAGTGCCTTGCTTCCTCATCTCCCACGCCCATCGCCCACATTCACATCAGTTGACCGTATTTATGGCCACACCTCGAAACTCATCCCCTGAAATCTCTCCATCTCTAATCTCAGTGCTGCCTCTCCCATGCATGACCAGAGCCTCCTGTCCTGCCTCCTCTCCTACATGCACCAGAGCCTCCGAACAGCATGCCCCATGGCCTACCAGCCCCTCCAGCTTCACCCTGTCACTTTCCCAACTTAAGACTCCTATGACCAAGCCATAACAACTGTCAAAATATGAATAAACCCAATAACCTTCCTGTAAAGAAAATCACAGAATCATGCCAATGGGTTCCCTCACAAGTAATATGCATCATAGACCTACATTTAAAACATACAACTATAAACTCTTAGAACAAGACACAGGAGAAAGTTTTCAGGACCTAGGGCTAGGCAATGAGTTCTCAGATTCAACACCAAAAGCATGACTCACAAAAGGAAAAACTAATAAATAAGACCTCATCAAAATTAAAACTTTCGCTGTTAAAAGTCTTGCTCTGCTAAAAGTTCTTTTGCTTTGCCCATGAGAAAAGATGAAAAGATAAGCTACAGGTAAGGAGAAAATCTTTGCAAACCACATATCCAAAAAAGGGAGTTGTATCTAGAAAAAAGAATTCCAAAAACACAACAGTAACAACATAAACCCTCCAATTAGAAAACGAACAAAAGACATGAACAGACATTTCACTGAAGAGGATATACAGATGGCAAATAAGCACATGAAAAGATGTTCAAAATTGTTAGTCTTTAAGGAAATGCAAATTAAAACCACATGAGGTATCGATTACACACCTATCACAATGAAAATAAACAATGGTGATGACACCAAATGCTGGTGAGGATGCAGAGAAACTAGATTGCAGGTGAGAATGTAAAGTGGTACAGCTACTCTGGAAAACACTTGGGCAGTTTAAAAGAAAAAAATACTGAATGTACAAATACCATATGAGCCAGCAAATTACACTCGTGGGCATTTATCCCATGTAAGTGAATACTTAGTTTCATACAAAGACCTATACGTGTATGTTCACAGTGGATTTGAAATGCCTAAACACTGGAATCAGCCCAGATGCCCTTGAACAGCAGAATGGTTAAACAAACTGTGGTACATACACACCACAGAATACTACTCAATGATAAAAAGGAACAAACTTGATACACACAACCTGGATGAATCTCCCGGGAATTAAGCTGAGTTGAAAAAAAGCCAATCCCAAAAGGTTCATGTAGTCTGATTCCATTTATATAACATGTTTGAAATGACAAAATTTTAGAAACAGAGGACAGATCGGTGGTTGCCAGCAGTTAGGGAGAAGGGCAACCCGGGTCCTGTGGTGTTGGAGCTGTTCTGTATTCTGATTGTGGCGGTGGAGACATGAACGTGCACAAGACTAACACACAACAAGTAGTGTACACAACTTAGTACGTACACACAAACGAGTTCAAGTAAAACTGGGAAAATCTGAGTCGTATCACTGGGTTGTATGGATGCCAATATCCTGCTTGTTGCAATATTACACTCCAGTTTTGCAAAATGTAACCATATTGGGGGGAAATGGGCAACATGCATAAAGGATCCCTTTGTGTATTATTTCTTACCATTGCACGTGAATCTACAATATCTCAAATAAAAAAGAAAGTAATACTCTCTGCTAATACTCACTGCTGAGTAGTTCTTTTACTCATCCCTGTCTGTCAATGATAACATCTATACTGTACATCTGTACTAAGCTTGTTCTACTTTTCAAAAGCCCACAATAACCTTCATTTGAGAAAAGCAATGAGGCCCCCTCTCGGCCCTCCCACTATCCTCCTCCATTCTGCATCAGAGGAAAAGAGGTTCCTTTCCCTTTGAAGTCTCTTCTGGGTTTTGCTCCATCAAATACATCCTCAACTCATAAATTCTTTTCCCCAACTAACCAAATGGCCAAGTGTCTCCCCTTGTCCTAGAAAAAGTCTTCTCTTAATTTGTTCTGCCCTTCAGGATACCGTGTCTCCTTCCATGCATGGTTAAACTCTCTGAAGACCTAGTCATGGTAATGTTCCCTCTAGGTAGAAAGGGAACATAAACTGAAGAACAAAACTAGTGTCATTCATTTCCTGCACCAAAACCTCATAAAGACTGCTTCAAATGTTAGCATCATTCTCTGCTCACTTGTTTATCAACTCTAAAAATGTGGTCCTGTCTTCTTGGACCCAGACTGCAGCTAGCCCAGCAGCTCTCAAACCTGGCTGATCACCCAAATGACTCACGGAGCATTTAGAAATACAGTTTCCCAGGCCACACTCCCACATATTCTTAGTCAGTAGTTGTTTTGTCTTTTAAGCTCTTTGAGTGTTTCTGTTGATAGTGAGCCTTGGGAACCACTAATCTGTCTTCCCATTTATGAAAAAGGCAATCACTTTAACTCTCCCAGTGCTACAGACATTCCATTTAAAATCCATGCCAGTTTTGCCCTTGATAAATTGTGAGCCTGGGCATCATAGGCCATTATCAGATCACTTCTCTGATGATGAGGCTTCAAACTACCCCTGCAACTTCAATCTGACTGAGCTCTAGGCAGGAATTTCCAACTCCTTACAGGTCATCTCCATCTGGATGGTCACCCAGTACATCAAGCATATGACAAAACTTAACTCTTCATTCCTCTCCTCTACAAACCTGCTTCTCCTGCCTCCACTCCCCATCTCGCTTAACAGTACCACCATCCTCCCCATGACCCAGAAGTGGAACCTGAAATTAAACTCCTCCTTCTTTTTCACAAATCTCATCCCATCAGCCAATTCTGTTGGTTTTATCTCTGAAACTCCTTCCTCCCACCAGCACTGCCTGCATCCTAGTGCAGGCCTCAGGCTCTCCTATCGGACTACTATAATAGCCATCTAACTTGTCTTCACGCCTTCAGACCTAGTTTTGTCGAACACAGGCTGAGACATGTCATCTCTTCTGAAAAAAATGTAATGGCTTCCGTCTGCCCCCAGTATGAGTGCCAGGCACCCTGGCATGGCACTTGGACCCGCAACGACACAATGCTGGCTCCTGTACCCCTCTCCCAGGAGAGATTTTCATTTCTAAGCACATCAGGGCTGTGCCCTTCCAGGCCTCCATGCCTTTATCACACATTCCTTCAGACAGAATGCCCTTCCCTTCTCCTTTTCCCCACAGGGGCAAGTCTGAACCTGTGCTCCAGAACTTGCCTGAAGTTATATGCAACAGTCCTAAAACTACATACAAATATGTGATTTTTCTGGTGGAAAGGGTCCATAGCTTTCCACAGATTCTCCAACGGGTCTATAATCCAAAATAAGTTTAAAAACTGCTACATGATCTTTTTCCCAAAGTTCAAAGTTAGCTAAGTCTGTCTGTCTCATGCTCTTTCATTCTCAAACATATACAAGTAAATTCCCCAATCATAAATAATCACACTTTGTGCTGCTCCACTACTAAACCAGGTATATCTCTAGTACAGAATATACTTCCTTCCATATCAATACTGGAGTCATTTGTATTGACTGGCTTGGTTGTAAATGTCAGCTCCACAGCTTATTTACTATGTGACCTCAAGCAAATAACTTGACCTTGCTGGACCTCACTTTCCTCAGCAGCAAAATGGGCATAATTACAGTACCTATATTATTGGGTTGTTTTTGAGGAATAATCAAGATAGCACATCCTATAACAATGGGAAAGTGCCTGGTATGTTAACTGCTCACACAGGTCAGCTTTTTAAGTTATTTTATGTCTGTTGTCCCCATCACACTCAAAGCACAGTGCAGGCCCTCAATAAACGATTTATGAATCCACGTCTTCCTGAATCCCAGGGCTCATCCACTGCCACAGCAAAGCTGTTGGAAAGCATAACTTGGTAATACTTTCACGTTCTTTTCCTTCTACCTCCCTTATGACCAATTCTTGAGCCATCTTTAATTAGCTATTTTGTACCCGGATTGCACAAGAGCTCACACCTTGTGCATACACTTTTGCATACCCCCCACACATTAAGCTTCCCAATCAAAATGCTGATGACGCTGGCCCTGCTATTCTCACAGGAACCAAACTATTTCAAAAATTCCCCATTACTCATCTGTTCTGAGCATTCCAGAATTAACCCTTGCTCTGCTATTGTCCATATTTTGTGCAGAAATCTTTTCTATCTCTTCAACTAACATTTGCCAACACAAAAAATAGGCCTTCTTCTTTCTCAATCTAAGATCATTAAATAAACATCTTCCTCTTTTTTTCCTTTTTTCTTTCTAGCCACTTCCTCCCACAGGAGAGGCCCTCAGGGCTTACAGGCTTAATCACCTACGTTCTCTGTTTGAACCATAATTCATCTCCCATAAGCATTTATTCAGCAAACATTACTGACACCTTCTATATTCCAGGCCTTGAAATACATCCTGTGATTGGTGGGGTCCCGGCTTTGGGAGCTTCTAGCCTGTTCTACCACATAGCTGTTTGTTTCACGCTTCTAACCAATTAACTTGAAATAACACCCTGAATCAGAGGTCTGAAAGAGGAAATCAAAGATGCCACATGATGTTCATATGGAGCTCCAAGAAGAACACTTTGCCAAGGCCTGGAGACCCTCCAGGGCTGGGAGTCTATGGCCATTTCCACACCAGGGCTCTGGAGTCTCCACTGACAAAGCCTACCTCCCTGGTCCTCAAAGAGCTGTTGTGAGAACATACTATCTTATAAAAGGATGATTCTGCAATTTTTTGACCAGTCCTCTGCATCCAGAGGAGTGTAGCGACCACAGGTTTCAGTCTCTTTGCTGTACTGACTAATCAATACACACTCTCACTTGCTTGTGTGCACTCTCATTCTGATACCCCCTTGTCAGTTCTGCCACTACCTCATTTAAAAAGCCCCCTTTCCTCTTCTGACTTCGGCTCCTATGAAGTAAAGAAAGATGCAATCCTAAGTCCTATGCTGTCCTGGTGGGCAGGGCACAGGTCAGCAGCGGGGGAGGACTGACTAGAGACACCCTCCCCCTCATCTTCGCTGGTCCTCACAATTCAGGTCTCTGGGGCTGACCAGTAGTCCTGGTATCCCAGTAAGAAAGGGTCCTTCCTTGGAGCTGACCTAAGCAAGGATCCTGAAGACATCTGCTTGCAAAAGGAGAAAGTCAACAGTGGCCAGGAAGATGTCTGGAAGCAACAGCTCTGCCCAGACTGCTTACAGGATCCTAGGGCGCTAGAACCTTCCAGACATCCTCCTGGCCACTACCGAGGCCAGCCTTGTGATCTGGGATCCTCTCCGCTACGTTATTTGAGATGATTTCTTCCTGCCAGCATCAGGCCAGGTGCCCTCGACCTTGGTAGCCAAGAATAG
The DNA here is from genome assembly GCF_028885625.2 of Pongo pygmaeus. Taxonomy (NCBI): domain Eukaryota; kingdom Metazoa; phylum Chordata; class Mammalia; order Primates; family Hominidae; genus Pongo; species Pongo pygmaeus. The sequence goes on from NC_072382.2 coordinate 63,405,780, forward strand.
GCTTCAAAAGGCTAAGTGGAAGGTGACCATCTTCAAAGGGCTCTCAAACTTCTCAGAAAGCTTTGGCACACAGTCCTGACCTCAGGTCAGTTTCCTGCAAATGAACCTGAGATAGCTCCATGAGGGAAGGGACCACGTCTGTCTGGTTCACTACAGTATCCCTGACAACCCCTAGCACAGGGCTGGAATACAGCTGCGCTGGAGCTCAATACTGATTCACTGGATTTATGTATAATGGTCTCTACCAAGGAAGGAACAAAAGCTCTGTAGAAAAGTCCAAGATGTAGAGTCAGACAGCCCTGAATTTGAAACCTGCTAGCTATACCATTTATATTGGCCATGTGGCAAGCCACTTTACCCCTCTCAGACTCAGCTTCCTGTCTATACAGTGAGGATGACAATACCAGCTTCAAAGCATTGTTAAGAGCATTAGACAGAATTGTATGTGAAGCCTTTAGCATAGTGCTTGGCAGAGAGCACTTCTTTGTTTTCAGTTCATAAGCACTTACATACCTCTCACTATATGCTAGATACAGTTCAAACATTGCAGGGGGTGGTGGTATTCCAGATAACAATTAGTTCATTTAATTCTTCTAACAATCCTATGCAGTAAGATCTATCTAATCCTCCTTTTCAGTTGAGGAAATTGAGACAGAGAAGTAAGGTAACCCGATAAAAATCTGATATCTAGAAGTGCAGGGCCAGGATTCATATTATCTACAGAGTCCAGACTGTTAAGTGCTATATACTTCTCTGCCTCTACAGCAAGCAACCAGTGAAGGTTAGTTCCTGTCCCTGCCCTATTTGATTATGGGGTCTATCTGACTGGGGTTTTCAGTTGCAAAAGAAACATATTCAGGTGTTCCCGTGGTTTGCTATTTATTTTGTTTTGTTTTAAACTACAGCCTGCTCCTCTGAAATCCAATTTTGGATAACTTTGTTGATCAAGAACTTCCCTCTCATCTTGTCCTCCTGCTATCTCCTCTCCCATGATCTACCAGGAAAAGAGTCACACACAGCTGTGTAAAAACAAAAAATGAAGAAGACAAGCACAGAGAAAGAGAGAGCCCCAGGGAGTGAGCACACATGCCCTTAGGAACCACGTCAAAGGACGTCTCGTACCCCTTCTAGTAATCCATAAAAACGACTGCCTACACATAAGGGTGCCCACAGCAGAAGCCACCTATCCACACAGAGCCCAAACACATAAAGTCTCAGCTCCCCAAAGACCAAGTTAGCAGAAAGCGAATGAAGCCATCTCCTCCGGTGGCCAAAAACCTCATCATAAAGAGAGTTGTCCTTTTTTCTCCTTTCTAAGATGGCATTTGCCCTACTGCCAACCATGAACAAAATTTCATTACCAAAATAAATCACTTGACCTTGCTTCTCCAATGGCTTGGGATTAGTAACATCACAAAGCACTCTACAAATGCCCTGAAATATTGGAAAAACCATAACCCTTTCAAGTAAAAAACACTTGGTATTTCACTAAAAGACTAAATCATTTTTATTTTACTGCATGGAATTCAAAAATGCTTTAAATGTTTTCATTTTCAAAATCCTTAGAAAAAAAGTATGCTCTTTAAGGCCTTAAGAAACCCTGACTCCTGGTCTGGTTTGGGTCCCAATTCATGTATGGTAAGATGGAGAACAGGCCAAAAGCCCAGGACAGTAGCTCTGGCCCCACACTGCTCATATGATTCAATTCTCGAGTGGCTGGGGCCTCAACGTGGAGGCTCCCAAGTCAACTGTCTCTCATCCTCCAAGTCACAGGCAGGTCAGAGGCAGCTCCCAGTCAACCAGGGCAGTTCCTCTTAAGGGGTCCAGTTTCCACCACCAACAGTCCCATTAACCACCATGGTTCCCTTCCAAGGTAGCAGTAGAAGCAAAGCTCCTCATGTCGACCAGAGAGAGGGAGTTCAGGAGGGATGTTTCCTCCCCAAGGCAGCTGCCTGGAGGTGGGGGTGGCTGCAGGACAATACAGCCAACGCATCTTCTGAGCCCCAATTAGGATACACACTCTCCCAGGCTGTATACTCCACTTGCTGAAAAACCCACAACCAGTAGGATTGTTCTTTCCAAATGAGTTAAAATTCCTAATGCTGCTTGCTCAAAAGGACTGTCCTATTTTAAATCAGGTTAGCCACCAACACAATCACTAAATGTGCTGCTGAGTTAAGGAGAAAAGAATCCATACATCAAAACCATGCACACTCAGGAAGCACTCAGAATTTAAGTTATGCTGGGTACCCAAGACAGGCTAGGCTCCCAAGCAGCACCACATTTGTCAAAACTGACCCTCTTGCTCAGTGACAAGAAACAAAACCATAGCATCACAAAATGGAAGAGTGCAAAGGACCCATGGACATCATCAACTACTTTACCATCTTATTTTACACAGGAGAAAACTGAGACCAAGACCAAGGGTAAAATCTTCAAGTTCACTGTTGATACAACTACTCACATCCAAAGCTTCTCTTTGTTCTTCTTAGTCTGCTGCCTCTGAGACCCAATTACCAACAGGAGCTCTTATACAATTATTTTCACATAAAAATATTTATATAATTGAATTATAGGCAAATTGGTTAAATCCACCAGGGCTGCTGTCTATAAAGTAAAATCTCAATGGAGAACAATACAAAATTGGAGTTGACAAAAGTTAACTTGTGCTTTGAATTATGTTCACAGCCCCAAAACCTTATTCCTGAAAGGACAGGACCTTTCCCAGTATTTCCTATGGGAAATGAAGTGCAGTGGTTATGCCCCACTGGGATTTCTAACACTATGCCTTTGTTTTAAATTGAAACCATTTTTGGGTAAGCAAATGAGAGTTGTACAAGGTAGTGTCCCAAAGCTACCCTTCACTACCCATAATAAAATCATCTTCAAAGAAGCTTCAAAGATTAAAATGCTTTTCTCTGCCTTTAAGAAAGGGAGCTGCATTTTCAGGTATGAAAACAAGACCCACAAAGCAAACAGCCAGGCTGAGATAAAGAGACCAGGAAAGATCCAGACATACAGAAAATCTAGGGCCCTGAAACTCTCTTCCCATAGTAGCTGAGATGTTTCATCCCCAGTCCATTTCACCAGATACGAAGAGGCTTCCCTGGCTACAAAGGATATTATGGGAGCATAAAACAAATGCTAAAGGCCTGGGTCTCCTTCTCCCCTGTGTGTGACAGGCTGAGAGACTCCAATGCTGCAGAAAGCAAAATTTTCCTTGTTTCCATTACATCATCCAAGTTGGAGAGGAGGAGGGCGGGGTGGGGGCACAGCTGGTGGCAGCTGCACCACCATCTGCTTTCTCCTTAGCAGTGTGTGCTAGTTGAAGCCACAGTCTCCTACGGCTCCTGACAGAGGAAGTGCAGTATTAAAGGTACAACACCTTATTATGAAAAAGACTTCCAATTGTTTAGAAATAATCACTCCCATGATAAGTTAACAACCTCAGGTAAAATACTGAGCCAGTTCTCTTTGAGTTTAGGTTATTTGTGTTTGCATCTTTTTAGACTCAGCTACAGTGCGAACTCTGTCAACTCAACGTGCTCAATTAGACAAGCAGAATGTTCAAGCAACTACACCTGCCATCTGCTTCCCAAAAGGTAAGCAGCCAAAAAGTACAGGTCTGCAGCTGGAAGCATTTATGGAAGGAAGTTAGGGGGTGCCCAAACCCAGCAAGCAAGCTCCAGACCGGCAGGTGGATCCTTGCTGCTGCCCTAGGCATCCAGAGCCAAATAGTTAACAGGTCTCTCTCTCCTTGGCACTCTTGGTGTTTCCTTCAGAATGCCCTTCAAGGCAACCCCCAAAGAAGGGGAGATGGTGACAGTGACCCGGGGTGCTAATGCCTTGTCTGACCATTCAACTGCAAACTGGCAGCAAAGCAGCAAATTGGTGGTTCAGAGGCTGATCAAGCCCATGCACATACATGTCTTCTCTGGCCTGTACAGAGTTGCTTTAAAAAAAAAAAAAAAGTGCTGGCTTTTTAAAAAGAGTAGATTTCATATAAGCATCTAGAATGCTGGCTCTTCCTCAAGGGGGCTGGGGGCAATCAAAGGATTCGGCAGCACCAGGCCCCCATTCCTAGTGGCATCAGTTACCTAGAGGTAAGTGGCAGTATTTCCTTGCGATCTGGTCTGCATTCAGAAGACCTCCTCCCCACCATCTGGTGTCTGTACATGCCACTGCAACTACTTATATTCCTGCCTGGACCCCTGGAGCTTCTGACGTAATGCCACTACGCATGTAGAAGAAGAAAAGCCCAAGGGGTGATTTCCCAAAGGTCCTTTATTGACTCTCCTTTTTAGTTGAGGGTTAGTCCTTTGGATGACCCACTAAACTTCTACAAATATCACTCAACCCCATACAATGAACGGCTCTTGCTGCAAGACCAGCTACAATCTATCCCCTACCACAACAGCAGGTTGTAGTATTTCAAAGGAGTGTTCCTGGCCACTTACCATACATTTTGCCTTCATCTGATAAGATGATTTTCCTCCTCCCACACGGCGGATAGATAGCCAGGGCCTCCTGAAAGCTTTGCTCAATGTCGGGGCTCCAGACCCCTTCCGCATCATTGTCAATTGGCTTATCTGCAGAGTCACTCATCCTTTCCATGTTTTCGGCAGGGCTCTCGCTGCCGCTCCAGCTGCTGGGCTCAATTTTGGCGGTGGGATTTTCCAAGCCGAAGCCTGGAGCCTTTTCAAGAAAATAAACCTAGAAGAGAAAACCAAAAACAGTGTAAGGATGTGGTAACCACAAACATAATGCTCTTGCTAGCTCTAGTGCAAGTTCTTCAGTCACCAGCTTTTTTCATTTCATTATTTCAGTCTTTTTGGGGGTACAGGTGGTTTTGGGTTACATGGTTAAGTTCTTTAGTGGTGAGTTCTGAGATTTTGGTTCAGTCACCAGCTTTGCTTGGAGAACTCCTACTGGAGAATATGGAATTTTGAGATCCAAGTGGTTTTATTATCTAAGTATCATGTTAAGCACCCACACAGAAATGCAATGGTGGGCAGAAGCTGGATAATCTTCACAGACGAGAGGAAATTTATATGGAAGAATAGTACTCACTCGGAGTTGCAAGTTTGCAGTGATTCATACGAAAACCATTTACTGAGTGCCTACTATCTACCAGGGGCACTTTGCTAAATGATCATCAAATCTCCAAAGCAGAACAAGTTATTTATAAGAAAATAAAGTTTTTTAAAATGTCCACTTCACCATGGCAACTGGCAACATAACTCGGAAACTCTGTTAGTTTCACTATCCCAATATGAGATCATCAAGATGCAAGATGGTGGCAGGATCAAGGAGGGAAGCAGGAAGATTATTTTGGTATCACACATACTCATTCTACTGAGACAGCAATGCTGGCTGACCTGGACCTATGTCATTTATCTCTGGGGCTTTTACCCTGTAGAATCAGGTCACTTTGCCACTCTCAGCTCCTAGACTGTAACCTTGAAGTAGGGACCAAGCTGTCCCCAGTCCTGACTTCCCTGCAACAACTACCGCAAGTGCCTAGCACACCTGTGAAATATTCTCTATTGACATGGAGCACTCTGTCTTGTAGCCTATGCTGAATTCCTAATCACACGAAAACTGTGGGGGAGTATTTCATTTCTTTTTCTGTACAATGAAGATCACAGAACCAAAAAAAAAATCTCTGAAAGATTTATTCCCCTTAAATTATGTATATAACCCATGGTCATAAAGGGATAAGCTTTCCAAACAAATGTCAAACTGGCATAACGTCAATGTGAAAATGATCTAATCACGTACTCCCTGCTGTCTGGCACACTAACTTATCAATATTCCTTTGCTGAAAAGGTATAGGATCATTAATTCAAAGGCCTCCCAAAAATGAGAGAGAAAGGATTGATCAAAAAGAGGAGGCCAAGGGCCTGAGTAGGGAGGGCTTCATGTGGCCACAGTTCCTCCCCTTCTCACCCCATCAAATCCAGGCAGTATTACAACACGGACACCCGGACACCCAGGAGGGAAGCAGGTGCTGGTGGCCACACCTGGCACCAGGGACTGCTCCATGTTCCAGGACCGTTACCTGACAGCAAGCAACCTGTCTTCTTCCCCGCTCTCTCCCAACTGTATCCTGTGCCCCTGTCCTCCCCCACCTGTGTATATCAACAGATGCCAGGTACAGAAACTCCGAGGCACATGAATATTATATAATTAATGGTATAACTATAACTAGTAGGCACTTTTGGCTTCTTCCCTTCCAGCTTTGTAGACTTGGCAGCACCTGGATTTAAAAAAAAAAATACACAAAAAACCCTCTGGTTGTCCGCCTTTAAATGCTGCTACTGAGCCATCATTCAAAGAACTTGTCAGCAAAATATTTACCACCTCTTACCAACATAGGTACATTTACACAGGACTTTCAAAATTGCCAAATGTGAAGGTATAAATTACGCCACAAGAAAGTATTTTGTGACTGACCTCCAGATGAACTTGACGATGCCTGCAGTGTGGGCCTTTTGAATTCAAACTATTACCTTTTTTGTTACGATCTAAGAGTCTTACAAAATTCAAACTGAACTATACTCTACAGTCTGTTCTAGCTCCAAAGTAGTTTATAAGATAAATTATGAGAATAAGAATGAATTATTTAAGCAGTGGCTAGCCCACCTTCTTCCTCTCCACCCTACCCACCAAACAACAACAAAAAAAGACAAAAACAAACCAAAACAACACACATGTACAAAACCACAGGCCAGTCCTTGAGCTCTGGGCAGTTCACAGCAGTATGAATTTACTCCAAGGAGCCACACTTTAAGATAAATAGTAGTTATGCCCAGTGCTCAGTCAGGATAGCAGGGAATGGGATCTAGGACAATGGCGGATAGCTGAAGGGACTGAGGGACCTTCGACTGCCTTAAAATAATGTTCTCATGTAACTGTAAGCCCCAGAGTCTCCAGACCAAAACACACCAACCACCCCCATTCAGTGCTTGAAGTCCCCTCAAAATCTACTCAACTGGTCACAGACTACCCTTGAACACCACCAACAGCAGGGAACTCATTACCTTCTCAGTACTACCCTGCTTCATACTGACATGTTGAAATGCTTCCATTTATCAGGCGAAAACCCATCTCCTGGTTAACATCTACACATCCATTCCTTGAGAGTATACCCCATCCTTCAGGGGAGCAAATCTCTCCTAAGACACCCATTTAGGTATGACAGAAGCAGCCTCCAGGATCCTAATTGTCTTCCAGACTAGAAACCATCATCCCTCTGCCCACCCTCATGAATGCATTTAGTGGCCCCCAATAAATGGCACTCAGAGGTGGACTTACTTTCCATTAAATTTCTAAGCTCCTGCCCCTCAGAGGTTGTTCCTGAATACTGTCTTTTGTGCAACTGGTGTCAGAGCTAAAAGCAGGAGTTTATATTTATTCCTATTAAATTCTATCATTTTTAGCCTCAGCCCACAGCCCAAAGATGGGAAGATTCTTCTGAATCATAACTGCACACTTAGTGTCTAAGACACTAAACAACCTCTGAAGAGCTGTCTGTCACATGGGAAGGATGTAGATCCACTTTGGGAAGTTCCAAAGAATATTCTGACTCAGCATAAGAAAAAAATTTCTGCTACTTGAACTGCTCCACAAGGGGCAGGCTGTTCTAGCAGACAGGCAGCAGAGTCTTACAGACAAGCTCTTCTTATTACTTCTATAGGTATGAATCACAACTTCCTGGTTGTTTGGGGGAATGCAGTATTAACTAGCATTAATTGATCTATCCACTTAGTAAGTACAGCCAGTTTTAAATGCTCACGTTTTTATTCATTTACTTCAAAGGAAAAGACCCTGTGTATCCAGGCTCTTGCAATTTTTCATCAACTAGAGGTCAGCAGGATGGAATTACCTAATCTGGCAATGGGCCAGGACACAGCCCCAGAAACTACCAGATACATAATCCACAGAGTTATACAGGCCTCTGGTTTTACAACCCCATCATAAGATGAAGACTTTACATATGGGCAGACAATCTCCTATCACAAGACGGGGGCTGGCTGAGAAAAGCTCCCCATACTGGATACCAAAATTACCATCCTGGCACTCCATCCCCCAGGTTCCTTCCAGTCCAGTTCAAACTCCACCTCATCCTGGAAACTGGCTTTGTATCTACAGGCTCTGAGAGTATTAACCACGCTTTAGGAGAACCCTAAAAATGTGTGGAATTGGCCAACTGTCATGCAGTCTACCTCGATTCTGAATCTATAGCAACAAGCACTTGATTATAATCAATATTAAAATCTAAATGAGTGAATTATGCACACGATGTCTGTACCTGCAGAGCTGATATCTTTACCTCCCCATATATATATATCCTTTAAGTGAAGGAGTCAGCTTTCACTAAATTCAGTGAATAAAGAACACAGCACTGGGGCAAGAGGTAGAAGAGGAAGGGAGGGGAATATATGAAGACTCCAACAGATGTGGGTTTCAAACCTACTTGCCCTTAAGCCATGGAGCTCAAACTACCGCAACTACTTTTGTGCCAACCTAATAACTCTCTCAGAAGCTCAGGTTTTCATTTGTTAAATGCAAATAACAAATTAAATTTCATCCCAATACAGAAAAATGATTAGGGGATGGAGGGACTCTATTCTACCGGGTTGCCATAACGATTTAGTAAGATCATGAGTGCAGGCGCTCTGTCATCTGTAAAACCATGAACAGACGTTCATTTATGTCCAAGTCCATCCTCTCTAGACAATGCTATGTACCTTTTGATGGATGGTGAAGAAATGAGAGAGCTTCCTCTAACGGTTCACTTTGGGAAACCGATTTACAAAGGATCTCTTCTTCAAGCTCTTCAAATGACTGCATAGAAAATGTAAATTGGTGACAACACCTTTATTTCTAACACTCATCTAATTCTGAATTTATTCACGTGTTCAACAGCTTTCAGATTCTTACGGGCAGTGTGGTTCAGGGTAGTAACCCTTTCCACAGAATGCCTTCAAGGAAAGAGAACAGAAAAGTCTTCTTTGTTGGAAATAATTTTTTTTGTTTTTGAGATGGAGTCTCACTCTATTGCCCAGGCTGGAGTGCAGTGGCACGATCTTGGCTCACTGCAACCTCCTCCTCCCGGGTTCAAGCAATTCTCCTGCCTCAGCCTTCCAAGTAGCTGGGATTACAGGCATTCACCACCATGCTCAACTAATTTGTGTATTTTTTAGTAGAGACAGGGTTTCACCATGTTGGCCAGGCTGGTCTCAAACTCCTGACCTCATAATCCGCCCACCTTGGACTCCCAAAGTGCTGGGATTACAGGTGTAAGCCACCGCGCCCGGCTGGAAATACCTTTTAAAATACGTATATTTTGTAGCCCCCATGTGCCTCAGTTTCCATCATAAACACTTTTCTGAAAGATCCTTTATTCCTGAAATTTTTCCCAAACACACTCTAATAAACTTCAAAAACAAACTCTATGAATCCAAATATCCTGGTAACTGCCTCAACAACCACATTTCTTAAATGTATAATTCCTTCACTATAACCTACTGAGGGTTCAAAGAGTAACATGAGTACAGTGGAGATCACATGTGCATTCAACCAATACACATTTTATTATAAAAGCCTGGGGGATGACCAGGATAAGACAGTCCAATGCAGGTGCTCTGACACCAACTCCATCCAACAAGGGATGAGATAGGACACAGGAATTCGCTGTTCCCTTCATCTTAATTCCTGTGGGTCTCTCATAATGTCAGTTTCTCACCAATCTTCAGATTATTAAAGGCTCTTAAGTAAAAGGGTTGATTTTAACTAATCCTCATAATTAATGAAATGCCATCGAACACAAGGATCACCAAAAAAAAAAATCATTATGGCTTGTTTTTGCCAGTGTCTCAATATTCTATGAGGCCACAGGAAAAGAGCTGGGATGAAGTTAGGGCTCTGTCCCGCTGAGTAACATAGGACCACACAGCACCTGTAGCTCCAGTATGCCTCAGTTTCTACCACTAACCCTGGAGGAAGCCAACTTATTCATTCTTCACCATGTGATCCCACAGACTTTACCTATAACAGAACTTGATGAGGTGAGGCCTCTAATCCCAGCACTTTGGGAGGCTGAGGCAGGTGGATCATTTGAGGTCAGGAGTTTGAGACCAGCCTGGCCAACATGGTGAAACCTTGCCTCTATTTAAAGAAAACGGCTGGGTAGGGTGGCTCACGCCTGTAATCCCAGCACTTTGCGAGGCCGAGGCGGGCAGATCACGAGGTCAGGAGATCGAGACCATCCCGGCTAACACGATGAAACCCCGTCTCTACTAAAAATACAAAAACAAAATTAGCCGGGCATGGTGACAGGCGCCTGTAGTCCCAGCTACTCGGGAGGCCAAGGTGGGAGAATGGCATGAACCTGAGAGGTGGAGCTTGCAGTGAGCTCAGATTGCGCCACTGCACTCCAGCCTAGGCGACAGAGCGATACTCCATCTCAAAAAAAAAATAAAAAAACTAGCTGGGCGTGATGACAGGTGCCTATAACCAGCTGCTCAGGAGGCTGAGGCAGGAGGATTACTCAAACCCAGGAGGCAGAGGTCGCAGTGAGCCAAGATTGCGCCACTGCACTCCAGCCTGGGTGACAGAGTGAGACTCCATCACAAAAAATAAATAAAAATAAAAACTTAGTGAGTTGGTTTGTCATTGCTCCTCCCACTTGCACCCCAGTGTCCCTCCCTGAGGGCAGAGACTATATAACATTTACACTGTCCCTAGCGCCAGTACCATACCTGACATATAAATAGTCAATGAAAGAAAGAATGAACCTCTGGGCATGGCGGTTCACGCCTGTAATGCCTAGCACTTTGGGAGGCCGAGGTGGGCGGATCACCTGAGGTCAGGAGTCCGAGACCAGCCTGGCCAACATAGCGAAACTCCGTCTCTACTAAAAATACAAAAATTAGTCAGGCGTAGTGGCAGGCGCCTGTAATCCCAGCTACTTGGGAGGCTGAGACAGAAGAATCGCTTGAACTCAGGAGGCAGAGATAGCAGTGAGCCAAGATCAGGCCACTGCACTCCAGTCTGAATGACAGAACAAGACTCTGTCTCAAAAAAATTAATAAATAAAAAATAAAAAAAAAGAATGAACCAACAACCAGACGACACAAATATTCTTTGATAACAACATGACTGAGCTTAACACCCAAAGTTTCCACAAGAAAAGGAAGTGTTTCAGCTACTTTCACATTCCTGACTCTGGCCAAGGTTCCAACGAGTAGTAAGAGACCCAGAGAAAATCGCCAAATTAGGAGGACACAAGGAGACAGACTGTAAGCCAGGCACAGTGTAAATAACGAAGAGTTGGGTGGCTGATCCAATTTCTTAATCATAATTATTGGCAACTAATAGTCCTTCTGTGTTAGAGGGACAAACAAGATTTGGGTCCTTTAAGAGGTAATCTTTTATCATGAGCAAATCTTATTTTGAGGAGAATGGTAATTTTTGAGATGATATATTTTACCTTCTCCATTTCCCTTTCCCTTTTGATGACTGGAGAAGAAAATTACCAAAAGGTGACAGCTACAGGGAAAGAGATAAGGGAGGCGGAGCAGCCAGGGTGTAAAGACCAGAAGCCAAAGAGGTGGCCAAGGAAGAAATTCGAAGAGGTGACAAATGGTAAAGCAAATTTGAGTGAGCAGGTGAGTAAAGGGCAGCATACAGACAGTGGCAACGGGACCAGCACTA